>NW_020442452.1:268474-294354 GCF_000699045.2 Agrilus planipennis | reverse complement strand
TTAACGAAACATTAGTAAATAATAGACCGGAACATGAAGCAGTTGTGTCACATACAAATAAAAAGATGAGGCTTTCTTAAATTAAATTACTTATAATATAAATGTAAGATTAGGCTAGGTTAGGTTGAGTTATGTTAGGCTACGTATAATAAAAAGGCAGGTGCTGTGGTTGTAGTTTTATACTTTCTTAAATTATATTATTTTTGATCATATAACTAGTTACATATAAACTAAATTGTATTACATTATTCATTTTTGAACTTTCTTAGTATCTTTATTTTTATCGTATTCATCGTTTTATAAAAATGATATTTGTTCGGAAAATAAAATAAGTAAACAATATAAATAATAAATTATTCATCTTTATTATAAATTGAAAACCAATTATACCACTGTTTACTAATTTTTTGTGTTATCCCAGATTAAAAAGAAAAACAGCTCAATCCGATGAAAATTTTCAAAGAAACGACAATTTTCTCCGATTGACGTCAGCGTCAGCCTCGAATGTTTTATTTACACCGCTAACTACGTTGCGTCGTCCGGAATTACTGATCACATTAGATAGGTCTTTAAGCAATAACAAAAAAATTACTTCTTTTTTAAAAACAATAATACAAAATATAAGTATTTGTCTATCGAATGACGCCAAATTCATTTCTTAATAATTAAAAACAATTATTTTGTGATGTTTAAAAAAGAAAGATGTTAACTCAGTTCCTATTCCTATTCGTTTGCTCTTTTAATGTTTGTTTCGAGTTTACTCTTTCATATTCTTTGGTTAAAAATTCGTACGTTACGTAGGAGTCGCTCCAGCTCTAATTGTTTATAAATAAAAATGATCCCCTTGTTTACAGCAACAAATAAGGGGATAAAAATAATTTTTCGATTTGCCCCTAACGGGATATGAAGAACTCCACCTTTACGAAGAGATTGAACCTATGTGTACCTAAAAATGTTTACTAAAAAAAAAGTTACGTCAATAACTATCCATGTCTGTTGGGATAAACAATTAACAAATCACTAAAAAAGTCATTTTTGCAATAAACAATCAATATATAAGAAATGACAATTTTTGACGATTTGGGATTTGTGCAATAACCAATCGACAAAATTGATCATACCGCAGTTCAAATTGAAGGTTTTTAATTTATCCACAATTGTTATTTGAAACTTTTCTTCCTATAAGGCATAACTCGCCTCCTAGATCTAAAAACCTGGTTTTTACCAACTTTCGATCTCCTCCATTTGTTAACGCACACTTTTTCGATGTTTAAAAATATACAGTGATGCTTAACTTTTCCCCGTCTGGTAACAAATTTATGTCGGGAAAATTGTCTACCGACTGGACTATTAGAAAACCACTTAGCCAAGCTTTATTGGGATTGAAACATAATTACAGACAAAACAATTAATCATAACAGACCTGATATCACACTGACCATCAAAGAAACTAAAACAACCTACCTAATCGATGTTGCTGTACCAAACATTGAAAATCTTAAACATAAAATTGAGAAAATTCAAAAATATATTCCTTTGGCTGATGAAATAAAAGAAATGTGGAATCAGAACAATAAAAAAAAACAGAAAAATAATACCATCAATAGGCGTTATACCCAAAACATTACACGCTAGCCTAGCAGGGTTGAAACTGCATAAGCATCTGTACATAAGTCTGCAGAAATCAGTAATCCTTGATACATGCGGAATAGTACGCTGATTTCTTAACAGTACTGACATATCCCCTTTTTCAAGAAACAACAGGTTAAATTACAAGCAAAGTTTTTAATAATCACCAATCATATTTCAGGGAAAGAAGTTAGCTCTTAAAATTTAAGAACAGAAAATTGGTTTCTATATCATATCCCAAAAGATGTGAGTGAGGTTCTTTGGCATTAGCCCGTCTTCACTTGCTCAATGTTAACCAGTGAAAACTGAGAAAACCAGGAAAATAATAATTAAATAATGAATCGTATTGCAAATCGGTGTGGCGTTTGCCGAGCGTGGCGATGAAATAAAATACATGTATACTTCTAAACATAATGGAGAATTTGAATATTTAGAATGAAGGATTAGTAGTATCTCAGAAAAGATTTATAATTATGATTTATGTGATTAAGAAAGAATATCTTGGTTTACTCGATGTTGATACTACGTTCAATTCACCAGTTTCTGTGGAGGTTACAAAGTATCATTGCAGACGGTGTTTTGGTGACAAGATACAAAATTTCTGGTAGTAACTTCGATGGAACATATAATTATCTGTGATTGTTTCTGATAATACCACATGATTAAATGCCTAATTATTCTTTCGTCGAATCAACAATACACCTTTGTTCTTGTTCAAAGTAGTTTCACTAAATAAAGGCAAAGGTTGATTTTGAACAAAATACACAAAAAGGTATGTTGATTAATAACACTTTGGAGACTACTGTAAACACTAGTGTTGTGATACAAAATGACCTGAGGCGTTTTAACTCTGGAGCGGACAGAAGTTTGGGTAAAACAGATATATTTTGAACATTCTAGAAAAGAGATATTTACAACAAATCTGTTAGAACATTCCAAACAATTACTATTTTCGGTAATCGATGAACACTCCATAATACTTCTGAAAGAGATCATATCAGGAGATTCCCCATCTAAATGCAATCACGTCCTAAATAGTTTCAGATCGGCAAGTGAGACCCAGTCAGGTGTAGAATAGAGAAACTAATATTTCAGGGTTTGCTTGAGCTGATTTCTAAGGAAGCTCGTCATACATCCCGTTGAAGACAAACACCCAGAAGTGTAATAGGGCGTCAAGTGTCAACGGGGGAGGGGAGAAAGAAATGTGAAAACTGATAAGAGTGAAAGTGTGCTTTATGTTTTGGCTATCGGCCCCAATACGAAAAATAGCCTTTGTTGTGTGCGGGAAATTTTGTGAAACCCCCTAGGCAAAAACGTTGCAAATGTATTGTCACGTAATTAAATACCTTTTCGCACTATTACTACTTTTATTTTCATGTCACTACTATTCTTAATTCACCACTATTTCGCACACTTTGTCGCTTCGGTTTATATCGCCACCTAACTCGAACTCGTGCTAACTAACTCTCGGCAACTATTTATAGAATGATCCAGAATATGACGTCTAGAAAATCTGATCTTCTCTGTCACTATGTATGTTGGATTGCCTACAAACGTGTCAGGGTGACAGTATATTGTATAAAAATAATGTTGCACAGTCGAACCGCAGCTGTACGTAACGTCGGATATACATTTATTGAGAAATCGTTTGCAGCTTTTTTATTTATAAATTAAAAAGAGCACATAATGATTTGTATACTTTTAAAATAATTCTTCAAAAACATCTTGAAATAAAGCTTATTGATGAGTTTTAGTAGTAAAGGGGGATTTTACTAAATTCGAATGGACTAAATAGTAGTATAGGTGATTTACTGAAAGAAGAACTAAAAATAGCGCCTTTAAATAAAAACCGTAGTATCTGGATATGGAGTTTATTATCGACGCGAAAGGCCAGACTTATTGCAAATTATTCATGAATACTATAATATACTTTCTCAGTCGGTTTCTACCAGTATGTGTTATGAAATTTTAATCTATAAAACGTTTTCATTGTTTTAGAAAATAACTGTGACAACATTATCAGTATTACTAATTATATTTTACGCGGAGCTGGAAATCAAACTCATTATGAATATGAAGTAAAAATAAACACAACTGATGATAAATGGACTGTATACCGAAGGTACAGTAGATTTCGAGAACTATACCTCGTTATGAAGAGTAAATATGGACAAAAGGTAATTTTCATTTACCCATATTAATTGTATTTTTATATTTTCTTTTGATTTAGGTGTCAAATATTCCTTTTCCACCTCGGCAACTATTTAGGAATACTGAAGCTGTTGCAAAAAATAGAAAACGACAATTAGAAACTTATTTACGGCTTTTAATACAATCCCTAGGAGAACCAATTACCAGGGAGGCTTTAATCAATATTTCCCCATTCTTCAAAAAGGGTATTTTTGAAAATGGAAAATATAGTACAAGTTGAAATTGGAATATTATAATATATGTAGTATTATGCTCTACTATATATTTCTGTAATTTTTGCTATCTTACATATTTTGGCCTGTTACTTTACTATAGTTTCATGACATCTTCTCTTCAAAATAATCGATAATTATAAACACTTAAATGTTATAATATCTTAAATGATAACTATTGTTATAATCGAGAAGGTAACTTAGTAGGTGACTACAGGCGTTAAATTTGTAAATAACACCTATTACAAAAAATTTGTTTAGAATCAGTATCGATAATGTATCAAAAGCAATTTGCAGAATAATTTGAGAAATGCTATTTTTAATCTCTTGAAATCAACCATCTGGTTATAAACGTACTGATTTTCCAACAATCTTCAATCAAAAGTTGCAGAAAGGTTTTTTTACTAATATTAAGTACGGACATGTTCTCTCCTTTATTTTAAGAAAACCAATTTTTTAGCGTTATTTGTAGTAATTTCTTTTATATATTGTTGGAGATGAACAGTTTGAATGAAGATTAAAAACCTTTTTTAACAATATGTGAAATCTAAGAATTATCAATTTATTAACTGTTAAGTGTAGGTACGAAACAAAATTTAAAAAATAACTTAGATTAACATAACTATTACNACTTTTATTAGAGATTTCACATGAAATGGAACAATTTTGCAACTACACATACGAAAATACCGAACATGTAGATTCCCGTAGCTATAGAATGAACAGAGAGAGCTGGAGTGACTTCTACGTAGCGTACGAATTTTTAACCAAGGAATATGAAAAAGTAACTTCAAAACAAACATTAAAAGAGCAAAACGAATCTCCTACGACTAATAGGAACCGAGTTAACATATTTTTTTTTACACATCACAGATTAATTGTTTTTAATGAATTTGGCGTCATTCGATAGACAAATATTTATATTTTGTATTATTGTTTTTAAAAAAGTAGTAATTTTTTGTTATTGCTAAAAGACCTACCTAAAGTGATTAGTAATTCCGAACGACGCAACGTAGTTGGAAATCGCGGTGAAAATAGCTCAGAAAATATTCATGGGATTAAGCCTTTTTCTTTAATTTGGAATAACACAAAAAAATATGAACAATAGTGTCATTGTTTTTCATTCCTAATTAATACCTTTTGTTCTAATTGCAACGTAGATAGCGGTGGGAATAAAGGGTTACAGTTACCTGGTTACTTTTGTTTTTGTGAAAATTGAAATATATTAATACATTCACCATTTCATCGTAAGTTATATAATGTAAGTGTCTAATTATAAAACGATTTTTACATGTATTAGGTACCTACTCACTCCATAAAATCTTCAAAAAGTAAAGGTATCTATATTTCATTTAATTTTATTTTACAAAAAGGATTACTCTGGAGTAAGTAGGAATAACAAACGAGTACCAACTCGTAGTCTTTATTTAAAAATTATTGATGTAATAAACTGAGTTTTTATTTAAAATATGTTACAGTTTGTTTACCTAACCAATGGCCACTATAGACGGTAACTGTACGGGGTGCAGCGGTGAAGATTTATTACCATCTCTCAAATATATAGAACAATGCTTGATTTGCGGTCAACAAATGACACCTGAAAATGCGTCAAATCTTGGCCAGAAAGCGATTGAAACATCTGTTAAGGCTAGTAAGCAAAGAAAAGATGGAAAATATAAAATTGTTTCGTCTATTTTGGAATTATGTTCTATAATAGTTGTAGAACTACTTATGTTCGTCCGAGGAATATTCATATCGTTTAATTAATCGTACATTGCAAAATTAATCAAAAAATTCTAACTTCGAAAATCAAGAGTGCGAAACTCTACAAGAAGCTTTATCGAAAATATTAAAACTGTTAATAAAATGATTAAACAGTTAGAAAGTGGGGCTTTAAATAATACCGAAAAATTATTTTAATACGATTATCTGCATTAAAAGAAAAGTTTAATGATGTAAAAGCGTTTTATCATAAAGAATGTTATTTATCTTTATATCGCGGTAATTTTAAATATCCTGTTGGTCGACTGATATCAGATGATACTTCCTAAGCTGTTAATTTCGTTATAAATCATATCCTTTTAAACGAAGATGAATGTCAATTTTTCCTCTCCGAAATTTTAAAAAATTACGATGGAGTTTGTCTGGAGTTTCGTTTTATAAAACGATCTTAATCTTAATTCTCATTTAGGCGATCAAGTCATATGTAACTTTTTCGAGGGGATTTACAAATAACATACGCAGGTGATGGATATACAATTGATAAAAAGTGGTATAATGCTAGAAATAAAACTTACGAAGAACGAATGAGAGTATACGAGGCAGCAGCATTATGCTACAGGATGCTCGTAAAGTCCAATATGATCTATCTTATTATAAATCACCAAATACACTTATGACAGAACTTGAATCTGATATACCTCCAACTATACTTAGAGTTTTAGAAATATTAATTACCTCGCTGAAACATTGTACCACAGAGTAATAAATTGAAAAATAAGGTATTAACAATAGCTCATTTTTTAATGTATTCTATTAGGCCTAGATCGTTCTTGTCTCCTATTTTATGAGGAATTTACTCCATGATTCATAGAAAGCATGCTTCGAAAGCTTAATTACCTGTCTTTCTAATTTAGGGCTTTGCGCAACTTATTATGAAACTCAGCTTTTTGAAGCATCTATTGTTAAACACCCTGAGAATTATAAAATTTTGCCAAATTGTTTTGTACAATTCATTTTTGACAATGCTGATCACAACACTTGCACTATAAATGGGCGTAATACGTTTCATGCTATGGGAGGTATTGCAAGTGTTACTCCATGAAGAGCAGTTGTAGCAAATTCAAATATTCCAAGATTTAACAAAATTCCTAAAACAGACAGTATATGCGATTCCTTCGGCTTTTTACCTCTTCAAAATTTTAACACTAATTTAAGTGGCCTTTATAAAATTGCTGCTAAAAAGATTACCCTCGAAAATATGGAAGAATATAAATTCAGTTTAACTAAGCTTGATTTCTTATGGTTACTGCAAAAAAAACATCACCAAAAAGTACGCAGGGATGGCTTGGTTATAAAGAGAAAAATTCATTTGTAACGGAATTTGATGTATCTAAAATTACACCTCTTCAATTTGTAAATGCACCTCCAAGCGATTATGACACGATACTAACGGTGTCAACTGAAACAGCCAAAAGAGCTGAAGAAAACAGCCAAAAACATGCATTTGTTACATTTGATCAACCTTTATATTGGAAAGCCCGTATAATAATTGCTTCAGTTGATCCTAATAATGACGTACATGCTTCAAATTGGTAATGTAATTGTCAGATTAGGTGGTTTTCATACCCTTATATCTTTTCTCGGTGCAGTTGGATATATCATGGAAGTGAGTGGCTTAGAAGAAGCTTTCAATTTAATTTTTGCTGAAAATTCTGCTACTAAGGCTTTACAAGGGCATGCCTTTTCAAGGGCCATCAGAGGTCATCTATTAAATTTCGTAGCAATTGGTGGTATACTAATCGACGATTGCTCTTTTAGTGACAGCTATACACAACATTTAAACAATATATTTAAAAGAATAGATTTACACGAAACAGATCTTTCCGCCGATTTTATTTTGAGAAGTACAATTAATAAATTTAATACTCGTTTAAACTTGTTAAAAGACAATGGTCCCACAGCTCAACTATGGATTCAGTATTTGAATTTTTATCATGCAGAACGATCAGCTAACTTCAACTTACATTTAAAGAATGTAAATGAGATGCTACCTTATTTTCAAGCAAGTGGTCACTAGAATTATAGAATTATGCTAAATTGGCCCATATTTATCTGCAGGATATGATGAAATTGCGATCTACTTTAGATGTAAAAACCTATAATGAATTTGTCAACCAAGGTTATTTTACTATTCGGCGTTCTTCAAAATTTTGGTCTGGTGATGGTCTGATATGGCTATCGAATAGGTCCTAATGAGAGGAATGAAATGTGTGGGTGGATTGACACGTGGTCGGGGGGTAAAGTACAGTGACCAAATGAATAGCCTGTACTAAACGTTTACTAGAGATAACACGTAGATTCGCGTAGCTCTAGAATGAACAGAGATGCTACTGACTTGAATGTAAAAATAAAACGTTAACTTTAAAGGTTCCACGCCATGTGAATACTATGTATGTACAGTCAATTTTCGGTGCGGCGGCGATGAATAGTCCCCGAGGGTGTTAACGGCGAGGGAACGGGGCGGCAAATACGCAAATGCATAACCGGTGATTGACGGTTACATGCATGTGAATCCCATTTGAATTCAAATCCGTAACGGCCAGTAGTTTGAAATTCGCAGTGGTAATTTTTCGTACAGTTTGTTTATTGTTAGCTTCGTAGTAAAAATGTGGAAAAGAGAGTCAAAAGAGCAACAAGAGTTTGATGGATTGATGGAGGAAGTATTGGAAAAATGGGATATGAGCGAAGAAGAACCGTTATTTAATTCAGATGATCATCCTGAATACGAGTTGGAAGATTAGTCCAGTGACACTGACAATTCTTCAGAACTATGTAGTAAAAAACCTCGTCTTATAAATAATAAAAAACCTAGAAATACACAACGAGTGGGTACTTCAGGAAACCAAGATACTGATTTACCTTCAATATCCTCCTCTGACAATGAGGCCAATCCAGATCCAATTCAAGTTGGGGGCCTATAGTTAGAAACAATAAAAATTTTAATTTCTCTATTTTGCACGGAATTTCTTCACATATTATTGATGAACTTGGTAACAAACGTGAAGTGGACTTTTACAAAAAATTTGTGGTTGACGAAGTTATCGATGCGATGGTTGAGCAAACTATGTCTATGCAGAACAAAAAGTTGTTCAGAAAATTACATGTGAATCTATAGGCCCAAAATCTAGACTAAATGACTGGACACCCACTAATAAAGTTGAAAAGTACAAGTTTATTTGAATTCTAATTTGGATGGGGTTGGATAGAAAACCAGCTATCAAGGACTATTGGAGCCGACCTATTCTGTATAAAAATTCCGTTTCCAAAATTTTGCCGAGGAATAGGTAAGATGCGTGTATATTATTAACTTTAGTTTCAAAATAAATTGTAAGTTTGAAATTCTTCTTCAAATGTGGTATTTCTCAAACAATGAGATTTGTCCACCAGGAAATAGACTGTATAAAATTCAACCTTTTGTTGATCAAATAAATCAAAAATACAAGGACACATTTATCCCAGGTGAAGACATATGTATTCATGAAAGTATGTTTCTATTTCGTGGCAGACTATCATTTCTTCAATTTATAAAAGGTTAAAAACATAAATTTGGAATAAAGGCATTCAAATTATGTACAAAGGGTGGTTACATCCACAAAATAAAAATTTGCTGATGCTTAGAGAGGAATAGTCAAACTATAACACTGTGGCAAATTCTGTGGTGTTCACTGACAACTGGTACACGAGTGTTGGGTTAGCTAAAGAACTGCAACAAAATGGTACACATCTAGTTGAAACTCTACGTAGTAATAGGAAAGAGAATCCAAAGGAGGTTGTAGGACGAAAATTAAAAAAGGGAGAAATTTATGGGCAACAGAGAGATGGTATCACACTCATGAAGTGGAAGGATAAACGTGACATACTTTTTCTTTCTACCAAACACGGGGACGAACTAATTCCTATCCCAGGTAGAGAAGGAACTAGAATGAAACCAGCAGCTATAGTAGATTACAACGCTGCTAAATGATTTACAGATGTCTCCGATCAAATGTCTGCCTATTCTTCGTCTTTGCGCAGAACAACAAAATGTTTTCATAAAATAGCGTATGAAATTCTAATAGAAACAACTATTGTAAATTCCTCGCTATTATTTAATAAAATCCATGATAAACATGTCAGCATTACAACATTCAACGAAAATCTTTGCATTCAGCTATTAGATGTTTCTAATAGTAACGATGAAGCTCCGTATGCTGCAAATAATGCAACTCAACATACATTGCAATTACTAGATAGAAGAAAAAGGTGTAAGAAATGTTATACAACAGTATTATCACAACAGGGTCGAAAATATGCTATACAGAAAAGTAAAGAAGTTGTCTAATGTTGTCCTGTATGCCCCGCTAAAAACTATTTTTGTATTAAATGTTTCTTCAAAGTTCAAGTTGCTAAACTAAAGTAATCGTGATTAATCACTAACTGTATTATAGTTTTATTATATGCTAAACAGTAACATATTCGATCATTTTTAAACGTATTTTAGTAGCATACTTTATATTTCTTATGTACATTGTTAAATAATCCCTACAATAATGCATGCGGCGCGATGGATCAGGCCGATGTGCATAATATGTATGCATATATATATAATTTTTCTAAATACTGCCTTCTGTAACACCTTTAAACTTTTTCCTAACTTCCACATCATTTTCCTCCTTATCATTATCATCATGCAATTTTATGGCGTACATTTTCGATCGCAAAGCGGCGAATTCAGAAAATATCCTACCACAAGGTTCATCTTTAACAAGACTTTTTTATTTTTTAAAGGTATATTATAAATATTATTCGGTGGATAGTCCGATGTATCAAATTTATGTATATCATGTTTTATATGTTGATAAATATCGTCAACAAAGAACTGGTATATTAGCGAGTCTGTGTCAGTATAAAGTAATTTGGCCCTCTCACAGAATTTGTTTTGAATGTAATTATAATGAAAGTCGTATAGTATAGTTTTTGAAATGTCAAGTATGCAGAATCCTATGTATATTGGCTTGTTAAATGTAACATTTAGCCTTTTCATTTCAATAAGTACCATATTTTCATCAAATATCGTACAACTATGGAAATTTGGTTGTGAAATATAATAATTTGCACCATATCTTCCGGACCATTTTGTTACCAATTTAACATCCTTATATTTTCGTACGTTTTCCATTGTCTTACCAAATACAGCGTTATTCATAAGTTTGTAGAAATTTTTTTCAAAATCGTTTCTGCTCGCCTGTCGTAAACTTGTATTCAAATCGACATATTTTTTTAACCAAGGTGATTGTTTAAATTTTAATACACGATGAACCTTTTCAATTTCAATACCTAAATTTAACGCCTGTTTTAAATTCCTATAATGAATAATGTAGTTTTTCTTATCGTAAAGTGTGGTCATTAATTTATGCATTTTTGAATTGGAAGCTGGTGGAATTAAATGTTCCGGAAGTAATGGTAAATCACGATGTTTTTTATGTAGTTTTACTGGATAAATTAGGTCGATTTCAAATATGTAACCGTACTCACCATCGTCGGGAATGTCATTAATTACAATAGAGTAGACATCATCAACCCATTCAAATTTCCCTTCTGGTAAAGGAAACGACATCGCATAACCGTAGAGATTATTTACGTCGAAATACATTAAATATGATATAGGTTCATTTGCATTAAAACTACTTCCCATGTACTTATTATTTGCTTTTCCATATCTATTACACGCCTGCGAGACACCCCCACGTATCCCTCGTTCTAGGAACATTATCATATCAATATCAGTTAGTAGTTCTAATTCAACC
This sequence comes from Agrilus planipennis, assembly GCF_000699045.2. Taxonomy (NCBI): domain Eukaryota; kingdom Metazoa; phylum Arthropoda; class Insecta; order Coleoptera; family Buprestidae; genus Agrilus; species Agrilus planipennis. The sequence continues at coordinate 282,734 of NW_020442452.1, read as the reverse complement.
CCCGTAAGTTTTAGCATACTATCGAAAGCGAGCCCTGGCGCAGTATAATAATGTAAACTATCCAGTTTGTACGTGTTCCAACAAGTCAATCGAAAATTTTCAAAAATGTCAGCAAGAAGCAAAACATCTGTTTTTAAATATATTTCTGCGTATTGTTGTAAAGTATTAATTTTGAATGTATCCCAAATTAAGCAAGCATGTTCGTAGTCTTCGTGAGAAACGTGACAGTCGTTAATCGTGCTGAAAAAACATTCTTTAGGGGGTAATTTAGTATCATGTAATTTTTCCCAACAGTCCATGTATTCATATGGAAAAATACCTTTACGTTGTACCAATTCAAATTCGTTGTCATTTGGAAAATATTTCCGTGTTATTAGTTTTTGTTCTTTATCTAGGAATGATGATAATTTATCGAGACTACTAGCCATGAAACGAAAAGAATCTAGAAATCTGAAGTTAATCGTGGTATTTTGTACATATTTCGTAAAAGAAATATATTTTTCCTTGTTTACAGGTAATAGAGAAATGTTACCTTTGAACTCTACACTTAGAGCTTTAATTAAAAAATGACTATCGTAGCCGGACAAGTTATGAAAAATTACAGGTACTACGTGACTGTCTTTGTAATTTAAATTACATCCCACGTGCGCTGCACCACGGAAACTGCCGTCCAGGTGTGAATGATCTTTGATCTTTAAATCACCATTTTTAAATTTTTTCGAACAAACATGACAATTTGTTGTCGTTATAAATTCATATTGTTGTTCACGAGTTAAGGGTTTCACCAGAGGAACAATATTTGAGAAAATGTCTTTCAATTCGAAAGCAATTTCCTCAAGTTCCTTAATAAACCATTTAATACAGTCTTCACCGGTATACAATCTAAATCGGGAAAGTGAATCGTCGTAAGAACACTTTAAATAATATGCAATACTGAACGCTTCATGTTTGTGAACCTTTTGCGTTTTGCTTGTATTATCAGTTACATTTTCATTACATTTAAATAGTATACTTTCTAAATCGGCATAAATTGCAAACGGTGCCTGTTCGTAGTTTTTAAAATTTTTAAATTTCAAATATTTATTATTTTCACTTGGTAAAGTAATTTTTGTCTCATTTAATTTTCTGCAATCGATTGAATGTCTTTCCAAAATATCTTTTGAACTGAAGTGATTTAAACATCGCTGGCACAACCATTTTCTGTGATGAAGTCGCTTCGTTTGTTTATGTAATAACTTTGACAGGTCAGTAATTAACGCAAAATGAAATACTCTGTCTGATTCGACGTCTAATGCTGCTGCTGCTATTGCTGTTTTCTCATCATCATTATCATCAGAACTTTCACTTTCACAATTAACTCTTGAGACCATTAGTAAATTAATTTGTGGTGTAAATTCAGTTTTACTTAAACAAAGCGGTACTATTTCTTTTTTATCTAATATAGTAAAGACGTTAATCGATAAATTGTTCATTTGTTCAAATTTGACGATATCTTCAAGTTGAAAGGGGAAATTGAAGTTGTCATACTTAAGAACTGTACTAAAGTGTGGATATGATGATGGTCTATTTACATTCTTGTTAGGGGGTGCGGGGTGAATCGCAGCAACAATTGACCATAAAAAGCAAAATTCATCGTTATTTTTAATATTTATAACAGCTTTTGTATTTTTAATGAATGGCGGTAAATCTATATATGTTGATTTTCCTATATTAATTGGTAGGTAATAATTTATATTGATTTTAAGTTGATAAATTTCACGCAATGCCCATCCACTCTGACGTTCTTGAAACTCTTGTAACATTTTTAAAATTTTATCTTTTATGTGTACATTATACCATTCCTTTAAGTTTGTTGCCACGTCTATAATGCTATTTTTAGTTGAAAAATGTTTGATATCTGTTTCGTCGGTTGACGGTTTAATAAATAGGGCATAAAAGATAGCATTTACTTTTAGAAGTGAATTTCTTAATTCTTTCTTAATTTTAATCGAAAAACTTTTATATGCTTTTTCGAAAAATATTTCTGGTTCCTTAATACTATAATTAACAATGCTTCCTGTCTTTATTCTGTTCCTGAAACAACTTTCTAAATCCACCCACTCTAAATTTCTATTATTAATGCGCGACTTCTTTTTAATTTTTTTACGAAGTTCATTTCTAAATTTACTTCTGAAATATTTTAATAAAGATAAATTGGCTTCTAGCTGAAACCTATTATGAGTTGGATTAGAATTTTCTTGTTGTTTTAGGAGTTTTTTAACCGTTAANCTTCTCTGTCACTATGTATGTTGGATTGCCTACAAACGTGTCAGGGTGACAGTATATTGTATAAAAATAATGTTGCACAGTCGAACCGCAGCTGTACGTAACGTCGGATATACATTTATTGAGAAATCGTTTGCAGCTTTTTTATTTATAAATTAAAAAGAGCACATAATGATTTGTATACTTTTAAAATAATTCTTCAAAAACATCTTGAAATAAAGCTTATTGATGAGTTTTAGTAGTAAAGGGGGATTTTACTAAATTCGAATGGACTAAATAGTAGTATAGGTGATTTACTGAAAGAAGAACTAAAAATAGCGCCTTTAAATAAAAACCGTAGTATCTGGATATGGAGTTTATTATCGACGCGAAAGGCCAGACTTATTGCAAATTATTCATGAATACTATAATATACTTTCTCAGTCGGTTTCTACCAGTATGTGTTATGAAATTTTAATCTATAAAACGTTTTCATTGTTTTAGAAAATAACTGTGACAACATTATCAGTATTACTAATTATATTTTACGCGGAGCTGGAAATCAAACTCATTATGAATATGAAGTAAAAATAAACACAACTGATGATAAATGGACTGTATACCGAAGGTACAGTAGATTTCGAGAACTATACCTCGTTATGAAGAGTAAATATGGACAAAAGGTAATTTTCATTTACCCATATTAATTGTATTTTTATATTTTCTTTTGATTTAGGTGTCAAATATTCCTTTTCCACCTCGGCAACTATTTAGGAATACTGAAGCTGTTGCAAAAAATAGAAAACGACAATTAGAAACTTATTTACGGCTTTTAATACAATCCCTAGGAGAACCAATTACCAGGGAGGCTTTAATCAATATTTCCCCATTCTTCAAAAAGGGTATTTTTGAAAATGGAAAATATAGTACAAGTTGAAATTGGAATATTATAATATATGTAGTATTATGCTCTACTATATATTTCTGTAATTTTTGCTATCTTACATATTTTGGCCTGTTACTTTACTATAGTTTCATGACATCTTCTCTTCAAAATAATCGATAATTATAAACACTTAAATGTTATAATATCTTAAATGATAACTATTGTTATAATCGAGAAGGTAACTTAGTAGGTGACTACAGGCGTTAAATTTGTAAATAACACCTATTACAAAAAATTTGTTTAGAATCAGTATCGATAATGTATCAAAAGCAATTTGCAGAATAATTTGAGAAATGCTATTTTTAATCTCTTGAAATCAACCATCTGGTTATAAACGTACTGATTTTCCAACAATCTTCAATCAAAAGTTGCAGAAAGGTTTTTTTACTAATATTAAGTACGGACATGTTCTCTCCTTTATTTTAAGAAAACCAATTTTTTAGCGTTATTTGTAGTAATTTCTTTTATATATTGTTGGAGATGAACAGTTTGAATGAAGATTAAAAACCTTTTTTAACAATATGTGAAATCTAAGAATTATCAATTTATTAACTGTTAAGTGTAGGTACGAAACAAAATTTAAAAAATAACTTAGATTAACATAACTATTACAGCAAATGCTCCAATTGTATCCAATGATAATTTATCTATACACAGGCGGGCAGTTTTAATAAAAAATTTTTGAATGTATGCCACCATTCTGAGCAGTTTTCTCAAAAATCACCTCATTGGTGCTTTCAAATATTAAAAATGCCTGTCTGTGCCTAATTAATAATGGGATCCAATTCGATTATTTGCTGTAGGATATTTCTTTTAATTTTGTTTCGTAAATACTTAGTATCTAGTTAATAAATCTTTAACAGTAAATAGAAGGAAATGTTGCGAAAAAAAACAATGTTACTATAATTTAGCGTTTATGAATACTACTAACGCTATCACCCCATCTTAGTATACCTTTGACTTATCTTTTTGAGAAACAGATGTACTTATGGCCTTATTGTTTTGAGTAAGTACAATATTAAAAAAACGCTCTTATTTTAATTTATAAATGAAACAAAGTTGTGGTAATGAAAAAAGAATAAATTCATATGAAAGAATGTTTGTATTTTAATTTTATGAGTATATGTAAGGACAACTGAATCGATCACAGCGATCATTGTGAAATTTTCGTTAAATCATGTTCACGTTCAGAATAAACAAGTAAAAAGTAATATTAAAAATGGAGGCATAATAGTTGCTGTGTAGTTAATTGTAATAATACCGCCAGAAATGGTGACTGCAAATTTTATGCATTTCCAATGCTAGTTGGAAATTAAAAAAAAGTAAGAAATGGATAAATGCAGTTGAGAGAAAAGAATAAGTAGTGTATAACCTAACTAACATTTTGTAATAATGTAATGATAATTAATTGGAATTATATAATTTTGTGTCCATTTTTATTAAAAAAAAACAATTAAATTTTTGTTGAACAGAATAGGTATTTCACATAAATATGTAGTATCGAAAGAGGATTTTTTATCAAAATAACCCCTGCCTTATTTCTTATATTATTACTACTATACCCTACATCTCTAAAATTCCTTTTAATTATATTACAAGCCTCATCGGTTTTACCTACTTCAAACTTTTCTTCTACTTCTTTACACATCCTATCAATCCACTGTCCCTTACCTGCCCTACACTTCCTAATCATTTCCTACTTTATAGCCTTATATCTTTTTTGCCCTTCTTCGTCTGTGCTGTTTTTGTATTTCCGCCTTTCTCCTAGAGAACCTATACGCAGGCGCTGAGTTAGGAGATATATTACAGAAAGAAGATAGTGCGAAGATAGATGAGCTACGTTATCCCACAATGGGAGAAGAGTTCGATGTAGCATGAAAAAACTTAAAGAATAATAAGGCGCAGGTTTAGATGGGATACAGGGGGGAAATTCTAAAACATGCAGGACAAGAGGTTAGATATCGTATGTTTAAGCTAGTTAGTCACATTTACGATACGGGAAAAGATTAAAAACGGAACGTTGTAGTAACCATACCTAAAAAGAGAGGTGCGGATAGGTGCGAGACATTTAGAACAATTAGCTTAACTTCCCATGCGTCAAAACTCTCAACTAGAATTGTACAGAGGGGGTGAAAAAAAGGGTGGGAAAGTATTAGGGGAAGATCAATTTGGGTTTATAAGAAATAGTGTAAAGCGGGAGGCCATTCTATCTTTACGGGTAACAATAGAGTAAACGATAGAAAAAAGAAAGAGGGCGTACACAGGATTTGTAGATTTAGAAAAAGCTTTAACCAGTGTTAAATGGGACTTGAAAATTTAGGAATAAGTTACAAAGATAGAAGAGTGATACTAAGTTTGTATAAAGAGCAACAGGCAGTTATAGAGATGCTAATCGCCTTCAATAAAAAAAAGTCACTTCTATGCTCGCGAACGGTTAATTTAGAAATTCGAAAGAGGTTGTTGAAGGTGTATGTTTGGAGCACGGCGCTGTACGGGTGCGTAACATGGACAGTGGGCGCGGCGGAAAAAAGAATGTTAAAAGCGTTCGAAATGTGGTTTTACAGGCGAATGATGAGGATACCGTGGATAGAGAGGGTTAGAAATGAAGAGGTATTAGAAAGAGTAGGAGAACAGAGGACAATGGAAGTCAATAAGAAATAAACGAGATAGGTTAGTAGGACACCTTCTCAGGCATGAAGGTCTAGTCAGAGACATATTAGAGGCAGAACGGAAATTAGGAGGGGTAGAGATAGACCTAAATTAGATTACTGTTCGCAAATAGTTAAGGATATGAGTTGCTCTATCTTTAGGGAAATGCGAAGATTAGTGCAGGATAGGAAAGAGTGGAGGTATCCAACCAGTCTTAAGACTGACGACCTTGTGAAGAAGAAGAATAAAAATTGAATTAACGTTTTCAGCTTTAAGTGTCCTCTTTATTGTTCATAAAACAACCGTTTCTAGGATTTTCTACACAACTTTATAGATATTAGCAATTACTACAGCTGTCATGTTATTAGCATTAGTTACACCGGTTAACCTTATTAACTCGAACATTTTAGTTTTCAAAGCTTATTGAGAAGTCGGTTTAGCGTCTGTGATATTTTTATAAATGTTATATTGGTAATTTAAAAATAATAAATTTCAAGATTCCCCAAAACGTCCGGCATTTAACATGTTTCATTTGTGGTCGCAACAGTACATCCTCTAGCACATTCGATAGATTCTCACGTAAAAAGTCCCATAAGTCTTTAAAAATTTCGCACCACACATTACTGAAAACAGTTCCTGAATTCGCAAAGAATGTACTCGCAGCATGCGAATAGTGACTATTGTGACATTCAGAATTCCGTCCCACGAGAAACAAATTTGTCTGTTAACAACATCCTACGAAAGAAATTAAGCTCTGCAGTACTTTTCTTTCGAAACCACTGACAGAAATCCACTCGCAACCGAAAATCAGTTTAAAGTAGGGCTTCAAGTAGGGCACTCGCTGCAAATTGTGAGGATGCAGCAACTGTTGCTTTAAAATATGCCACACTATCACATGAGAGCAGTCAACGTTCTCTGCTATTTCGCCTGTAGAATTTTAGGAATTATCTTCTTTAAAATCAAAGATGTCGTCCCTACAGCGGCTATAGGTTCAAACCCGTAAATAAGTATCACGTTACATTATTACAACAAACAACAAATGTTCTACAGTGACAAACTGGCGTACTCTAATGAATGGTGTTGTATTACTTAATTAGCTTATTGAATTGCACGTCAATTGCCTCAAACAAAAGGTTAAAACGTTAAAAGTGTAAGAGTAGGCTTTTTAAATGTCGATTTAATATATTGCTGATTTGTTATGATTGTCTAAGAGGGTTGAAATGACGTTAAACATTTGTATAAGAACGGACCATCGGAACTCTAAAGTGCACGTGTAGTTTTTGAGGTAGTTTCTGTTCGATTGAGTCCAGGTCGAGACGTTTATTAGTAAATTTTTACGAATCGCTGTATATGTGAACTGTTGTGGCTTTATTATTGTTATATATATCTTATTGGATTACATTTAGTGTTTTATACAGGTGAGTCCCTACGCACTAAGTGTCTTAGTTCTTTAATAGCACAGGTAGATAGCTTACGTCAGTTTTGATCATGAACTTATATAGGTGATTTAATTGAATAAATCTAGAGATAATACACTATCAGATAATTGAGGGAAAAAGCTTAAGCCATTAGAGCCACGTGTGCTAATTGTAGGATGATGATCAATTTTAATATCTCAAGTTATAAGTAGTTTTGGAAGCGGCTTTGCTTGGAGGCCAGTGGAGACCTTGGCAGGACTAGGGTCAACAGGTAGGTTCACCCCGGGGAGAGTTCAAGTTGTCTCCCTTCTCCTTTGTGATTGCCGGGTACAGCTCATTGCATTGAGCTAGCGTCGCATGGAATGGGCCGTGCCACCTGTACCAATAAAGAGTGGGTGGAGGTGAAGCAGTTCCGTTTTAATATTGTTGTTTATGTTGAATTCTTTGTTAGTATTTCTTATGTATTGGAGTAAAGGACAGTAAATTGCTACCATTGGTTTTGGTCAAAATGTGAACTGACATTTGTTTAGATCTTTGGGTGGTTTCTAATTCGACTGTCTAATGTGATAGGGGTAGTGGCTGTTTGGCTTGGCTAAGTTAGGGTCAACTGGTCGGTTAACCCCGAGTAAAGCCCAATGAGTTTTGTTCCCCTGATGCGAGGTAGTGAGACCTTGAATGGCTGGGCCGCGCCGCCGTACCAATGGCTGAGGATACGCGGAGGCTAAGCAGGCCCCAACATGGATGCTAGTGCAGTTAAGTCTGTATATAGGGTGTCCCAGTTATAATAATTAATATTTATACCACAGATTCCTACGGACATTTGGAACATAAAATGTTATAACACTTTTGACTTTTGAAACAAAATAAAAAATTATAAAATTATAACAGTTTTGATGCCGGCCCTGCACAATCGCAAATTAATTACGATTGCCAGCTGATCGTAGAAAAATTCACCTTCAGTAGGTCGGAATCAGCTGCTTTTTGGGGTGATGTTATTGTTTATGTTTGGTATTAAGTTACGGATCAGCCGAAGAAAATGCACTCGCGTTAAGGTCCATTAGATGACTGAAAATGTTAGAAAAACTACGTATCTATCACAATCGAAAATCCCATGATCGTAAACTGAAGTGGACCTAATGTAGCCCATGACGTCGAGTATTATGATATTTTAAATAGAAAAGAAATTTTAACGACTACGGAATAGTTAGAAGCGGTGCACAAACAACCCTCACCACCCAGCGTTTGGTAAAGGTTTGTAACATAACGTACTAGTGTACGAAAACAAATGTATGTGTTATGGTTGTAAAAGTTGAGACAAGATGCAGACCTACTTTGACCATTCACATGTGTTAAACGTTAGTTTTGCCTGGCAGGGCTCATTAACCCCACGTGGGGTAATACAAGGATGTGTCCAGAAGGACCAAGTTGGTTATTTTGTTTTCATTAAATGTAAAAAGCTAAATATTGATATAACCTCGTATAATTACACTGCTGGAAGTGACTGGAATAAATACACATAATGTCGTAGTTTCTAACAGGTTGTTCAGTTTGCTTTGGATTGTTGTGGAATTTACTTGTTTGTTAGTGTTAGTTTATTTATTTAGTGGTCATTTCATAAAAGACTATTACAATAAGGACAATTAGTAGTGTGATAGTGCATTCTAGTAGGGTTCTTATTCAACCGTCAGTTGGTGGTGAGTTACATTACCAATGCCTATCGTATAATTCGAAATATTCCCGGTATCTGGGCCAAAATTCGCAGCAACTGGGTACGCCGCTGTCAGTGTTGCATTGAAGCGAATGGCGGACAATTTAAACATTTTTTATAAAAGGTACGCATTTCTTTTTCACTTTTACCTTTTTTTTACAAGGTGGAAGTGCATTCGGCTTCTTCCCGGTAGGTACTTGTTACATCCACACTAGATCAGCTGAGCGACGTTAGTCGCCTAGATCCAGGCCCGTAATGAAACAAATTGTACGTTCAAATTTACAAAGACGATTTGCGAGCTCAATTGTCACTGGATTGAAAAATTGTATGACACTTTTTTGTTGTATTTTGTGTCAGGAATCCATGTTTTTTTTTTAATTATTATAACTGGGACACCCTGTATATATTCAGCTTTAGCTTGGATAGTGTCGTTGTGTATGTTGTATCATTAGGTATATTAACTCGTATTATTTTTACATCATTCACCGTCATCTTGACAAGTACGTATCTGTCACAACATAATTGAGAAATACAATGACATTATAGAACCTTTTTTACTTCCAATTTCAAATTGGTGTTATTCAATGAACAAAATTTTACCCTCAAACTTTTATGAACAAAAACCTTGTAGACTATTGCGATCATACTCTTAGTTATTGGAAAACTATCCCTTACACTATATATAAGTAGCAGCTGCTAATGTTAGTTCTAGTTGAAAATTTGCCCCCCCCCCCCCCCGTAGAAGAATATCGTTTCTACGCCTATGGTGGAGAACGAAGGCGGCTTTCGTCTGATCGTTCGGAGCTGTCGCTACTATCAATTATTCGTTTTTTAATTTTTCGTTTACTGTGTAGCTTCAATGTATTAATATTTCTTCGGCTCTTAATAGGGCAATTTTTTTAGCAGTGACATAGTGATTCAAAAATAATGTAAATATGAAAACTGCAAAAACTCACTAACTGAAAATGTAAATTATAATTTTTCGAGTAACGGTGTATGAACCATCCCAAGCCTATTGTAGTTTCGGGCAACGTCCTTTCCGCCTTGATGGATTATATATCCATACTTTGTCACCTGCATTAAACACAGCATACTTGGTTCGTCGATCGTATTTGGTCTTGATGCGGTCACTTTCAAATCGTATCTTCGTAAGCACAGCGTTATGGATGTTGGTGTTAGTTGACAACGCTTCTTAAATTGGTTTAGAGTAGCGTTAAATCGTTCAACCATTCTATCAGACTGTTGATGTAAGGGCATAGTCCTCGGTTTAGTAATGCCCATTAGTTCAGTGATGTTCTTGCTGGGATTGCAATTCCAATGGCATTCCATATCGGCTGATCCATGACTACCAAGATGTATCGGTTACCGGAGTCTGTAATTGGGAATGGTCCTGCCATAACGACTGAAATTCTCTCAAATGGCACTCCCACGTTGTACTGCTGCATTCGTCCACGACTCCTTGTCTTCGATCCCTTACTGGCGACGCATGACGGGTATTTCCTGCACCAGTGCTCTACATCGCTTCTACTCCGTGCCCAAGAAAATCGCTCGCGTATCTTCCTTAGAGTCTAAGTAATGCTGAAATTTCTTTGGCCATGGACTGCTTCTACGACTTCCGAAAATCTTTTCTTCGGAAATATCACTTTAAGCTTGTTCCTGGTTCCATCTGGACTTTTTCCACAATCGTTTCAAAACGCTGTGGTCTAAGTTAATGGAATTCCACTGTGCCCAATAACTTTTCATTGTTTGACTTACCTTATCTTCACAGCATCCCTTAGGCTGGACGGTGGTAAGATCACAACAGATTAATTTCAGTTCTTCTTCTCCGGAGATGAACAATGTTTGCAGTTTTCCACGCAAGGTCTCCGGGAGGTTAAACTCATATTCTTGAAGTCGTTGCAACCATCGTGCAACCTGTCCTTCTGGGTTCTTGAATTGATGTAGCCACTTTAGAGAGGCGTGATCCGTTCTTAAGGATACAGATACTTGTGGAAATGTTCGAGGGTTTTAACCACACTCTCTCTGTCGACGAGTGACACAATAATTTCGTTCTGCTTTTGAGAGTGTTTTACCCGATAATCCTCTCTTTTCCATCTTGTACGTGAGAGAAGACACCATCAAGCCCCACATAACTAGCGTCGGCATCAACGATGTAGTTTGCTGAGCTGTGGGAACGTCAAGATTGAGGCTCCAGAGAGTATAATGTTAAGATGTTCAAATGCTTTTTAGCATACCATAAATTTCTAATGGAAATATCAAAAAACAACGATTTATTTACTTATTGACACCCTTTCTTAAAAGAATTGTAATGTTTTATTTAATACATAAATTTTGTATGTCTGGTTTTTGTGCATGTCATAGATTGTTTTACAATATTTCATTCCTAAATGTAACAATAATTTTCTTTTTAGTGGGGTTTTCCTTTCAATAGTAGTTTATTTTGATACATGAAAATTGTAAGAGGTGTTTGTATTTTAAGTAATTTTATTTATATTTAAGTGAATATTGAATCTACTATATTCAAATTATAATTGAACACTTAAATAAGCAAAATAAAAAATAAGAATTAAAATTCTATTGAAGACTTCAGCCGATCCGACGGGACTTATACAAACTAAAGTGGATGGATCGGCTTGCGGGGAGGGGGTTCTTAAATAGAAACTAGACTAGGACAAGTCCCTTAAAGAGACAGAAGCTCTTTCAGTACTCAGGGTGGTAGAGATCGCGGGGATCGATGTAGCCCTCTAATGCACAATACCGCGATGTGGAAGGCAACGGGAAACCACCACATTATATCCCAAGTAAAACAAACGGAACTCAAATGATGGCGTCTTATGGGCTAAAGCACTTTGGATGTAAACTAGTCCCCCATTCGGATGTCCGGGCGAGGACAATCTCGGTAGATGCCATCAATAAGTGCAATGGGGGAAATTTGAAAGTTGAAATGAATAGACTAGAATTAGATATAGCATAGCATTAATGAAGTCCGTTGGCCAGAAACTGGAGACTCCTGGAGTGGAGTCTTAGAAAAATACATACAGGATCAGTGGAAGGTAATTCGCGGGTAGAAATTGTAATGCCTAGGAAAGCAGGACAGAGTGTAGATATTTACAAAAAGCGATAAAATAGTTATGGTTAAATTAAAGTCGAAACCGGTAATAACGGTAATAGCGCAGATCTACATGCCTACATCATCTTACAATGATGAAGACTTAGAAGCGGTTTATGCAAAGAAAGAAGGAATATTTAGTTTAGTGAAAGGGCAGGAAAACCTAATAGTTGTGGGAGACTTCAAAGAAGTAGTAGGTGAAGTTAAAGACGGTGCAATAGCAGGTTCTTTTGGATTAGATAATAGGTACAAGGACAGACGAAATACTAAAGGATGCGGGAAAAACAAATGACAGGGTCATAGAAACGAAATTGAACTGCATTAAAAAATTAAATTGGCGACTAATCGCTCTAAATTGTATAATCTACTGTCGATATTATATTAAAGTAGTTATATCCCATTGCTAAATAAGTAAACATAAAAATGGAAATTTTATTTTTCATGATAGTGTAATCTTAAGACAGTAAGTAAAGTAATGATAATCAGAACATACAAGGGTACTGCCGAAATTTTCGTAGAAAAAGTTTAGTTTCGGCTTGTGTCGGGTTCAGGAGAAAGGTGATCAGGAATTTCTTCGTCGTCCTCCAACAAAACGTCTTTTCTCACCCTCCTAATGTTACGAAGTGGTATTTTCCTAATTTTTGTCTATCCTGCTAATATTCCTTCGATTCTGTCATCATTCTGGTCAATTTTGGTCGGTCTGAAATTTAGGGGTCATTTTGGATTTGTTTGCAATTTTGGTAAAAAATTTTTTGTCTAGTGCTTTTTGGTTCCTTACTAAATTTATATTTCTGACTTTTTCATACAATACGGATAGTTCTTTGATTCTGTTATTTATGTAGTTACTAGGGTTTTTGAATTCTGGGAGTTCTAAATCTGTTACATCTTTATAAGGTCAATGAATTATCATATTTCGAAAGGTCTAAATTTGGTGATAGATTAAGTTGTTATACATAAAAATGGATTGTATCATTAAATTTGGAATTGTCTCTTCAGGATTAGTTTGTTTTAAAATTGTTAATTTTTCTTAAATGTGCCATGAATTCTTTTGAGAGGGTTGATAGTAATTGAGTTGCCTGTGCTTGTGAAATGTAATTAAGTGTGGTAAAGTTCACAAAAATCTTTAAGACGATTTTTCCCTAAGAAGGGGGTGTTACATATCTAGGTCCCTAGTACAAAGTTGGTACATCTAAATTATTTATTTAAAACTCAAGCTAACTCCTACTTACAACGAAATCAATAATTATAATGATAGTCAAGTCAAGAAGTCGACAGTCGCAAGTCTAATTCAAGATCACGAAGATGTGGGGTGGCGGGACGACTTACCGTTATCACTCACCCTGTAATCCTGCCATTTCTATGTTCCCCAATTATCTAATAAGGTAGGCTAAGATTATTATTTTATTATTAAATTATTAATTAACTGAAGTTAAATTGTTGGCAAGTTCTCCTAAACTGTAAAATCGCTTTTAATATAATTACAAAGTGATTGTATGCCAAATAAATTATTATTGTGACACGGTGAAGTAATTATATAAATAAATAAATAAAAAATCGCTTCGTCGATCAATAAGATCGGTAGATTTAGAAAAAGCTCAAAAATGTAGAGATGAGTTACAGAGATTGTTCGGTGGTTGCAGTATTCGCTCACTGCCCCATATATTCTTTCGGATTTTGTTGATGAATAAATCACTTTGTTTTGGTTGTTGTTTATTTTGTACAATATAGTACACTATGTACACTTATTAACTATTTGATTGTATTTGAATATTGTTGGTTTATAATTGAATACTTGTTGATTGATTTGAATTGATAGATGAATGCTGAATTTTGAATGTCGATTAGATTGAATGTTGAATGTAGAATGCTGAATATCGAATCTTTGACTGCTGAATTTCGAATAATGAAAATTTGAATTGTCGTTGTTTAAATAACGTTGACACAAACTAGGCAACGCCTATCGTACACATTACCCCTTCGCCGTCACTACGCACCCCTCCGGTATCTTCGGTACATTCCGAAGTGATGACGTAGCTACGGACTTGGGTTTTCCATTGATTACTGATATTGTGAGACCTACCTGGTCCGATCTCTTTGTTAAATTACTGAGTTACCTATACTAAGAAAAATAATATTTACCTATACCTACACAAATAAATGCCTTAAAATTGAATACAACTAGAATA
>NW_020442452.1:261954-268169 GCF_000699045.2 Agrilus planipennis | reverse complement strand
AATTTCTACGACCCGGCCAACAGCCCACTGGAGCAGTGGAAGGTTGTCCTCATTGAGAATAATAAGAATAATTCCTACGGGAATATTGGTTTTGATTGGTTTCCATTTTGGCCTTGATTGTAGCGAAGTCAAGTATTTACTTTTCCAGCGTTTCCAGAAATGTTGGCTGGGTTGTTGGATGTGTTGCCGTCGGAATAGTCGATTTGGATTTAACTCGGTTAGATCCGGTTCCGGGATCGTAGTAAGTGGCATGCCGATTAGGAAGTGCCCGGGTGTGTGGGCTTCTTGGTCATTTGGTGCATCGGGAATAGGTGGGAGAGGACGGGAATTTAGGATTGCTTCAATCTGAGTTTGAATGGTGTACAATCCTTCGAATGTCATTGTCATGTTTCCAACAATGCGTTTGAAATAATTTTGGATAGACATTATTGCAGCCTTCCAAATTCCTCCAAAATGCGAGGATTTTGGTGGTATAAAGTGCCACGTTATTAATTTGTAAGAGAGAGCATCGCATAAATGATTTTTAAATTTATTATGATGATATAATTGTTTAAGCTTTCGATTAACATAAACAAAATTGGTGCCGTTGTTGTAATAAATATTTGTGATCCTACCCTATCTAGTAATAAATCTTTTAAGTGCTGCTGAAAATGCCTCTGAGGTCAGGTCCGTAATCAATTCGATATGTACTACCTTTGTTGATGAGCAAATAAAAAGTCTTATATACACCTTAATGAATCTTTTGCCACGTCTGCAACCTTCCTTCATTAAGATATGACTGGCATAATCAACACTGGTATTAACAAAAAGTTTGAATTGTTGAAGTCTAATTGCAGGCAAATCAGTCATAAGCTGATGTACTGCATTCGGTTTTGCCTGCATTTGAAAATATTTGTTGTGATATTGGGATATTGTTAGCTTGGTAATATAATGTTTAGGCACGATATAAGAGTGTTTTTGATCATATGCCACATTTGCGTTACCCAATCTACCACCTACTCGTAAAATTCCGTGTAAGTCAAAAAAGGGATTGAGTAATAGTGTTGGACTTGACTTATGTAACGACTGAATTGAATTTAACTGCCTGAATTTTGGATAAAAAACTTCTCCTTGCACGGTTTTAACTGTTATATTATTTGCTTCTGCTATCGTTAAACTTGATATTTGTTTATTGTTTGAATTTCTACAATTATTAAGAAATCGACGAATGAGTGCCGTTACCCTTAATAATTTGGTATAGGACGAATATTTTAACAACAAAGTTGACCATGGTGTTGGTTTGAAGGTAACTACATTGCAAACTCGTATTTCGGGCTTTAGGGGAAGGCGTACTACAAAACGTCCTGTTTCGTTTCTTTGGTAATTAATTTTAAAATGTGTTTCGCAAGCATTCTCCTCGTTGGTACAGTTATTACTTGTTTGATCAGTTATGTTTTCGATTTCCCAAAATCTTGATAATTGATTTTCCAGATGAACAAAATTGCACTGTCTATTTTGAATTTGATTATTAACTATTGAACCTCCTATGATCCATCCAAAATTGAGTTGGGACCCTGCGTCCAATAATGCCCTACATAATTGAAGTTGACCTTTACGGTCATATACTAAAAGTTGTACTGTTGATAGTAATACTTGTCTATTAGGAACAGAACTAGAAAACGAATGACCTACGACAGCAGAAGTTGAAGGAGTAGAGTTTTCTAACGCTTCAGTTGGTTCTAAAGCTGTATCGGTTTTTTCAATATGTAACATGGTATTATGTACCTTATTGCATTTACGGCAAGAACCAGCATAGCATTCACGTGTTTTGTGGTTGGTTCGGAAGCAATTAGAACATAAATTTGTCTTTTGAATAAATTTAATTCTTTTGTTAACCGGCATTTTGATAAATTTATCGCATTGATTGATATAATGCTTACCTTTACATACAGGACAACTTAGAGAGTTTGGTTTTACATAAGTATTTAATACCCGTTGCCTTGCATTTGGCAACGAATAATTTTTTGCATTTCTCTGAGTTTCTACAGCAATCCTGTCTGAACTAATATTAGAGTTTTTTGTTTGTTCCAATGTTTCCAACAATTGGCAGCGATTAGATAAAAATTTAATTAATTGTTCTAAATTAGGTATTTCGGAATTCATTGATGTCTCCCATTCCTTTTTGCTTACTAAATCTAATTTGGTATTAATTAAATATATTAATAAGATATCCCACTGTTCGGTTGGTAACTCTAAAGTTGTGAGAGACCTAAAGTGAGTGTTAAATGAGTCCAATAATCGTCTTAAAGAACTGGAAGAGTCCTTTTGAACAGTTGGTAAATTGAATAACGCATTAACATGCCCCTGAATAATAAGACGTTTGTTTTGAAATCGTTCCCTTAATAATTGCCAAGCATTTGTATAGTTATCGGCTGATGCAGTTAACGAACTGATTACATGAGCAGCCTCAGAGGTAAGACACATTTTCAGGTAATGAAATTTTTCTATCTTGGTTAAATTGCAATTTTCATGAATAACTGAATTGAATAAATCATAGAAAGACAACCATTCTTCGTAATTACCACTAAAACGAGGTAGGTCGATTTTTGGTAGCTGAATATTATTATTAATTGTTTGGGACGGACTTTGGCTATTAGGAATGTTGTTGCTACAGGTGAGATTACTTGGAGATAATGAATTGATTTTAGCATTATAACCAGCAAGTAAATTATAATATTCATTTTCGAATAATCCCCTTTCTTTATTATCGATTTCTGACTTGTCTAATAGTTCGATTTCGAATTGCACGTTTTCGAAATCGTCTAATACTGATTTAAAACCTTCCAATCTACTAATTAATTGATCTTTTGTGTTAATACTCTCATCAAAAGACTCTAAAAAATGTTTAGCCCTAGTTAATTTTGATTTCAAGATAGCTCTCCTTTTAGTGAGGCTCCCTATATACGCCATAATATTGAATTAGTATTAAAATTGACACAAAATTGAAACAATGACAAACGAAGAATTCCTTTACAATAAGGAAAAAAGAAAAATAGAGAATCGGTTGGGAAAAACAATGCCACTTACCTTGTTTCGACTGTGGAATGCTGGTTACGCTTACAATGAAGGATCGACTCGAATGAAGATTCCTGTACAGCTGACTACTGGCAATCGGGGAATCGGAAAATTTGGAAGATCCGGCTCGAAGGACCAATGTTCGGTGGTTGCAGTATTCGCTCACTGCCCCATATATTCTTTCGGATTTTATTGATGAATAAATCACTTTGTTTTGGTTGTTGTTTATTTTGTACAATATAGTACACTATGTACACTTATTAACTATTTGATTGTATTTGAATATTGTTGGTTTATAATTGAATACTTGTTGATTAATTTGAATTGATAGATGAATGCTGAATTTTGAATGTCGATTAGATTGAATGTTGAATGTAGAATGCTGAATATCGAATGTTGAATGCTGAATATCAAATTGATTTGAATGTTAAAGCTTGAATGTTGATTTTCGAATACTACAAATTTGATTTCGCGTTGTTTAAATAACGTTGGCACAAAATAGGCAACACCTATCGTGCACATTACCCCTTCGCCGTCGCTACGTACCCCTAAGGTATTATCTGCACATTCCGAAGTGATGACGTAGCGACGGACTTGGGTTTTCCATTAATGAATGGTTTTGTGAGACCTACCTGGACAGATCTCTTCGTTAAAATTGCTGCATTACCTATTCTAAGAAACTAATATTTATCTATACCTACAGAAATAAATACATTAAAATTGAATACAACTAGAATAAAATACAAAGTGTTGACTATCTAAAAATACGAACAAAATTAAATATTTACAAAAATAACAACCCTAACAAAATTGATTATGTATATATACAATTATTAATTGAAGCCGCAACAGAGATAAAAGACTGACAGTTTGTGTAAAGAGCATCATGCACTTATAGGACTGGCGGAGCAGCAACATAGAGAAATAAATATTAGGAAGGGAGTCAGACTAGGATGCACACTTTCACCGCTTCAATCTATATATCGAAGACGCGATCAACATCATTAAAGACAGCGCAACTGCAGGGATAGATATACAGGGGCAAAAGATTAGTATGCCTAGATTTGCAGATTATATAGCAGTATTAGCATCTAGAAAGGAGGAGTTAGAGATAGCTTTAAATGATAATGGAAGCAGTAAAATAACTTAAGCTGTGGTAAATGTGGGAATGCAAAACAATGTGAAAATGACCACAAGTGGTGCATTAATTGCACAATAATTAATAAAAAATGTAATGTGAATTTAGACACTAACCACATAGTTTATGAAGGAACTTGTATCGTCTATCTAAAGAAAGTAGAGGAATACAAAAAGAGGACTAAGTACATACGGAGACAATTACAACCAAAGACAAACAATGGGAAAATTTATGTACCTACAGAATGCACAAAGTCTGAATGCGAACTTTGATGAAATATCAAATTTGTATGTTACTAAAGAAATTGATGACACAGAAATATCCATCGACAACTATAATATGAAATATTATTCTGAAAATTCATTTCTGAATTTTTTACCCACTACACGCTACCTCAAATTAATGAGGGTTCGGGTTCGATTCCCGGCGGGTGTGTGACAACAGCAACAATTTTTCCCTCATTAATTTGAGGTAGCGTGTAGTGGGTAAAAAAATTCAGAAATAAATTTTCAGAACAATATTTCATATTAAACTAACTCACTTCTAAAAGGTGTCTAAATTGTATGTATGTTTGACAACTATAATGTTTACAGAGTAGATTCTACTAGTCGAGCTACGGGAGGAGTGCTTATTTATACCAGAAAAGACATAAAAAGTAAATTCATTGGACGGTATACGGAGAAAATGAGATTGGATTTTGGTGATTAGTGTAGTAGTTAACAAAAGTGAAATAATTCTGGGTTGTCTATGTAGATCACCTGGTGCATCAAGCGCTACATTTTGTGATTTCTTAAGTGATTGGTTACAAGACTTATTAGCAGGTGTTAAAGGTTCGCTATTTATATTAGGAGACTTTAATATAGATTATGAGGCATTGGGAACCTATACAGAGAAACTAAAAAATATAGTGCTAAATAATGGATGCAAACAATGTGTTACAGGTCGTACACACATATCACCAAGTGGTAGTAGTCTAATCGATTTAGTTATAAATAATGGCAGTACAAATATAGCAGTAAATGTGTTAGATAAACCAAATTTTAATAATCACTTGTTAATTAGTATTACATTAGATACAACCAAAGATCATAAAAGTAAGAAAAAATCTGTTCTTGATAAAATAACTGCCAGTAACTTACTTTTTGATTATAAAATAGGGAGTTTAAATATCAAGACTGAAATGTTCTGTTATGGTTTGTAAGATTATAGATAGGGTAGTGCCAAAAACAACTATAGTAATAAGTGATAGTAAGATACCACGGATGAATGAAGCAGTATTAAAGGCAATTGAGGACAGGGAGGTGCGATTTAAGAAATTGTATTTTACTAGAGAAGAAAAAGACTGGAAGCATATAAAATAATTAGAAATAAGGCATTATTATTATTAGACGAAAAGGTGGTAATGTGGCCCCTGCGATATATTGGCCCGCTTTAATATTTTAATGTTTGAACAACGCCATCTAGTATGTTTTATGCGCTACGGGATGCTCGCGGCATGATACGTATTTAGTACCTTACAAATCCACCAGAGCCTGTCATTCGAACCAGTTGAAAGTCGTTACTGGTAAAACTTTAAAGTACTGTGATTTTAATTCGGTAATTGTTTATAAATAGAGTGTTTTGGCTATTGTGTTCGGACATTGGATACGTTGAACTGTTCTTCTACGGGAATTAAAAGGTAAATACAAAATTAGACTTGTAATAATTATTTTTGGTACGTTTGTTTAAATATTCTCAATAGTTGTAATTTGGCCCCCTCACATTGGTTGTATTATGGTCCCGGGGGCCACATTCAGCAGTGGCTCTAAAAGTGACGAAGACGCAGTGAATACCGATTATGTCGAGTCGTTTACAAACGTGGTTCCTGAAAACGCGAACGTGCCGTGTATGTTCTGCGAAACCATTTATTGCAATGACAGACCTGGAGAGCCATGGGTACAGTGTCAAAGTTGCGATTTATGGGCTCATGTAGCCTGTGGAGGTTCTGAAGGTGACTATTATATTTGTGATTTTTGCCGTTAAT
>NW_020442452.1:260151-261841 GCF_000699045.2 Agrilus planipennis | reverse complement strand
AGAGATTTGCGGACAATGAAGAAGTAATCGAAGCTGTAAATGGTTATTTTGAGGAGCTTGACGAATCAGTCTATAGAGATGGCATTAATAGACTGGAACACCGCTATGAGAAATGTATCAGCCTTGGAGGAGATTATGTTGAGAAATAAAAAAAAAAAAATTTTAAAAACCTTGTTTTTCTTGGTCAGGCCGGAAACTTATCAATCCACCCTCGTAAATGGTAATGCAATAAAAGATGAAAGCCAAAACCAGAGAAGTTTAATAGTTATTACATAGACAGTACACAAGAAATAACATGAAATATTCCAAAGAGGACAGATAAGTTTGATATAGTTGAAAATTCTAATTGCATCACAAAAGCTAAACAACAAGCTTTAAATTAATTGAAATAGAGTAACTAAAAGAAATAGTATTTTCGTTGCCAAATCAAAACGATTGAAACAATTAAAACCACTTTTGATGAAATTGGGATCATGTTATATACATATTATAAATTGTTCATTGGAGACAGGAATAGTGCCGGAAATTTTTAAAATTTCTACAATTATACCCATACGTAAAATAAGTAAGACAAAAAAAGTAGAAGAATTTAGACCTGTGAATATGCTTACAGCACTTACCAAAATTTTGGAGAAAATAGTATATAAGCAAGTATTACACTAGGTAGAAGAAGGTAACATTCTTTCTCAGTATTAGTCCGAATTCAGGAGTAGATACAGTTGTAAACTATAGTACATTTCAATGTACATATATTGAATGACTGGCAAAAGAAATGTGACGAAAAGTTGAATAAAATTATTATCTACCCAGATCTCAAGAGAGCGTTTGAAACAATTGACAGAGTTATACTGATAAAGAAATTGTAAAGATATGGAATAGAGGCAACAGCTTTGGAATGGTTTAAAAGTTATTTGAGCAGTAGGCAGCAAAGAGTGAAATGTGGTGATATCTTAAGGAAAAACAGAATTATTGAATACGGCGTGCCACAGGGTAGTATACTTGGTCCGTTACTGTTCATTATATATATATATGTATATATATATATAAATGATATAGTGGAAACAACGGGTTTATGCAAATTACATATGTTTGCAGATGATACATTCGTATACTACTCGAGCAAAAATAAAAAAGAACTACAAAAATTGATAAACACAAAAATAGAAAATATTAATGACTGGGTGTCCACAAACAAGTTATAACTAAACATTAATAATACTTATCACTATGGGCAATGCGCACAGTGTACAATAGTATTATTTTACCGCATTTTTATTTTGCTGGTTCGGTAGTAATAATAGTAACATGCAGATGCTCCAGAAATTACAAAACAGAGCAATGAGACTTAAAACTTAAATGTAATAAACGCATTAACATGAAGGAAATGTTACACAGATTAAACTGGTTAGATATCAAAGAACATTCGGTGTATCAGACATTAGTCTTTATTCACAAAATCAAATTGAATTTAATGCCAAGTTATTTTGATTATAT
Source organism: Agrilus planipennis (assembly GCF_000699045.2). NCBI lineage: Eukaryota > Metazoa > Arthropoda > Insecta > Coleoptera > Buprestidae > Agrilus > Agrilus planipennis. The sequence continues at coordinate 260,347 of NW_020442452.1, read as the reverse complement.
ATTAATAGATACAATTTACAGAAACCCATAATCATGACACAAGAAATAAAAATAATTTTATTTTACCACAAGTCAACATTAAAAAGACTCAAAATGATTTAAAAGAGTCAAACATATTAAAATTTAAAAAATAACTTAAGTTACTTCACCTAAATAGAGCATAGTCTCTTGTAGAGCTTAATTAGTTAATAGGTTA
>NW_020442452.1:252504-259998 GCF_000699045.2 Agrilus planipennis | reverse complement strand
AATTTTTTTTTCTTGGAATCCGATAATTAAATAGAACTACATAATATATTCTTTAAAACCAAACGCAAAGTATGTGTGATAACCGAAAACTAGGCCCGGAATTGCAATGTTGCCTAGGGCCCGCTTTAGTTTTAGTCCACCACTGTTAGACATCTATGGTCTAAGTACAAAATATAACTTAAAAGCATTGATTACAATTGACAATAGCGCCCTCTGCGTCACGAGAATAATATTGAAGTTGATTATTTAAGGACGCGCTATACGGTATATGTTATATATATATGATCATATGATCATTGACCAATGTTGATCATATGACAGATGCGATTTTGTAGGGGTGTGTAGATGTGAATTGTGTTTCGATTAGTTATATCAGAAATAAGTGTTTAATTTTGCTTTAAAATGGCAAGTCAAACTCAAGGAATACAACAATTATTAGCAGCGGAGAAAAGAGCCGCCGAAAAAGTAGCAGAAGCACGAAAACGTAAGAAAAATCGTTTTTTGTTGCTATACTTTTTACTTTAAAGTTTTTCATTTATATTAACAAGTCGTTTATCTTAGAAACAGTTTTCAGTGAATATAATAAATTATTGAATATTTATAAATGAATTCTTCAGAAATGCAATTAATATATACTAATGAACACAATATCGATGTGTATTTTATTTAATAGTAATATACTTGTTACCTGTTTTCAAACAATCTTATCTTTCTTCTTTTTATCACACTGCATTAATATATATTAATTTTTTAACAATAGGTAAAGCTAAACGGCTAAAGCAAGCTAAAGAAGAAGCTCAAGAAGAAATTGAGAAGTATCGTAAAGAAAGAGAACGTCAATTTCGAGAATTTGAAGCCAAACATATGGGATCTAGAGAAGATGTGGCAAGTAAGATCGATCAAGATACAAAACGCAGAATAGATGAAATGAATCGAACTATAGCAAGCCAAAAAGAACCTGTAAGTTTAGGTTTACCTAAAACCACCTACTTTCATTTGTTCACATATAATAGACATATTCTTTTGTTTTTTATGTCTTTTACTTAACTACCGAGTTATATAATTTTTAATTATAATTTTGGTTGCAGGTTATTCAAGAAATGTTACAGCTTGTGTATGATATCAAGCCAGAGATTCACAAGAACTACCGCATTTAAGCATTTATGAAGTACTTCAACTTACTATTTGTAGAATTGATATATTCAGATTGTTTGAAAATAATTTAGCATTCCATGTATTATTGTTGTTAAACATAATAAGAAAAAAATGTATTAAATAAAGGTTAGTAGGTGTTTGGATGTTAGGTCAACCTGTTGTTATGGCCTTTAATATGTAAATAATAATAAAAATAGTGCAAACAACAGATATATTTTGAGTGTTTAGTTCAAGTTAAACATGACACAAAATTTCAACGAGTTCATAACAAAAATAATTATAGTCGTGTAGCTAATTCATATTTTTATTTGAATAAGTTTTGCGGATTCCCCATGCATATCGAATATATCTCAATTAGGGTGTAACAGGTATCGTTCGACCACCAATGTGACGCGAAGAATTTGGAGTTCATTGTATAAGCACTAACTACATTGTGTCCCTATTTAGGGTTCTGTAAGCTTACCCCCTCCCCCATACCCATAATTTACTTTTAGATGCTTAAATTGCGCTAATCGTCTCTTTTATTATTAATTATTCGTTTTTAAACTTTTTACTTTTAATTAATCAATTAACATTCACTATCGTTTTTTTTTATTATAATTTACGGTTGTTTGATTACTGAAGCGCAAGCTTTATACGTATAACAACGTACTTTCATCAACTTTTATTTTTACTATTTTCTTTATATGAATCAACAAACGAAATAATAATGTAATTTAGGTTTAACAAACGATTTCCTATCGATTTAGTGTAATTAAATTGAAAAAATGATAAAATAAAACTTAATTGACAACTTCACATTTAATATTTAAATTGTTAATAACTAAAAAACTAAATCAACAAAAAATAAAATTTCATCAACAAATCGTCAACAATTGAATTACCTACAGCGATAAAATATAAAACAGAAATATATATTTGCCAACTTCACATAGCCCTGTCGAGAGATGAACGTGACATCACGAGTGATGGTTCGTTGTTAGCGGTAAAACTCGGTTTGATCGTCTGACTGACCATTTGTCATTTTTATCAGCAAAAGTGAGCCGTTAGCCACGGTTTTGTATTTACTTAGAAATGACATCAATTTAACATAAGCGCATAGTCGGGAGCGGAGAGACATTTACCATCTCGTCAATTTTTGACGAACATCTCTTAAAAAAAAAAGGAACTAACTCTTCCGACCTCTACGCCAACTATTTATGGGGGTTGGTCATGTTCTAGAATGATCCAGAATACGACGTATAAAATATCTGGTCTTTGTTACTATGTATGTTGGGTTACCTAAAACATGTGACAATATATACATAAACTGACTTTACTTTTGCACAAATAAATACGAGTTTCCTTCCTTTCATAGTCTAATTAAAATTAAACTATCTATGAATTAAACACTGTTAAATTAGTAACCCTACGTAAATTATAATCGAACACAACTATATATATGGAATAAGGGATTATATACGGTATACACTACCACCCATAGACAGTGTTTTGATCAATAACTAAGAAAATATTGTTTGGTCATACTTGGTAGAATTTTCCTTGTTTGAAATAGATCTATAATTGCATTAATTGTGTCAAGATTATAATTATCATTAGCGTAGCGTTGGTGGTTCGCTATTTTCATATATCTAGTGGAATGAGAAAGAATATTAAGAAGAATAATTGCGTCACTGTTCCATTACGTACGTGTCTGTAGCAGTACGAACTGTACTAAACAATGGTTTGCAGTAAAAAAATACGTAGGCGATGACAATAAAATAGGTAAAAACAAAAATAAAAATAAAATACCTATCTGTTCATTTTACGAATGCTCAAGGTATATTATTTTGAAATAACTCATAGGGCTGAAATTTGTTTTGTTAAAAAATTAAATACAAAATTTCTGTTCCATGCAGCTTTATTATGGAAAAAGGTAATTATTTTTTTCATTTAGTATATGTAGGTATAATTGTAGTATGCACGACCAGTACATGATTAAGTATATTGCTGCATGTAAAATTTTTAGATACCTTACATTAATAAATTATTTTGTCTAAATGCCGTAATATTGTCAAATTTATAATACGTTTAGGAGCTTAATTATTACTATTCAGTTGTAAAGCAAATATTGAAACATAATAAAATACAAATTTCTACTAAAAGCTTAAAGAACTTATCAATCAACTCATGATGACAGCTTATGTTGAAGTTCATGTTACATGTACTGCAAGACAAAAATAACGCATAAATTTGGTACCTGCAATTAGTATTAAAAAATTGAAAAAAGCGGCTAAAGAACATGCAACATGTAATTAGTAACTAGGCAAACAAAAGGTATATATTGAGAATGAATAGATATAAAAGCACACAACAGTCAACATCAACCAGGTACTAGTAGTAAAAATTCATATTGAAACAGATATGTAGCAATCAATAGCAATAACAGTCTTAATTACAATTAATTCATCATCTTAAGGTCTTCTGCCTGAAAACTGAAAGGGTATATACCTTCACTTGTTCCATAGAGATAATACAGTTAGATTAGGCAAGTCCTATTAGTCCCTGTAAGTTACTGTGAGCCATGAGATAAAAAATGGTGGGATCCTGTGTCTCTCTGACTTTATTTAACGGTTTTTGATTGACCATCAAGTTTTTTTCGTTTCTTTTAAGACAGCATATTTCCGCGGGAAAAAGCTAGTTTCCTGTAATCATAACGGTACTCCAATTCTATTATCTATGCAATCTTTGCAATTCTAGAAAACTAGAGCAACTTTCGTTTGTTTGTATAAAAATATTCCAATCTAAGTATACCTCATATCTCAGAAGGTCCTACCAACTTACCTCCCCTATGGCTGTGTGAAGTTGGCAAATTAAAATTTGTTTATTACATTTTTTCGATGTTATTTGATTTCTGACGATTTATTAATCATTGATTATGCAATTTCAGTATTTGTTGATAATCAAGTTTTTAGTAATGGGCTTGTTCCGTTGGTTTTAACTAGGTTGCCTCTGTTAACATATCACAAGTTGATACATTTATGATTATTGCCTATTTTAATAATAATAAAGAATACCCACAGGAATGAATTGAATAAAGCGGCAGTGATACCTACGTTATTAGTTTAATAACTAATTATTTATTAATAATGGTAGTGCATATTAAATAATTTCAATTCTACTTAAATCTAGCATAAATAACAATAAAATATTCCTGTTTAATTATGACTATTTGAATGTATTAATACTATATATTTTACTCCTGTTAATCTATCAAATGAGCAAAAAAAGGAATGGTATAAAAAGGAAAAGTCATTGGTCTTATTTCAAAATAAAAAAGTTGGAAGTTCTTATTGCTTATTTTTGAATACAAACTTTGATCTTTATTATAAAAAGGTATAAGGTAAGGGATCGATAGTAAGAATTATTATTTTGCCTTTTATTCTTATTTAGTTTTCTCTAAAAAAATCCAATCGACTTATGACTAATGACAATACCTATTTTATAAAATATTGTCTAAAATAAGTTCTGTACGTGGGCACGTCTTGTGTATTATACATGTGGGTGACATTACAGCAACTGGAATTACTTTGTAAACTAAAGACTAAAATTAGGTATATCGGAAAACAAATTAAAAGAAAAAATTATAATGCACTATCAATACTTCTAAAAAAACGCTCACAACCAAAAATTCAGCTTTTTTTTTGGTATTCGAAAACGTTTTTATTTAATTCTCCCCCTTTTTAAGATTTTCATATAAAGATAGTCCTCTTTAACTTATATTTAAAACAAAAACCTTATAAAATTTCTTGGTTTTCACAGATAAAGTCGTATCCCTGTTTGGCATGTTGCCGTGCCATTCTCTTTAGCTTTTAGTCGGATGGCAAATAAATAATTCATTTATCCGAAGCATGTGTTTTTATTTTGTTCTTTATATTCTGAAATTATACAATACTAACAAGCACTTTTTGATGCCATATAGAATTAAACTGTGTATACTTACAAAGAATACTCCGTAAATTCAGTTTGTAACATGCTTGTAACGACTAATAAGCAGCATTGAGTCTATGCGTATAATGACGTAGAAGAGGCACTTTGTTATTGTTTTTAAGATTCTAAACGTGCGAATAAAATTTGATTTTATGCAGATCTCTAATTTTTCACTTGCACTTTCGATTAATGAATTAATAAAGAATTAGTAATTTAAATGTTGAGCGCGAAGTTGACAAATAAATTATTTTCGATTACACAGTGTGTCAATTTTCCTGGAGGCAACCTAACTTCACTTTTGCATATGGAATGCTCCATTTATTATTGCATTTTTGGATTCCTCGTTAAATTTGAATAACAATTTGTTAAGCATATGTTGTCTAAAATACATCAATCTCCATAAAATTCGCACTAAATCAATAAACAGGCTGTTGCAGTGCTCTGGACCATTTTGAACATCTCCGAAACTAGAAAACGTATGAAGTGCTACCTTTATAGGCAGCTTCTGAAAGAAATGACCTACTATTAACGCAAACATGTTCTTTTTAAATTCATTGAAATTTACCACATCCAAAACAAACTATTTCGAATTAGCATAACTATTTTTTTTTAAATAGAATGCCATATTTTTGGCGTGCTCATCATGTGCAAAATTTAATTTTCTTTCGTCCAATATAGGGTTGTTACTATATACAGCTAATACTTTTTGAGAAAATTAAACTCTTTCAAACATTCAGTGTCTATTATCGTGGCTTCTTGAGCGCTTCTGTACTTTAGGAGGACAAGCTGTTTGCCTTAGATGAGTTGTAATCTTTATCCAGGACAATTACTTGAGCACCTTATAAAGGTAACGGGCCCATCTAAAAAAATCAGCCGAAGATGATTATTAAGAAAAGTCTGGATAACTCAAAATTTCATCCCAAGAGTGCCTTCAACCACTTAATTTAAATTTTCCCTAACAGGGTCATTATACGTTATTAAAATCAAAAATATAATACACAGAAAAGACATTGAAATTTAAGTTAAATATTTGAGACTGAATAATAAAATAGATAAAATTATCAAGTTTTGTTATATATAACTGATTCCTTGTTTTGTTAAATGTTTAAAGTAAACTCAACTAATAATGCATAAGTTACTTGATAAAATGAGCAATATCACAATACAAAAAACTCAATTGATGATTAAGCAAAAACATAAATGGTTTAGAGGGGAAAAACAGGAAACGGTAACTTTTTTTTTTTGATATCACATCTACTCAATCCACGTTTCTCTCAACAAAAATCAGGTACTAAAAAATCTTTAGCATTGACTAACACTAAAGTGGATTTAAAATATTTAGCAGCTGTTATGAAATAATTTTTACTTTTAAGATATTATGAAGTGATACAAAAAATTTTTTTCCATGCAAAATAGATACAAATAAATTATTTAAATTGTGTAATGGCACGCGATAATTATCTGTTTAAGAGCGATCTTTCGTTGATATTAAATTTTGCCGAGTTCTTTAATAAAGTTATGGTATGGAATTGTTTGCGCAGAGATCACAAAACTAATTTCAAGGACCAAGTGACGCAAAAATTTAAGAACCAATCAATTACACAGACAATTAATTGAAAGCTAATAAACACAAATAATCCAACAAACCTAATATAAAAGTAACGCTAGTTTTCGTAGAAAAAGAACGTCACAACCAGAAGTGAAGACGATTTGCTAATTGCGTTTTGTTTAATGACATTTCCACTCTTCCAAAACATTTTATTATTTGCTGAGTTAAAAACTTTTAGAAATGATAAATTCTAATATAAACTGATATCTATCGATCAAATTTTTTTTACGAGTAAAAATTACTTAAAATTTATTGAATAAAATTTCATTATAAAATTCTCAAAAAGCAAAGAGATGCAGACACTATTATAAACCATCACTAATTACTTCCTTAAAAATATTAATACAATTCTAGAATCCTAGGAGTGCTCTTATTCATTTTGTTAGTAATAATACCTTGAAAGTGCTCCTCTTCATTCTCCGTAAATCAATGAAACTTACAAATACTAATGCCTGAAAAACATTATCTCAAACATACGTCAAATCGGTCATGTTATATGCATCCGTATTATGATGAACTTATCGTCAGTCAGTTTCAATCACACTTGAACGAACACAACATAGATTTATTAGATGTAACAGGTCAATTGAAAAGTCCCCGGCCTAAAATAGTAAAACACATTTTTTTTGCAAAATTCGTTTTTTTTATTCAACATAATTCCCTTCAAGGGTGATACACTGATTATAGCGATCCTCCAACTTTTCGATACCATTTTTGTAGTACGATTTGTCCTTTGCTTCAAAATAGGCCTCAGTTTCGGC
>NW_020442452.1:246851-252214 GCF_000699045.2 Agrilus planipennis | reverse complement strand
AATATCTCTTTGGTGTACATTAACACCTGTGACAAAGATCTATTGTTATAAGACGGTCGCGTCTATATAATAAAGTAAATTTTGGAAAACCCGCTCATAACCAAAGTCAGATGTCCAGCTGTGAAAAGTGCTTTGTTAAAAGTTGTAATTTGTAAAGGTTTCAAACTTATTTCTAGAAGATTATGTGGACAAAGAGGCTAAATTTTATAATTATTATGTAGTTTTGAAGAAAAGGTTTACATATTTGCCGATAAAGGGAATAAGTGAAATAGTACATTTAATATAAATATTTTATAATTAGTCTTCTGTGAAAGGAAGAACAGAACAGATATGTTTACCCCTAACGCTAAACCTGTGAGTACTCATTTTATGATCAGTTAGAAGGATTCTAAGATGTACAGGTATTTAGGTAAATGTTATTAAAGTTCTTTTATTAATAAATCAAGTAAAAATTGCAAATGTAGAACAACATAGAAAAGTCGATTTTTTGCAAGAAAGCAATTTGATAATCAGTATTATTGTAAGCGAATTTTTTAAATTTGTATACGAATGAACAAAGTTTTTCAACACTAAAACGTCTTGAGAGACTCTACAGAACTTGCATTCGATGAACGATGGGTCAAACAAGATTGTATGATATTGTAATGTTCGTGGGTTTAACAAAACTAACTTTTAAGACTGCTAACGACAAAACTATTTATTTACACTAATTATTAAGGAACTTAAAACACTATTAAATTATTACTTAACTTAGGTGATGAATTATTCTATTTATTTACACTACTGTTGATATATCACTATTGCGCTATTTATTTCACTGCTATCACTGTCAATTTATTTTTCGATTCATTTCTGCATCGGTCAATTTATTTCTACTCTCCTCGGCGATCGTCTCTTCCTTTAAATAGTTTTTTGTTTACTTTCGGGGGTCTTCTCAAAACGTCTGGATAGTTCCTTTTTTTCTTTGACTACAGCCAGCATCTCTAGCATAGTGACACAGTAGTTTCTTTCGGCTATTGATAAGGTCTTGCTAAAATAGCTGATTACATTCTCTTGACCATCTTGTAATTGCTAAAGAACGGGAGCCACACATTGCTGGCGTCAGTGCCCAAAATGAACATTCCATTGGGCCGAGGATATACCAGTACGGGGGCTATGATTAAAGCCTGCTTCAAAGTCTCAAATGCTGTTTGACAATCCGAATCGGAATGAAATTTCTGGTCACTTTCGGTTAAACGTGTCAAAGGTTTGGCGATATTGGCGAATCCATTAACACAGCGACGATAATAAGTGCACAATCCCAAGAAGTTTCTTATGTCGTGCACATTTTCAGGCACTCGTCATTCCTTCACGGCCTTTATCTTCTCTGGATCCTCGGCCACGCCCTTCGCTGATACAACATGTCCCAAGTAGGAAACTTCTTCGCGGAAAAGGTGGCACTTTTTCGGACTGAGTTTCAAATTGGCCTCACGTAACCGCTGGAATACCGCTTGCAAATTCTGCAAGTGTTCATTAAAGGTGCTTCCAATCACTATGATGTCATCCAGGTATACCAAGCAGGTCTTTCCAATTTGATCACACAAGATTTTCTCCATCAACCTTGCCATAGGCCCGTCCTTGTCGGTAGCATCTAAAGCAACTTGCCAGTATCCGCTTTTCAAATCGAGTGTGGAAAGCATTTCAAGCCATAAAACATATCCAAGGTGTCATCAATCCGTGGTAGTGGATAACTGTCTTTCTTGGTTACGTTGGTGAGCTGTCGGTAATCCACACAAAAACGGGTTGTCCCATGCTTCTTCTTTACCAATACTACCGGTAATGAGGACTTGAGGATGGCTCAATTATGCTGTTTTCCTGCATTTCGTGGATTATTCGCTCTGCTTCTTCCTTCTTGGCCAGGGGTAATCGTCTAGGTCTTTGACGAATAGGCTGCGCATTACCGGTATTGATCTTGTGTTTTACGTTATTGGTCCTTCCTCTACAATTCTTGTCTGTCTCAAAGACGTCGGCATTCTGACAAAGTAGATGTTGCACTTTGCATTTCTGCTCACTGGTTAGATTCCTACAATACCTCTCAATCACTCCACTTATTTCAACAGGTACTGTTTTACCTTTCGGGTTACAGCCTCCTGTCTATCATTGATGAAATAGAATTCTTCGCCATTCAGTCTCAGAACGTGTCTTCTTAAATTCATGTCAAAATCGTATTTTTGTAAAAGGTCCAGCCCAAGAATTACGTCATCATCAATATCTGCCACAAGCACTCGATGGTCAAAGACAGTCTTACCGATTTCAAGTGATACGTTAGCTTCGGCATGAACAACCACTTCTTCTCCTAGCCGTACGCAGAACCCACTTAGTTGACACGACTTGGTTAGAACCCTCGACTACGCTGGGTTTTACTATGCTCCTAGTGGCTCCAGTATCCAAAAGAAACACGTATCTTCGTCCATTTATTTTCCCGCCTAGGAGTAGACTGTTATTCTGGTGCTTCAAGGTCTTCGTAAATGCGATAAATTCTGAGTCTTGTTGCCCATAGGTCAACGTTTGCCCCGTTACGTCGACCCTATCTAGTTTTCCTGCTGTTGTCGAGAACTTGGGGAAGGAGTACTTTTCCTACACTGCCTCCTCGTATGACCTAGTTCGCCGCTAATCCAACATCTTAGCTTTTGAATTTCTTTATCGAACTTGGAGATGATTCGGCAGACGGTTTCTTCTAAAGATTCTGACGAATTCGTTTCTTCACACAGTAGCCAAACACTTCCCTGTTTGTTATAGGCCCGTTTAACAGTTTCGTACTCCAATGCACAAGCCAATGCATCAGCTAGCGTCTTAAGTCGGTCAAGGCGTATTCCTTGTTGAGTGTCAGTGTCCTAAAGTCCATCAGTAAATACCTCCACTGCCAACCTTTCCATCAATTCTTCTGGAGTATTAGGATAGGCCAGTCGAGACAGTCTCACAGTATCGGCCTCGAATTCTCGTAAGGATTCCGTTGGTTTCTACTGACGGGTTTTCAGTTGGATGTGATACACCGCTGTTAAATGAGGCTTGCCGTAGCACAACTCTAACCGTTTTACCAACTGTTCATAATCCGCCAATTCTTCCGGGGAAAGGGTGTTCAAAATGTCACATGCATCTCTACGAAGCGCAAGGGTCAACGCAGTGGCTTTTTCTTCAGGGGTCCAGTTATTCGCCTTAGCAGCCGCTTGGAATTGCTTGTGGTATGTAGTCCATGAAGATTTTCCGTCAAACGTTGGTGGTTTTACTCGTGTTCTTAACGCTATACCGCTTCCTTGGCTGATTTGTTTGGCTTCGTTCAGTGTACTAGATGCGCCAACATCCCCTTCGATTGGTTCAGTTGTAATGTTCGTGGGTTTAACAAAATTAACTTCTAAGACTGCTAACGAGATCTATTTATTTACACTAATTATTAAGGAATTTAAAACACTATTAAATTATTACTAAACTTAGGTGATGAATTTTACACTACTGTTGATATATCACTATTGCGCTATTTGTTTCACTGCTATCACTGTCAATTTATTTCTCGATTCACTTCTGCAAAGGTCAATTTATTTCTACTCTCCTCGGCGATCGTCTCTTCCTTTAAATAGTCTTTTGTTTACTTTCGGGAGCCTTCTCAAAACGTCTGGATAGTTCCTTTTTTTCTTTGATCTGTTTAACTGCTTTCCTAGAACGCAGGTATGGCACACACATTTACAAATACGGCGCACATGAAGAAAGGCGCCCGCGGCTAGTCGGCGAATCGATAAGCCGTTCACGCACACGTATGCCCGATCGCACACAAACACTCTCGTGCTCGCTACAATATCATACGAATAGATTCTCCCATCATGACCATAAGTCGTTAATCCTAAGACTGGTTGGACACGCACCTCCACTCTTTCTTATCCTGAACTAATCTTCGCATTTCCCTAGAACTAGAACATCCCACATCTTCTTCATCCTCTTAACTTATGTTTCTGCTTCTAATATGTCTCTAACTAGCCCTTCATGTCTGATAAAGTGTCCTGCCAACCTATCTCGCCTTTTTCTTACTGACTATCATAGTAATGTTTGTTGTTTAATACCTCTACATTTCTAACCTTCTCTATCCACGGTATCCCCATTATTCGCTTGTAACACCACATTCGAACACTTCTAATTTTTTCTTTACCACCGTGCCCACTGTCCACGTTTCGGGTGCTTGTGGGTCCAAATGTATCCCATCCTTCAAGTTTGAGCCAATCATACACATTCACAATATTTCATTGAAATCGGTTGAGTGGTTTCGGAGATCAACGTGTACGAACATAGTAACTCGTAATTATTATTTTATCGATCAGGTTATATAGATTCTGATTCGTTGCGTAAACAAATAACGAAAATTACATTATACAGGATTTAATAGATATTAAAATGTGAATCCGCGTGAGACTAACCAACAACAACATACACTAATTAAGTATAACTATGGTTCATACTACGTTCGCAGCACTTTAACCTTATCTCTCCTTGTCACTGCCTTTACACTTTTCCGACTGTAGTGTTCCATTCCAGTAAGGCTGCTAGATGGCATAGTCAAGAACTTTCTTAATCCTATGAAGGAATTAACAGAAAAATTGACAATTCGAAGTCATTCTCGAAAATTAATATGTTAATTTTATGTTAATATTTATTCCACCACAACTAACAGGCCAATAATAATAAATCATTTATCGATTTTAATGGCTTAGATCACAGCCGTCTCTAATACAAGCCATGCTGAGAAATTTGGCAACAGCGCATTGCTTCGATGTGAGAGTCCTACTCTGCGAGTCTTAGTTGTTATTACTACACGTAGTTACACATGATTTTTAGACACCCATTACGATAAAAATTAATTGAATTATTAAATAACTAACTAAATAACATCACTGATAGTATGTGACATTATTTAAAATACACTTCAACATGTAGGTATTAAGAATAAAATAGAAAAGACAAAAGATTAGGTGTAAACATTGTTAGGTACCTACATGAATTTCATCTCGATAATTGTAATTTTATTAAAGCAAATTTCCACACCACAATTGAAGTATTGCCAAGGCGCGTTAGCTTTTTTTGGGGTTCACCAATAGCCCTGCCATCCCATTAGAAAAAACTAATTACAATTTCTAATTTACGGATTTTTGCTGTCTTACAGTTAGCTGAATTTGAATTGGAGTGGCGGGACTCTTGCTTTCTATAATTTATAATTTTAACGTAATCATTAAGCAAAACATTAGCAAAAGAAGATAAAATTTGGAAGAATATATCTTTATAGTGTTTTCCAAAACTAAATATTTTTGAAAATAGTTAATTTTCCTAAAATTGATTTTTGG
>NW_020442452.1:222208-245577 GCF_000699045.2 Agrilus planipennis | reverse complement strand
GATCCGCGTCTGGCAGTTTCGACAGAATACAGACCACTTCGAATTATTTTATTCGATTAAGCTAACGTGCCTATCACGTTGAGGTTGGCTACGCCGGGATTCGTTTTCAGCAAGTAGATATCCACACAAGTGGACCTTGTTGGAGAATACGTAATCCTAAAATGTAGCATCGTGCTACAGATGGCGTTCACTGCGCCATTTGTAGTATTTTCTAAAATTGTTAGGTACCTACATGAATTTCATCTCGATAATTGTAATTTTATTAAAGCAAATTTCCACACCACAAATGAAGTATTGCCAAGGCGCGTTAGCTTTTTTTGGGGTTCGCCAATAGCCCTGCCATCCCATTAGAACTTATCAATCAACTTATCTAATTTACGGATTTTTGCTGTCTTACAGTTAGCTGAATTTGAATTGGAGTGGCGGGACTCTTGCTTTCTATAATTTATAATTTTAACGTAATCATTAAGCAAAACATTAGCAAAAGAAGATAAAATTTGGAAGAATATATCTTTATAGTGTTTTCCAAAACTAAATATTTTTGAAAATAGTTAATTTTCCTAAAATTGGTTTTTGGAGTTCAGCCCGTAAATATTGTGTCTGCAGATATTCGTTATTACTTATTTCTTCAAGAATGGCATAAAAGTAAAAAAAACTATACTAATATTATCAGGAGGAACAGAAAGTCCTCCCCTTTGTAAATAATCAAAATAAATATCTCCAACGCAAGAGCCTTTATTGTTTATTATGAGCGAAACACAATTGTTGTAAGTTATCTTTTTACGAGCAGAATGAACTGCATATCCTGAAATGGAAATTTTTAAGGAGTCATCTAAATCACAATTCATTAAAAAATCGGAATTTAAAATTTCAATAAACTGACTTATGTTTAAGGGAGACTCTTCAACACTCAAAACATTACCGGCAGTGGATACTTTTACTGTTTTTATAATGTCACTTTCGTTAAAGTGATGTATGTAAACTGCAGAATATTTTCATGGAGTCCAATCTTTGCGAGGTATAGTACTTATGCATTTTTTTCGCATTTCATCATTTTTTTGGGAATAAAAATATAGACATACTTGTACTTACATTTTAAAGATGATTTATAATTTGAATAGCAACTGGGAACACAACGACGAGAGGCATTTTGTTAAGAAATAAACCAGAAAATTTACAACCAAAACACACAATCTGACCTAAAACATTTTCACTTCTTTCACATAATAGTTAATATTGCCTTCTGCAATTAAAAACTGTATCCAAAGGTATTAATCACTATAACACACTATAATCATCCTTATTGCACATTTACTGCACGATATTTCCGCTAAAATTAAAATATTATAGAACAACGAAAAAACACAACAACTAATGTATTAATTGTAACTCTCATTAACTGGGAAATCCTGGGACTCCCACAGTGTTGCCAAGTAAACCTTCAGCATGGCTTGTAAGTAGAGACGGCTGTGCTTAGATCTTGATCACCTTTTTTGAAACAGTGGTTATTGTACACTTCAAAAACAAAATAGAATTGCCTAATGTATCAAAATAATGTGTACTCCTTAATATTTCTTTCGAATAAGATTATGAGCCTATATGTATAGGTTGAGTAAAAAATAAACATTTTTTAACAATAAATAACATTAATATCCGAACAATGAACCGGGTAATATTGAGAAACTTATTAGTTTACTGACGTTCATAAATAAAAGTTTATGTGTGAAATATAACACAATATTCTGGAGACAGATGACCTAACACCCTTTCTGTGTCCTTCCATTGGAATTAGCACTAGGATCGCCTCTTTTCAAGATGAAGGCATTTTGTTCTTCTTGTAATAGTGTTCAAAAGCTTTCCGAATTACATATGTGATTTCCTTCACCACCTCTGTTGGAAGATCCGCCATAAGAGGTCCGCGAATGCTGGAACGGAGGTAACGGGGGGTGACTTACCGGTTTTGTGTTTATTAGTTGTTCCAAACTACTCTTTTGTTAATGTGCTATAAGCCACAACAATATTATATTCCTGGTATAGCGCCCTAAGCTTGTTTGCGTTCCGTCAGATGGTAGCTAATGTAGCTAATTTTCCATCGAAAGGTATCAGGTTGCACTTTTGAAACCACTGATACAAACCACTCTCGACTGAAAATCAGTATCATGCAAGTACTCGTTATAAATGATAAAAATGTAGCAGCTGTTCCTTTAGAATATTCTACACTATCACATAGACGAGCCGACGTTCCTTGCTATTTCGCGCATACTATTTTGGGGGTTGGATTTCGTCCTCTACAGCGGCCATGTTGTTTAAATCCGTAAATAAGTATCATGTCACATTAGTGTTACAATTGTTGTACAGTGACATACTGACCTATTCAAATATCTGATGTTGTATTACTGAATTCGTTTATTTAACTGCACATCAATTGACTGTATATACGGTTTAAACGTTAAAAGAATAGAAAAAATACGAAAGAGAAACAACACTGATGCTGCTAATTACCAGCTGATTGAAGGCAACGTTACCTTGTCGTATTTACTATGTAATGATTTCTGTTACACCCTGTAGTACATATTTCCATGGGTTTATATGCAAAATGCACATTTAGCAGTTTCGTTCTCTTGCTGCAATGACCTAGATTTCCCTACTCACTTAAAGCTATCAAGTGTACCTCTCCGTGTTCAATGCGGTCGAATATCCACATATGAGACCACAAGTGGCGACGAGTGATATCCACCCCAACCAACGTTGCCTTTTTGTTACAAATGGAGTCAAACGCCAACAATTTCTAGTAAATACAGGTGCAAGTCACTATTCCGACTTATGGCACCATCAGATTATTCCTTAACAAAGCCCTACGCAGAAATTTCGTAAGGCGTTTTATAATTGCAAATGTCAATAAACCAATTATTGGCGCCGTTTTCTTGGCACACTATTAATTTTCGTAGATTTAAGCAACCAATCTAGCCAATCCCTGGACATCGCCATTACACATCCCGAAGAGAGACGATGAATGGCGCTCGTGTGGAGATTATCGCTTATTCAATACATGACCATTCCCGAAAGACATCGTATCTGAAATACTGGAGACTTTATGCATACATTATCAAATAAAATAGTATTCTCCACAATTGACCTGATCCGTGCGTTCAATTAATTACCGGTTGCTGAGGAAGACGGCAATTTGGGTCCATAGACATAACCTCGATTATCGTTTTGCCTGCATCTACGATATTCTCATTGCGTCGGAATTCGCAGAACAGCACAAACAACACTTACAAGCAGTGTTCACACGACTAAATTCATAAAAACTTGTAGTCCAAAGTACAAGATTGGCTATAAAATGTTTCTTTTCTGGGTTACTCTATCTCAGTTCGCCTTCGGGGTATACACCCCTTACCTAATCATCAATTATCCAAACTCAAGCACAGCAAAATAACTACGACTACTTTTGGGTATGCTAGACTCTTACAGGAAATTGCTACCAAACCCTGCCCATACACACTCAAACACACAAATAAATTGCTTCAGTGGAACAAAAAGGCAAAAACTATCTTCTGTGACATCTCAGTAGGAAAAGCCAGATCATTCTTGACCCCACCATTTCCCTTCGTTATTTTCGGTCATTAACACACCCTGGTATTTGTACATCTATCAAATTAATTACACAATGTTTCATCTGTCCATCATAAACAATGGTTGTGCGAAATTGGCACGCACACACGTCAAAAGGCAAGAATATAGCGGCACGTTTCTGCCCCTTTTGGGCATCTTTGACATGCTTTTAGACAAATTCGAACACATACACATAGGCGTGATTCCCAACTCTGAAAGATACCGTTACTGCCTTATATGTGACTCAATGGTGATTCCCATCAAAGATTAAGAAGCTGCAACTGTAACACGTGTTTTCTGTGGAAAACGGATCCCTTAATTTGGCGCACCTTCACAGATTACTGCAGACCGAAAAAGATAGTTCGAATCTGAGCTCTTCAATGAACTATCTGATCTAACGAACACCAAACACATCCATACCACGGAACTAATGGAATGGTTGGGCCCATATTCTTCCCCAGTACTATTAGGCATCCAACAAGCGACCTCGAAAGAAGACCTGTAAGCAACAGCAACTAACAGAGTATACACTCACTAAGCCTGGCAGATGAATAGCCTATCTCCTCCCAGCCTACGACGGATGGCAGTCCTTCGATCTACGTATTTTAACATCGCCAAACTTCGTGAATCACCCTACATATAATGACTCCACATAAGAGTGGAAATGGAAATCAAACCATTAGTTGATAATAATCCTTGGACTTTTGAAGAAAAATCAACTGAACTCTGAAGCTGGTGCACCAAGGACGATGAGCTGTTGAAGGCTAGGTTAGTTGCTCGTGGTTTTGTGTAAAAGGGTTTAGATTGTTGTAATATATATCCACCAGTAGTGAAGATGGCTACTGTCAGAGTTTTAATTGCTCGAAGTACATAAAATAATTGATCTAAATATCACTTAAATGTGTGTAGTGCTTTTCTGAATACCATAATTAAAGATGTTATTTATGTTATATCACCTAAGAATTCTAATGTAGCTCAAAGGAAGATTTGCAGATTATAAAGAGCTTTGCACGGTCATACCAAAATGTTGGTATGATAGATTTATTAAATTTATGGTAAGTCAAAAATTTGCAAAGACTCGACGTTAGATTCAAAGTGAATTTTTGTATTATTACGGAAATAATATTGATATAGTTTATATACGTACTCATGTTTGTTGGCGATCTGTTGTGCATTGGGTTTGGTTCAATAGTGAGTCATATTATGAATATACTAAATCAAACATTCAAAATGAAAGATTTAGAATTAGCGAGTTACTATTTAAATATTAACATACAACACTTGAAAAATGGAATTACCACATTAGATTAGACATGGTGTCTTAAGATAGTACATACTTGAAAATTTTAACATGATATATTCGTATCGTATGGTACAAATACACGCACGGAACATCAACTACATCAAATTTTGTTAAAGAAAGAAAAATTAGAATATGATGACATAGGGTTAGATTTAGAAAACTGATCAGATGTACCTACTATGTAAGCTATGATAGATATTGACCTAATCTGTTCCCAAGCACTATTTTTTATTTTGTTTTCAATCCTGCGCTAGCTACTATTTCTGTACATATCTTAAACGAGCGCTACAGTATATTAGGGATACTTCCAATTTGAAATTGATTTATCTTTCGAATGTATCAGACCTATTGGTGATAGAGTTAGTTGATGCAGATTGGGATGGAAATTAAACAGATAAGAAATCCACTAGAGGACATTGTTTTCAGGTTTATGGAATTTGGATGTGACTTTATCATCTTCTGAAATCGAGTACATTGCACTCAATAATTGCGCCAGCGATGCTTGTCGACTAAGACGTACATCAGGAAAATCAGAAGATATCATTCGGGGGCTTTTTTTTAGGGTTCCGTACCACAAAAGAAACAAAACAGAACAGAACAGTCTAATTTGACCCATTTCCCGGTGTTCAATTGGATGAGAATGCATTAATATGGTACCAAGGAGCTGATCTGATGATGAAGTCGGGATGTAGACATAGAAACTACTGAACGCAACAAGATAACCTCACCGTGTTGGGACTCTTTGAAATGGTATTGATGAGTACTATAGCCCTAGGTGATATAAAGGGTCTGATGATGATGATGGAAGGTGTCCATAGGATGTAGCGAACGCAACAAGATAACCCCATCGTGTTTGTGCTGCTTGGAATGGTCTTACTATTACGTAAAGGGAGAAATGAAGACGTAGTTCTGTGAGATTGACGTTATCAGCATTGATCTACAACAAAGCAAAAATTCCGAAATTAAACTCGAATCGGAGTATTCGTTAGGTAAGATCCAACCTGAAATAAGGGGCGCATAATAGTACCCAGTTGAATTGCCGATGGACGACCAAAAGATAATCCAGATGATTTGGATATGACATGGATTAATTGAACAATATCCGGTTATCGTCAGTAGGTATTTCATGTGCCGCCTCAATACCCATATGAAGTTTATGTTGAACAATAATGAGATTTTAACGGTCCCGATAAAGGATTGCTGGTGGTGAACCGAGTTTCAAAATCGCGGAAGCTCACACGTTCATATGGTTTTCTGGGTTGACGGACATGTATCTTTTGATACAGAAGAGGGATTACACCAACTTGAAGGAGTATGTAGCTGTGAGATGCCTCCTGAAACATCTGAGTTACATATTTTGTTAAAAAATGTTAATTACCCAAACATACTCATACTTGTCATAAAAACAAAGATTTGGTTTCTCGTGACAGCAATGCGCTGAAACTCGTCGTGTTTCTCATTCGTCACATGAATTTATTCGAAACGGAGGCAGGATATGCTTATATAAACTTAGACCGGAACGCAAATGGGTTAATGACTATAACCCTACACTTTTAAAAGTTTGTCAAGTCGATATAGATATCCAACCGTGCGGAACAAATGAAGCCATTGCATTTTACATCGCAAAATGTTTTTAAATCAGAACCAGCTCAACTTGATTGAAGTGTTGCACAAGCAATACGAGAAATTCAGCGAGAAGAAACCTACGCGTCACGAAAATTATTTCAAATCTGTACAGAGGAGGATGGAAAAAAGGGCGGAAGAACTATTTGAGGAAGATCAATTTGGGTTTAGGAGAAATAGAGGAACGCGGGAGGCCATTCTAGCTTTACGGGTTATAATAGAGAAAACGATAGAGAAAGGAAAGAGTACCGTACATAAGATTCGTAGATTTAGAAAAAGCTTTTGACAATGTTAAATGGGACAAGATGTTAAATATACTTAAAAATGTAGGGATGAGTTACAAAGATACAAGAGTGATAGTTCATACAAAGAGCAACAGGCAGTTATAGAGATGGGGCTATACATCGAAGACGCGATTAACATCATTAAAGGCAGTACAACTGTAGGGATAGATATACAGGGGCAGAATATCAGTATGCTTACATTTGGAGATGTTATAGCAGTATTAGCAAGAAGGTCTTAGAGGTAGCTTTAAATAAAATGGAAGCAGTACTGACAAAACCCTATGAAAATAAATAAAAGTGAAAAAATACTGGTATGCAAGAAAAAGTAGGGAAATAGAGAATATAAAGATAGGAGACGAAAAATAAGAAGAAGTGGCTAATTTTATGTATTTAGGAAGTCAGATAAGTCAGGACCGAAGGAGTAGTAGGGATATAAAGCAAAGAATAGCGCAGGGTCGTGTGGCATTCAAAAAAAGAAGTGACAGGCATTTCTATGCTCGTGAAAGATTAATTTAGAAATTCGAAAAAGGTTGTTAAAGGTATATGTTTGGAGCACGGCGCTGTACGGGTGCGAAACATGGACAGTGGGCGCGACGGAAAAGAAAAGGTTAAAAGCGTTCGAAATCTGATGTTATAGGCGAATGATGAGGTTACCGTGGATAGAGAAGGGTAGAAATGAAGAGGTATTAAAAAGAATAGGAGAACAGAGGACTCTATGGAAGTCAATAAGAAATAGAAGAGATAGGTTAGTAGGACACTTTGTCAGGCATGAAGGTCTAGTCAGAGCCATATTAGAAGCAGAAAAGGGAGTTAGGAGGGGTAGAGGTAGACCTAGATTTTATTACTGTTCGCAAATAGTTAAAGATGTGAGTTGTTCTAGTGTTAGGGAAATGCGAAGATTAGCTCAGGATAGAAAATAGTGGAGGTACGTGTCCAACCTGTGTTAGGACTAACGACCTTATGATGATGCGTATACTGAAAGAAAGACAAGTGTCAGCATGTGAAGGTGCATACAGACATTCTTATTTGAACCTCAGAATCAGTTCAAGAAAGTGTACATTTCTAAACACAAGGAAGCTTGAACAAATGTATCAGGTTCTGAAATTTGATAAGCATGGAAGAACTATATTGTGACAATTTATTTGACCGTTACGAGAAACGACCTATTGAACATCCAGATTACGACTTTGATATATGTGTCTCTTTGAATTTACAATGGTATTTGAACCTTACTACGCGAAATCACATCAGGATATTGAAGAATATGTTGATGCATATGAACTAGAAAGACCAACAAGACAGCGACTAATTACTCTGACTGATAATAGTTAAATACTCATTAGAAACATCCCAGCTGCAGTGCGTGTACCATATTTTATGGCAGCGACTGACCCGGAAAACTATTATTACAGTTTACTCCTTCAAAATGTTCCGTATCGAAATGAGAGCTAGTTGATTTCGATTATGATATAGCTAGAGGCTTTCTTAGCGAGAGAATCTGATCTTCGACAAATGAATATACGCTTGGAGACTTAGAGAGAGCGTGACAGGCAATTAGAAAACGCCTTTAACCAAATTCATGCATTTGAAATATTAGAGCAAGAAGCTCAACAAGAACAACTGAAAGAAGAAGAGGTCGAAGTAACAGAGCAGCACATGACCGATTATGAGTTCCTTAACGTTTGCAGGGTGATGGATGTTGGACAGAATGCAGCATTTTTGTATATTAGCAGAAGTATTTCAGGACAGTTCAATGGTCAACGAACGTTTTCGGTTATTCATAACGGGTAATCCTGGCACTGGAAAAACATTTGCTTAATTTGTTGAAAACCAAGTAAATTGGTGCTATGACTAGCAAGTTGTTAAAGTTTGTGCAGTAGCGACGCACTTAGTCAGAGGATCCACTTTACATTCTACACTCAAGTTGTCCGTGCAGAAAGATGGAGACTGATACAGATGCCCATTCCCACTGGAAATTATTTGCGATTGATGTGGCAACAATGGCAACATATCGAATTTTTGTTCATCGATGAAATATCTATAGTCCCATATGAGATGATTTGTATGGCGGATTCCCGACTAAATCAACTCAAAAGCGGTGAATGTATCTGAAATATGTGTGTATTTGGTGACTTGATGCAGTTGCCTTCATTTCCTGGAAACCAAGTTTTTGATCAGTCGATGAGACTAGTTCCAGTTATACATTTGTGACTATATTTTCTTTAATTGAACTGATCGAGAACATTAAGCAGCAGGCCAGTACTGTCTTTAAAGATCTCTTAAATGCACTACGAATAGGAGAGCTTCAGTCAGAGTAATTTTCCATAACTAAATAAAGAAGCAATAGGCGAGTTTGTAATAGACAAAGCTCTGTCAAGTTACGCCACTAATCAACAAGCGCACAACCATAATCAAACTGTCCTTGAACGTTTTAGATCTCGCGGAGTAACAATAAACACAATACGAGCACAGGATAATCTGATAGATGCAACGCGCAAGAGTGATAATACAGGTATCAGTACTGTTTTACCGTCCGATATCAACAAAACGTGAGGGTTACCAAAGGAATTATAAATATTTACTGGAACGAAAGTCATGATGCGTTCGAATATCGATGTCTGGAAAGGTCCAGTGAATGGTGCCATGGGATATATTAAAGAAATTATATGACCCTTCTTCCGAAGAGCACAAATGTATAATACTGATATTCCATCAGTTCAAATAGGTTTTAGTAACAGTGATATCCACCTTATACAGCCCAAATCCGTGCAATTTAGGGCTAAATACAGCCTGCAGAAGAAGAATGTTCCCCATCATCTCATGCTGGATTTCAACAGTATATAAAATGGTGGGGAGTACTGTTGACCATGTCGTGGTTTATTTTTATTTGGGTTCAAAACTCTTTACTGCCGGACAAGTGTATGCAGCGCTAAGTAGGCTTATATCTCTAGACTGACTGTAAATTGGAGAACCCAATTGTACAAAATTAATTGAGAAGAAACCGTTCAACAATAATGCTTTACTTGAAAAGGACAGATTGAGAAATATTTCTAAATAAAAAGGCGTAAATAAATTAACCTTCATTGTTGAAGTTGCAAATATAGCATTTGCTGTTAATCTGCTAATGAAAGAACGTCAGACGGATTGGTACTAGGAAGCCACAGATGCAGTGCCTAAGGGTTAACGAGACGAGCAACCAGGTTCGGGTCTACCCAAATCCTTAATCATTTCGCAATGAACTGAGCGGTCCTCTACATAACCCTTTAACCTAGCATGTGGGCTATATTCAGCTGCCACTTCGAGTCCTACGTCAATTGGCGAGGCAGAAATCGAAGATTATTTTTGGGCTCCCCCCCTTCCCAAGGCATTCCGGTCACCATCAGCTACTCCGGAGTACCCCTCGCTGAGCAATATCTGTATTGCCGTATTCGCGCTATTACCGGACATCTTTCAGACTTCTGGTTCGCCCCAGTTACATGATTTTCGCATCTATTCTGTTTTCGCCACAAGTGTACAGCTTCCCCTAATGGGCCAGACTACTCACCCGAACCACTGCTCTTTCCAATATACTTCAGGTTGTAACCCATAGGCCAGTTTACCTTCTACTCTGTGACCCCGCCAGATGGGCACACTATTTTCAGAACGCTTACTTCGCCTTTGGACATGGGTGGAGAGTGTGAACGTCCAGGAAACCGTTGAATTTTCTTTGAGATTACTATGCGACTGTCACTGAACGCTTCCTATATTCACTTTGCTTTCAGATTTCCGGGGGTCCTTTAACTTTGTTATAACGTGCGTATGGGTCCTGAGCTCCCCCCCCCCATGACAAGGTAAATACCTTGGGGGAAGTAGTACGATTAAGGATATAACTGGATTAACCGCTGCACATTATAAGATATTATAGTCAATTGACTCATTTGTCTGATCGAATATTTCACCCTCAGAGGAAGTATTACAAGTAGCCAGGTGCATGATATTCGCGTTAATTGTAACTGTTAAAAAAACTCTGCGCACCTATGTTACGGCTAATTAGGCTTCTATTAAGAGTACGGATTAAAAACTATGATCGTGAATAGTGGTAGGACCACATACACTTAATGTTGTCTGATATTAGCAACTTATATTCTTTTATGAGTTCCATACACATATCTCTTGATGAATGATCTAACATTTATTGCAAAGATTATCACCAGTAAAACAAATACCAAAATATGGGTTGGAACAAAGTCCGACCTTGCCTAAATCGTGCACCAAGGGTTTGTATAAGCTACACTCCTGCAAATTCGTTTCGACCTGGGAGGAAAGAAAGAAGAGCATGGCGAGGTCAAGACACTGCTGTATGTATATTGGGGTTCGGGACATTCCATTAAAGGTCATTGCTCCTATTATATTGGGGTCGAGGTGTGTCAATACCTTTATTACAAGGTTAGTCGAGACATGCCACTGAGTGTCATCGCCTCTACTTTTATGACAGTTGAGGACAACAAGAGTACGACAACTTACACGGGCCTCCTCCTGCTTGACCGAGTGATATGATCAGAGGACCGCTGACTTTTCGGCGCCTGTCGAGGTTCCCATGCGATTGCCACTAATTGCGTTGATAGCCGCACCGGGAGAGCCTCTCTTTCGACTCGGCAGGCTTTATTGTGAGGGGAGAGCCGAAACCCTCGCGTTAGCCTACCTCGTCTGTGCGGGATTATATCGCTTTCGAATGTCAGCTTCTGCGTACTTTCCCCTCAGGGCTTCCGCGGAGTCCTCGGGTACACCAGACGGGTGCTTCCGGACCTTCGTCCATGTCCGTCGGTTACTTCCCACAATCACTTTTGCTTCCAAATACCCGGGGGTCCTTTAGCTTCGCCATAACATGTGTATGGGTACTGAGCCCCCCCACCGCGACATGGTGAGGACCCTGCTGGGAGTCAGTCTGAACAGGTAGACTGCACCCTACATAGTCTGACAAATTTTTGCCGAGTTATGGTCAAGAACGTTTCAGTAGAGGAATACTATCTCGAACATAATCCAAGTAACCGCATACAACTAAGCAGTTAGAGACCTATAATATACAAACTCCCTTTGGAATCCTATGGAGCTTGAGAGGCTTTTATACAAAAATCCTTCTCTTTCTACTGCTTGGATGATTTATGTTTCAACCACCGCTAAATGTCAGGGTTGCAACAATTTCCTATCCTGATTCTGCTCGTTATTTATCAGTGAGCATTTTCCCACGTTCTGTGAACGAAATTGGTCTGGACTAAGTATTCTACATAGTACGTAGATTTTAGAAACTAACTGTAAGGCTTAATTTATAGTTATTTGTAAGGCAATTTAAATACAAATTAATGACTGTGCATGTTTGGGTTGGAGTTGTTTCATTTGCTGTTATCATATGCTTAGATAAGTTAGTAAAACCACGGAACTATTACATCTTGACAGTTACTTTCAAATATCTTGAGTATGTATGAATAAAACTAAATCATCATAAATCGCATTACCAGCTCAACCATAAACTTCCAATCGGCTAATCCGAAGGGTACGAGCTTTTCTGTTTAGTTGTAAGCCAGTTTGACCAGTTTAAGACTTGGTTTATCTTTGTCTTACTCATTAGTCGACTAAATTATTTTAAAACTAAATATTCTATTGTTACTAGCATTAGTCAGTATTGTGCTACTGAACAGATTGTTTCGTACAGACTGTGCTGAAGACGTACACGCAATCTTAAAATAATAATATAATCGGAAATTAGAATCACCTTAGTAAATATCTCGTATCTTCTGTCTGCTCTTTGCTATACCTCAATCTTTCTTTGTTATGTTATCTTACTTATTGTTTAAATATGTAGTAGTAGAAATTAGCAATCTAGTTATACTAAAATAAGTAATGTTAAAATTTTCTAAATTATTTCAAAATTCCACTATTTTTAGGGAAATCGAATTACATGATTGTGAAGTGGTTCTTTTTATTTAAAATCGTTTGTTGAGTAATTGGTATGCATATTCAGTCCACACAATACATAAATTCCAACTCAAACCCTGGTGGAGAATTTTCGTTGGATGAAATTCATAATCATGAAGAAAATGAACTCAAGGATTGTGATATTCAGGTACTTTATGCTTTAATATACAAATAAAATCATCTATTGTTGCTAGAACCCCACACGCAGAAATATTTTATATTATAAACTAAATAACATTAAAGTTAATAGGAATTTTTACCTAGAAAAATTAAAACAAAACATTAATGATGAGTGCGCACATTTTGCTACAGTAGAAATCATCAGGCAAATGTTCAAATTCTGTGTAGTTGCACGATTTATTAAATTTTGATTGTGTAGGTATGAGTGTATATAAAAATTATTTTAAATTATATTGAGTATCAAAAACTAGGCACACTCGACCCGAATATTTTTATGAGAAATAAAATTCATAATCTGATAGTCAATGACTTATAATTAAGCACATTTAAATAAATTTGCATTTCAGGAATATGACTCATTAGAAACCAGATCCAGAGCGTATACCTCAACTTGTAAAAATATATGTGACTGCGAAACACCACTTGATACCGTAAATTCGTGGGATTCCCATTCCCATTATCGACAACTTATTCGTTTTTCTAGTAACTCTCT
The DNA here is from genome assembly GCF_000699045.2 of Agrilus planipennis. NCBI lineage: Eukaryota > Metazoa > Arthropoda > Insecta > Coleoptera > Buprestidae > Agrilus > Agrilus planipennis. The sequence goes on along the minus strand of NW_020442452.1, from coordinate 232,127 downwards.
CTACTCAGGCATAACCATATATTGCAATCACGCACATCTTATTACTTCCATTGGAATTATAAGGTTACTCTTAATTGTAAGTAAAAAAAAAAGTAAATTCTCAAGTGATAAGAATACAAAAAAATATATGTACATAAAATAATAGTTTTTCACAGTTCTTAAAACATTTGAACAATTAATGGGATCTGCCTCATTGTATTTTATCCAAATTGGTGGAACCAAAGAAAAACGTCAACTTTTTGTCTCATTATGATAAAAAGTGTGTGCTATATCACTACAAATAGTACATTCCGTGTCGAGAAAGGAAGCAAGGTTTTTTCAGAGTGCATGTGAATAGCAACCCGAGCACAAGGCGAGGATGGCAAACATGCAGTCTGAGATAACCCTATTTCTTCCCGAGGGACGTACACTATTTTTTGAAATGTTTATGCGGAAAGTTCGTCATTAAATTGATAGATAGGCAAAATAAAAGTAAATTATTTAGAGGTTAGGAAGTCGTTGTAGTCGAATAACTGATTTTTGCGCATGCCTATAAACTTCAGCGCATGCCCTCAATGACTAATTTCATTGCCTGCCGATAGAAAAACGGATGGAAAAGGTCATAATTTCCCTTTTTCATAGCACGTAAAACGAGCTTTCCGCGGTAACATGACAAAAAAATTCTTAATAGGTTAGCATACCTATTCATTTTGATGATAAAATGTAGACGTCATTCTATAAAAAAACTTGAAATATTGTTAGTTATTCACTGATACTATGGAGGTGTGCTGACGTGATATATAGATTAAAAATCTTAAATTATATAGAATAATTTTTAATTATTGTTAAATAATTTAACGATAACGATTTATTTTTAGATATCAACAGCAGCCTGCATTACGTGCCTGTGTAGTTCAGGGATTGTTAAAGCAGGACTTGTAGTGCTTCCACTTGTGAATAGAATTAAATTTATGATATTCGTACATTTATTGGGTTTCTTTGTAACTGGGATTTTACTGTTCCTTGAGATCACTCATCTAATTCATTTATTTCCATTTAATTGGATTAAATTGGTAAGTAGAATCATTAATCACGATAGCTATACTTACTGTTAAAGTTCCTCATTTTTTAACCTGTTGAAATTGAAATTGATTATTGTCTATGCATATTGCGGACTATTTGAGAATATTGCAGCAAAACTTAAGTTTTTGCCAAATTATGAACCAACAACCTAATTAACACATTTCAATTCGTTGCTACAATTAACACTACACTGATTACGTCCAAGATTGTAGCTTTTCGTAAAAATGCCCCCCCCCCTCCTCTGCCAATGCTAGCTTTCTTATGTACCATATACTAGTTCTTTTAGAATGTATTATCTGGAAAGTAGAAGAAATCAGTTTCTTGTGAGTTCTTCATAAGAAGTATCGCTCATATGTATCAGTACAGTATGGTAAATAATGTTTGCATATCAAAAATTTCACTAAATGTTATCTCTCATTCCGTAACCTTATCATAACATATCCATGTTACTCGGGGGTTTTAAGGGCCGTCGAACACGAATATCTACTCGACGACGACCTCTAAGATACCTGGGGTCCGATTATCGATGATTTGATAAATGATATTAAATTAAGTTTTTTCTAATGATAATGATTCAGTTCACTTCAGTCCCTGAAGAAGGTAACCTTGTTACCGAAAAGTGCTTCGGACATCTAAAGTGTCGTTTTGACGTTGGGGTTTGAGCTATTTTGTTTGTTCTACAACAACCGCCAAAGTTTTTCCAGTCTTCATATTTCTAAAGATAATGCTTTAAATGAGTGAATTTTTTTGAATACACAGTTGTTTTGATATAATATATAATATTTCAAGGCTTACTTTGTAAAAATAAAATTGTTAAGTATATAATTTTTTTCAAAACAGTTATCATCGAAGCCTTTATTGTATGTCGTCGCCGACTACATATTCGTGTTCAGCGACCCTCAAAACCCTCGAGGAATAAAAATTGACTTTCTATCATTATTGATCAAGTTTTTTTTATAACAACTTTGCAATGCACTTATGTATAAGACTGCAGTTTTAAATATAAATTGATTTCGAATGCAGAAAATCGCATCTAGGTTCAATTTACTGTAAAAAATTCGAAGTTTTATTTTCTCAACCATATCGGCCGACCATCTATTAGCACTAAGCCATCATGCTCCTTGTAAGGGAAGAAGATCCTATACTTTATTTAGTCAGGAGCCATTAGTGTCGTATCAAGTAGTTTTTCACAATATTAATCCGACATATAATTTTTACTTTACGGTGGTATATAGAATAATAAAGGAACAAAATAATACAGACCAGGCTTCAGTAAAAGAAAATTTTATCATATAGTTTTGATTCTTTTTCTTATTCAATTTTAAATTGTATTCAACCATATTGTAGTTTCAGTAACAGAAATGTAACGTTTTCAAATTGCATCAAACTTCTGCATTAAAAACAAATTTAGTAATAAAATAATTTAGAGAAACAACTACAGTAAAATTTCCACATAACGGGCCTCTATTTAACGAACTTTGGATATAACGGACAAAAATTCTGGGCAAATGTCAAAAGAAATTAAAAACGTCCCGTTAATATTATACATGCTTAAATTCAAGTGTAGCCGCATGTAAACAATTTTTAGCGGCCATGATAATCATGTCATACGTCTAGCACTGGAATTTGAGACATAATGCCATCCTGCTTGTAGACTGCACCTAGCCGGAGCGATAGTATGTTAGGGGATTCCCTGATATACTATCGCGTAGGTTTAGACGCAGCACACTGGAGTTTGCCATGCTAGCCGGAGATTCACGTGAAGTTGAACTTGTTTACTCGAAGTGAGTGACCGCATTTATTGCTCCAGTAAATAAATTTAAAATTTTGCACCCCTACCCTTTAAATATGGACAAACAGAAAAGAACTAATATAACGATCGATCAAAACTTAAAAACTACATAAAAGTTGGAATCAGGAATGTCTGCATTTCATATATGTGAACAATATGGTACAACAAAGCAAATTGTTTTGGACATAAAAAAACAAAAGCAAAATAACTAAATTTGCGTTAATGTGTGATGTAGGAGAGACGAGTAATCCCCGAAAACGAATGAAATTGGCTAGTGAAACTTCACTTGAAGAAGCAATCTTAAAATGCTATAGCCAACAACGTTCTTCTGGGGTTCCCGTTCGGGCAGTCGAATTGAAATCTACTGCAATTAAATCAGCAAATATGAACATATCATTCAGAGTAACTGATGGGTAGCTCTGGCGGTCGAAAAAGGCACGGAATCATGAATAAGCTCCAAGTGCACCAAAAGATGAAATTGAACCTTTTAGACAAAAATTAATAGAACATATAAATAACGAAATGCTATTAAAACCTCCGAAACTGGTTTGTAATGGCGTACATTGCCTGAAAGCACACAAGCCTCCAAATATGAAAAATCGAATTCTGGAAGAAAAATCAGCAAAGACATGATCACGGCACTGTTTTGTGTCAACGCCGATGGATCGCATAGACTGCTTCCTGTAATTGCTGGCAAATCTCGGACACCTAGAGTTTTAAAAGATACAATGCATCATTTGCCCGTTTCATATTATAACTCTAATAAGGCATGGTTCAACTAAGATATTTTCAAAAACTGTTTTTTTAAGGAATTTATACCTACTGTAAAAAAATTTTCAAGAGAAGAAACTGGGAATACCGCCGAAAGAGATGAAATGTTTATTGATTTTAGACAAAGCTCCTGCTCACACATCTGAAAATATTCTACGTTCAGAAGATGGCAATTTCAGTTGTATGTTTTTACTAAGAAATACAGCATCGCTTATTGAAGCCATGGAACAGGGAATAATTTTGGCAACCAAACGAATATATCGCAGAAAGGTTTTAGATTAAGTAATGGTTGTACTGTAGGATGAAGATAATGCAGAAGATACAAGAGGACAGCGTACTTTGCAAAACATAAAGTGTTACAATATAAAATCAACAATTTTTAATTTTACTGCAGCATGGAAAGAGGTGAAAGAGCACACATTAAAAAATGGTTGCAAGAATTTGCTTGATGGCCAAGATGCAGACATAGATTTAGAAGGGTTGGAAGTTCCTGATTTCTATAGAACAATACATAATAATGTCGGAGAAGAAGTAGCTGAAGAAGATCTTTTACAATGGCTAGAAGTAGATGAAGGTGACCCTAGGCATAATATCATGACTGAAAGTGAAATAGCAGATGAAGTTATGAACCTAAAAAATGAGGATGGAAGTGAAGATAGCGAGGAAGAAGAAAAACATTGCCAAAAATGTAGTTATCAGTGATATGATCACATTTCGACGATCTAATAACATTTATTGACTATTCGTCAGATAACGAAATTCAACTGTATTATAGGCATTTTCGTAATTTTCAAGAGTTAATTATAAAACAGCAAACACTTCGAAAGTGCAAACAAAACTTGATTCCTTTTTCAAGGTAAGATTACCGAATGCAAGCACGTCGATATCAAACAGCCATGTCACTTCATGACGAGTGTTCGAAGACAATTAAATAAAATTTTGTTTNGGCGAAAAATGCCGAACTACTGCCGAAATTGTTACGACAGGCTTAAGCAATGCTTAAGTCAGGAACATCATGTGCTTAAAGTTAAGCATCTGTTTCGATTCTTAAGCGCGACTTAACTTGCGGTGCAAACCAATTCCGTCTTTTAAGAACTACTTAAAGCTAAGTAGTACTTATTTACGTCGGTGCAAACGGGCATGAAAGTTTTGGGAGATGCTTTGCACAAATTGCATTTGGTTTGCCGTCAATTATGATAAATGTAAAATATGTCTAATTTTTTTGTCTTGATTATTGTAGGTTGTAAAACGTTAATTTTTTTACTGAAGCACTGTTACACCGTTATTTTTCGACAGAAACTTCCGTTGTTCCTTTTCTAAATCGATGCTTTAATGATCATTAGTATTATGTTGAAAAAAGACAAATATTTCTCCATTTTATGACATCATCCGTATCAGGAAATTTTATCTAAAGCTGCAAGGATATACAAGATGTAACTAACAAACTGTTGTCATTAATATTTGGGTCAGAAGGGTTTTGTTTCTATTCACTCTGGCTTGAACTTCCGTCAAATCCCCACTTAGTAGTTAAAGCAAAACTATTTGGGGTATATTCTGGCAGGGAGTTCTTCTGTAACTCCATAATTTTTATTGCTGCAAGACCTACTAAAGCTTGAAGTTCAACTTCAACAGATGACTCCGTGACCGTAATAAATTCTCTTTGAGGGTTGCATCGTTTCTTGTGTTTCAAAATATTCTTATACCAGGCGCCTGTAAAATTGTCAGTTGGAGTTGTGACACTGGATACTTGCGCTAGACCAAGTGCGACAGTCTTGGTTCATAAACGGTCAGACACCTGCCTGACGAGCTTGATGAGTGGATTGACTCCAGGGTGAGAGTCTCCATGGTTCGCATTAGAGATTAATTTACGGAAGGCTGCCGTCAGGAAGGAACGTGCCGTCGAGGTAGAGCTGTCGCAGAAGATTACTATTTCCTGCATATCTCTGACGATACTTTTGCAACTCGTTCTGTTGTTGCGCTGCCGCGATTCACCATGAAGTCAAGCAGCGTAACTCGAGAGAGAGCATCCTCAGCAACGGTGAGATGGATGGCGGAATTGCCATGGAAAGCATTTGAACGTGAGCAACTTGTGATCTGCCGAGACGATGACGTGTGCTGAAAGTACACATCTTTGTGGAGAACAAGAGTTCGCGTTCATGCACAGAGTTTTTGGATTTGACGCTTCTGAGTTTCTGTGAGAAGACACTAAGTTGTTCCCAGGCGTCGCCTACTAGTTGTTGCATTGTGGCTTTGACGTCGCAGATAAGAGAAAGTGACGCCGATTGTACACACTTGATGGTGGATACTCTCTCCCGGACCGATTGTGTGCTCTTTATAGAAGGAAGCTCCAAAACAGCAATTGGACTGACCATCGTAGAATCACGGACAAATCAGCACCGGTGTGGATTAAAAAATTAAATTAAAGTAGCTGTCACTTCTTCACATTAGAAACTGCCCATCCTGTTTTCGCGTCTATACGTTCTAACTAAGGTTTATAGTATGTTACAGTGAGAAAGACCACATGTTGTGGTTGCCTGCAATTTTTATTGTCTTTTCTAGGTAATCTCTTTTTTACTGTCAATCGACATTTGACTCTAATACGAAGCTAGGGTTAGGAACCAGTGGCATAAGTTTATATGACCAACGTGTAGCTAGTTCCATAACTTCGGAACAGTTAGAGTGCGTACATTTTTCACTTCACGTTAAGTCTGCGGTTTTGTTCTTCAAGTTTGAGTGAAGAACGTAACAACACTTCGTATAATTGCGATTCATCATTTGAGACCACAGCCGGAACGGATGAATCAAAAACATGAAACGAATAGATTAACTTAACTATTTACTATTACCATGAACAATTAAATATAAGAAGTGAATACATTACAACTATATAAACGTAATCTTGTGACGATGAACTACGCACGAGCGAGAAACAAAACTTTCAGCCCTTGATACCAGCTCAACTAATCAATGAACTTTATACTTGATAATAATAAAACCAAAATTGGAAGTATTAGTCTAACCAACTGACAATTTACAATTAAAAGTTGGTAGAAAATAAACCTTAGAAATCTTTTGTTCGCATATGCTATATAGTTCCTGCGCTGACTTAATCCGGCACTGATTAAAGCAGAGGAAGATCATTTTCTGCTACCGAACGAACACTTTCTGTACTGGTGCGAAAAGTGAATAGTGGGCACGACGGAAGAGATTAGGAGAATGTAAGCTGAGGTATTGTAGTCGAATGATGATAAACAAGGATAAAGGCGCTATGGAAGTCAACAAGAAAAAAACAAGAAAAAGGAGATGTATGATGATCTTCTGAAACATGTGAAGTTAGTTAAAGACTTACAAAAAGCACGAACACGAGTATGGTGAGGCAGGAGTAGATCTAGATTAAATTACTGCTCAAGAAATTGCAAATTTTGGCTCAGATTAGGAAAGAATGAAGATGCGCGTCCAACCAGTTTTCGGATTGACGACCCTGTGATAACGGTTTAATAAATACAAAGATCCGTTATCTTCATTACAATTGGCGAATTAATAGTAACATGTTGATAAATGCAATAATAGTTTTATTATTTTGAAGTAAACATTATCATTTTTGTACATAATGGTAGGTTTCGTATTGTAGGCATACATATAAATAATGTAAATATATGTCTTAAAAATTTTAAATAACAATCATAACTTTTAATTATTGATAATGATAAATATTGACGGCTTCCTTTTCAAAGCAATATGAAAAGTACAATACAAGTGTTTAAAATACAACGTAGTCCTTGGGAGCCGGAAGTTTTGGATAATATAAGATTGAAGGTAATTTACCAAAAAACTGATTCTGTTGCTCGGACCGTTTTTGAAATGAGTCTATATACTACCATTATATTAAGGTAGCGTAACCTGTAATTATATCCCTACCACTAATTATGGTGTAATCCAGCGCTGTCCAAACTAGCTTCGAGCAATGCATTTTGAGATTCGTATGGCTCCCATGTTAAATTCGAAGCCGCCAGACGGGTCAGCTAAAACGACGCCAGAACGAGTGAAATAGCAATATTTACAGTACGAATCAAGTCAAAACTCAGCCATAATTTGGGTCATTTTACCGTCCATGTTGCTCGCATGTTACCTCAACCGATCCGTACGGTCTCTGTCTTACTTGGTAGACCAAACGCTAGACCTTTTCCTTCTCACTTTTACCTAATCCCTCCCATTGTTTGTCATGCTGGCTTCAACATGAACAGTGCTGGTGTAATTATATAGTATCGTTTTGGAAGTGAAAAATACCAATATAAACACCATCAGACAAAACAGCATTGTAGCCACAATATAGTTTGATCAGTTAAGAGAACTACTTGTCAAGGAAAGGTCTCGATAATTTGTTACTAATTTGTTGTAGAAGAAATAAGACGAACAAGATGTTATATAATATGATTGAAAAAGGAAAAGACAGATAGGTGGAAAGAATATGTAGAGAAGTGATACGCAGGCAATGAGTTAGGAGATATATTAGAGGAGGAAGATAGTATGGATATAGATGGGCTAGGTTATCCCATAATAAGAGAAGAGTTCGATGTAGCATTAAAAAAACTTAAAAAAATAATAAACCCATACGTTCCCCATGTTCTCACAGAGAGAAATCTGTGTCGCCGCATTGACGTCTGCGATTCGCTTCTCAAACGTCTCGAAAATGATCCGTTTTTGATGCGCATTATCACTGGGGACGAAAAATGGGTTGTATACAACAACGTCAAACGCAAGAGGTCATGGAGCAAAAAAGATGAACCGGCTCAAACCATTTCCAAAGCCGATATTCACCAAAAAAAGGTGATGCTGTCTGTTTGGTGGGTTTTTAAAGGAATCGTTTTTTTTGAGCTTTTACCGGATAACACAACGATTAATTCGGAAGTCTACTGTCATCAGCTGGACAAACTGAATGATGCACTTCAACAGAAAAGGTCAGAACTAATCAACAGGAAAGGTGTAGTGTTTCACCAAGACAACGCGAGACCTCACACAAGTTTGGTCACTCGCCAAAAGCTTTTACAGCTTGAATGGGATACAATGCTACACCCACCATATTCTCCAGACCTGGTACCATCTGATTATTATTTGTTCCGGTCACTCCAAAATTTTTTAGACGGTAAAACCTTCACCTCAAATGAGTAGGTCAAAAACCTCCTCGATCAGTTTTTTGCCAGCAAAGACCAAAAATTTTATGAGCGTGGAATTATGCTACTACCAGAAAGATGGCAAAAGGTGTTGGACCAGAACGGTCAATATATAATTTAATAAAGTATTTGTTTATTATACGAAAACTGTCTTTCATTTCCACAAAAAAAAACGAAATGACTTTCCGAACAACCCTATACATATACTACATATAGTTAATAAATAATATTATCAAAACTTCCCGCTCCCGGTAACTACATTGTACACCTCTATAAAATATTTTAAAAATAAGTATGTAATTAGTTAGTATGAGTAGCTGTGAAATGAGTGTAATCGGTACGTATTAGATGACATTATACACGATCAACTAAAAACTAAAAATCATAACGGAAAGCTTCAACAATTAAACAGTTCGTAACGCTTCGTAACTACTGCAAATACAATATTCTTTTGATTTCTTTACTGTAAACTAAATATGCAGCATTTACTTGTTTATTTGTTTCAGAATACGTACTTTTTTGTATGTCTCAGCATCCTGTTCTTAACTTCTTCGACACTGATATTTTATACGATGTTTACATTCGAAGCATTTTATAGGATTTCCAGTTGGACTAAACACCATTTATTAGCTGCTAGTGTAAGTATGTATTATTTGAACGAGAGTTAGTGACTGTTTCATACTGATTTTTGTTATAGTTTTATTATCCTTATAGTTAGATATACTAGCTTTGGATTTTCCACTAATCACCCATTCCAGTAGAACCAAAATTACTGCGTTTTCACTGTAGACATTATATTTGCCGTAATGCATAAGGTAAAAGGCCCAGTTTCTGACACTCTAAGAGTGACAGCTGAGATTATATTACGATAACTAAAATAATATTTAATTAGAATAAATAATTTTTATACTATAAACAAGTTCACAGTTTCTAGAAAAACTCATATACGCGATATAATTATTTGAAGCGAATTAGTAATTTTAATTAATGATTTAAAAAGTGATGTTTGAAGACCCAGTTTCTGACACTTAAAATTTCTTGTGTTGTAGTTTCTGACACTGCCATCGGCCTAGTTTCTGACACTCATATTTGGTAATGATTCTCTCTCGGTTAAATTATGTAT
>NW_020442452.1:217989-221452 GCF_000699045.2 Agrilus planipennis | reverse complement strand
CGAAGTGTCACAGTATCCCTATAGCTATACTACTTATAATGATTATTTCACTGATTGAATCGTCGAACGCGCATCTATAATTTGCTTAGACCATAACTAAAAAATGGCTTCCGCTATCACTCCACACTTAAAAACTTTTTTTTATTAAGTTTTCTTATTTTTTATTATTGTGCTTGTCATTAATTAGGTACAGAATAAATTTATTTTAATTTTTAAAAAATTTATTAACCCACTTAAGATCTTTTTTTTTTTTTAATTCAACATAAACCTAAAATTGTCAGAAACTGGGCCAGTGTCAATAACTGGTCTTTTACCTTATTTACATTTTATTTAAATCTGTTTCTTTTGGTGCATCTTTTATTAATATTTTGCTGCTGTTATCATAAATCGACACACGATAGGTACCTACAGTTAAGTGCATCTTGAATCGAGAGAAACGTTTTTACATGAAGAATGACGTGCCTGTTCAAATTCAAGTGCTAACTTGTAGAATAAACCATTAACTAAAAGGCGGTAGTTTATAGATAATTAACTCCTAATTTAATTTTTAGTACTTAGGCACCTTAGATTTAACGAGTTATTTTAAGCTACAATTCCTCAGCCAATCAACCTCGTCTGCCATCAAATAATTATTGTACCTGTAAATTAAACCTTTTTTCTTTTTAGTTAAATGTAGGTACACCATTAACTTTAAACTAGTTTATCAACTAAAAAGAACCAGTTTCTGTACTATTTTTAAAATATGTAATTCCCGGAACTCCACAGTTTTTAGTTATTGACAAATCTACATAATTCGTAGCTGTATATATCATATTTGTGGAATACATTAAAGTCAATAAATTGTTGAATGACAGCAAATCAATTAGTACAATTTAAATAAAATATTTTATTTGATGTTTAAGTGCAAAAGTTTGTCAACAATAATAAATAATGAATACGATAATGAAAACTGTAAGAAATGTACAGAATTTACAACTTTTATTTAAACAATTATCTTACATAGGGTTAAAGCAGAGTTTTCGGTTAGTTACCCAATAATATGGCATTCAAAAACCAATCAGATTAACATGTTTCCAAGATACATGGAATTGGTTTTCTGAAAAATCTATTTAGTTTTTTTTTTTTTTTGGGATGTTTCTAATGGTACCAAGAGACAAAATTCATAACACAACAACAACATATTTTACTATTTAATTATTAGTACTTCACTACCGCATTTTATAAATAAGGTAAAAATTAAAGGAGAGTGAATGTATTTATTTCAACACCTGCAACTAGTCGGGATCGGTTTAAAAATAGGTTTGGCAGTTTTGAGCCAGAACGTAAATGTTTATTGAAATATCCCTGGGTAGTTTATTGGAATAATAATTTCGGTGTCATCATTCCAAAAGCCTTTGATGAACTTTTTCTATTTTTTTTTTCTCACCCTTCAGAGCATAATTTAGATTTCAATTTCGCTTCCATTTTCCCTGCAGCCCACGAATGCGAGGTTTCGTGTCATTATTGTAAACCGAATGAACTTCGCAACAATGAAATGATCTAGGTGGGAAAAAAGGGAAAAAAAAACTGTAGGGTGGGAGTGATTATTTTAGACGAAAAAGTTATTTTAACAATAAAGCAATGAAATTAAAGCTATAAAATTCTTTACAAACAACTAAAAAATGCTAATTAAGTAATAGACCAATATGCATTCGATTAATGTAACTAGGACAGACTGGAAGCCGCATAGACTTCCTGCTCACTAGGGATGAAAGGTATGTGCAAAGAGCGGAAGAGTCACAAAATATGGCTAACGTCGGATGGATATAGTGAATGAGGCTAGTTCGAGCGGTTTTTTTTTACTCAATTGGAATTCGTCGTTAGTCTTCTTGCTCATGGTGTATCGCCTTTTAAGTTTTCCTGGAGCAATTTGTTTAATGCTGAATGCGTATGGACAGCATTTGGCAGGAACTTTCTGTAAAAATTGAGCACACCCATGTTTTGCCTTGTTTCGTTTTGGATAATTGATTTTATTAGGTAAAGGGCGTAATACCTATTGATTAGATAGAGCAATTTAGAAAAGATACTTTTTTCGTCGAATTCGCACTTTTTTTATTGAGTAGTGCACCACATGAAATTAGTCGTATAAACACTGTCTGTAAATGTTGTACGTACTGTTTTGCGGATTTCAACGCAACGTGAATATCGTCCATGTAAGCAAAACAAAAATGTACCTAAGCCTCGAACTCTCTTCTACTTATTGTAAATTTCTCCGGAGCTAAACGTTATGACCTGCTTGGTATAGAGAGACTTGAGGTTGTATTTATGTAATGCCTTGTATGCATAGGATGAACGAAGTGACCGCTCGGGCGTACTAGTGACGAAAACTACTTGAGTATGTCGTCATACCTGGATGCAGCGGACTTGTTATCCGTAATGATTGTGATAGAGCATTGATTCAGTTATCTTGCCATGGGCATTAATCACTTGGGATATTCGTAAATGTCAGCACCTCTGTCGACATCTTATGTCATTGAGGCCCATTTTCACAGAGTTGACCACTTCTATCAAGTATTGTAGAATCATTACTGGGGTGTTACAATCGCTACAGTAATCATGAGCCGAGTCCATGATGCTGTCAACAATCTCTGCAACCTTATCCAGGTCCATCTATCTCATTGAGACAGATATCAGCTGGATGTTGTCGTGTAGTAGCGATCAGATTGTTCGTATAAGGCTGTCGGTGAATGTGGTAGATACGGTCGATACGATTATAGCACGTACTTCTGCAGAATAGCAAGGATCAAGATTTCCAAGAACATGCCCAAATTTCGTAGGTTTAGAAGTAATGTCAGAGGCATTGAAACTGCGATCCTCCATGCAAAACCATGTCTTGGTTTCGGATGGGGCAAAAAGGGCCTGTTTGATCGCTATTAAATGATTCAGTTTTATTGAAACATTTTACATATGTTCCGGCCTAGGTTCTCACAAGAGTAATATTAAATGTCAAATGTAATGGGTTTATATTTATAAGTACTGTTAAGACAAATATATGTGCAGGTAAAAGTGCGTAGGGGGTATGTATTTAGGAAAAGCCTTCAATAAATTTTAATTCTTAAAAAATTATCAACAATCATAAATTTCTGATTTGTCGTTAGTAAACGTAGGTTTCTTGATTTTAAATTGCTCCAAAATATTTAAACGTTAGTCTTTATTTTCTACATGTATAATTTCAACGTTGCTGTAGCGAGCACGAGCGTGTTTGTACGCGATCGGGCATACGTGTGCGTGGACGGCTTATCGATTCGCCGACTAGCCACGGGCGCCTTTATTCATTTGCGCCGTATTTGTAAATGTGTGTGTCGTACCTGCGTTCTGGGAAAGAAGTTAAATAGTTCAAAGAAAAAAAAATGATCCGGATGTTTCTAGAGAGTTCCAGAAAGGAAACAAAAGAGTATTTATAGGAAGAGACGATCGCCGAGAG
>NW_020442452.1:178894-217879 GCF_000699045.2 Agrilus planipennis | reverse complement strand
ATCCGGATGTTTCTAGAGAGTTCCAGAAAGGAAACAAAAGAGTATTTATAGGAAGAGACGATTGCCTAGAGAGGAGTATAAATAAATTGACCGTTGTAGAAGTGAATCCAGAAATAATTTGACGGTGATAGGAGTGAAATAAATAGAACAGTGAATAGTAACAGTAGTGTAAATAAATAGAATAATTATCTAAGTTTAGTAATAATTTAATAGTGTTTTTAAGTTATCAGTCTTAGAAGTTTCTTTACATTACTATTATCAAGTTTATGACGATGATTATTTATTTTGAACGTTTTTATTATGTTGCTTTAAGCTTATACCGAACTTTCAGCCGTATGATTAATATAAAGATACTTACAGCACTTACAATTTAATTTATCAATTTCACTTTTCTGTAATTTATTGTTTTTCTTACTTGTTACATATTTAGTAAATGTTTCTGAAATTATATCTATTTATAGAAGTTGTCTTTATGTCTAATCGGTTTAATTTTTATTTATTTTTACAAAATTGTGTTGTCATCCTTTGTATAATTAATTAATATAAACTTTTTACCGTTTTATAGGTAGGTGTAAAAATCGTTTAGTTTTAGCTTTGTGTACTTGTTTCTGTTTGCATAAATAAATGTACAGCAGATTTAATTCAAACGGAAAAGTTATTGTTTATTAAAATGAAAACTACAATTTATATACATATGCCTATTTCTATAATATGCTGATCTAAGGAAAAACACCTGAATATGTTAAAAAAGAAATGCAAATTCTTTGCAACCTCAACTAAATATCTAGAACACCAAAGGACGCAAAACAAAATTCAAAAACATGTTAAAAACATCACGCCCAATAAGAGTTAACGAGTGAGATAATTTTTAAAGGAGATAGTTGTACTATTCTATATTTTACACCCATTAAATCGACTCCTACAAAAGAATATTCCCTTTAAATGGACTTAAGCTTGCGAAAATTCTTTCAGAATCATCAACTCTGAAATTGCAAGTGACAATGTATTAACAACATATAATCAAGGTCTACCTATGTCTATTTTGGATACTGATGCTAGTCCACATGGACTTGCAGTTGTTTTATCACTAATTCAAGATTGACAAGGGAAGCTAATAAGTTTCACATCCAGCTCCGTCACCAGTGGTAAATTATAGTCAATTAGATAGAAAAACAACTGATGCTCATTGGACTTTCAAGAGATTCTACTATTATTTATAAAGGAGGAAATTCACTTTAATTATCGACAACAACCCCTGGAAAAGATTACTCATTCAGAAAAATTCATGCCTGTCATATCTGCTCACATAACATTGTCAGCAATAGTAAGCATAGCACCTACTACTGCTGAACAAATTGAAATCAGCCAGGTTCCTGAACTAAAAACATAAAAACAAACTTTTTAGTGGTGAAAAAATACGTTAAATAAGTTACGCTTTTCGCAGAAATTCTAATAAAAGGCACCAGAATGCGCTGCTATTTTAAAAGAATTACATTCGACGCACGTTAGTATGGTAACAAAGCATGGAGCCCACTTTGTGTTAGTCAGATGTTGTTAATGAAATTGAGCATCTCATGAAAGCTTGCAAAAGCTGTACTGAAGTCAAAAAATATCCTGCAAAAGTTTCTATGCACTAGTGGTAAGAACCAGAAAACCCATAGCAAAGAATACATGCTGATTATGTTGTACCTTTAAAGGATCATCACTTTTTGTTAGTTGTCAACCCGAAATCACAATCTATCAACGCGCTAAATTAGATGTTCTCGTGGAATAGGTTGCCTTGTATGCTTGTCACCGACAATAGTACTTTATTGAAGTCTTAAGAATTCGTCTGATTCTGTCAACAGAATTGTATTGAGAGACGATTCAGTCCACCAAATTATCCAGTCATAGCTCAAGGCAATGACAGATGAACGTGAAAGCCTTAGAGAGAAGTTATGGGCTTTCCTCATCAAGTACAGAACAACTCCTTTAAGTAATGGTAGAAAAACCTGACAACCACAACTCAATCGACAACTACATACCCAACATCACCTGATAAAATTATTGGACGTTCTTCCTCACAAAGGGACAGTAAATGACCACTACAGACATCATCAACCAAGTCATCGAATGCAAGCTCACAATTATGCTGATTCCACTCTATGGAAATTTGGAATTGTAGGAATACCTAGAGAAATTACATTATCTAATCAAACTTAATCATGGATACATAACACAGAAACACCTAAACCAACTCAACAAAACAGAAATCGATGTAACAGCTTCCATTTTTATAGCCCAACTTTTGTCAATAAGTCATGTTTCATACAATTCGGTGAAACTGGATCGGCGGCGAGTATTGCCCCCAACAATACTAATTAATGGTTTGTAAATGTTTGTACAATGTTTTCAATCCTAAGGGTGGAAAAGTAGTAAGATAGAGAAGGACATCACAGAAGTATTAGTAACGGAAAGAAAAGGAAATACGAGTAGTAGATGCAACTAAGTAGTGGACGAAGATACAAAAGCTGTAGGTCAAGTCATAAATAAAGGAAAGAGTTAGGACAGATAATTGAGATGTATGTAAGAAATACACGATGAAATGGAAACCGATGTAGTACATCGACAATTTACGACATACTCCTCCCGTTGAGAGGATCAACAATAAATGAATATTGAACGTTGCATTTAAATCCTCCAATACAAAAAGAAACGTTATGTAACTTCTAAAATAATGAAGATTGAATACATAAGTTTGTTTATATCATCTAGGTCAATTCTAACACCGTAGTTATACTAAGAAGTAACTTAAACTAACTGAAACTATTATCATAAAAGAATTAATTACGAGCTACCATTATTACAATGCTCAACCCTTATTGCTATCTCCTCGATTAGTAATATCAACTGGTAACGGCGCTAATTGTTTCGTTATACGTTTCACAGTCCTTTTCGCTACGTGAATTACACCATTAACACCAGGATGAACTTTCACTACACGTGCCAAAGAGGAAAAGAGGCATGTTGTCTTCTTGTACGAGAACAATGTTGTTGCTTCCCACAAACCACCGATATGGGAAGATGCCAATTAATAGATTTTGTTGAAAAAAAGTCTTACACCTTATTTTGACAATCACCTGACCTTATTAGTGGCATTAATTCACGCAAGTTGTTATTAGCTCCGACGAAGTTAGTGCGATTGTCTGATATGGGCACAATGGCCTTGTTGTGTAATAAATTTTCAAAGGGAGGCGATGAGAGAATCATTGATAAGAGTCCCAACAACTTCTAGGTGTATTGCCTTTACAGCTAAACATACAAGTAATGCTACGTAGACTTTAACCATTATTTGGTTGCGATCTCTCTTTTCTTTAATCATAAATGGTCCGCAATAATCTAAACCTACATGCGTAAATGGAAGTGACGCATTAACTCGAGGAGATGGGAGATTTCCCATGACAATTTACCGACAGTGGATTTGCTCTACTACGTTTAATACATTTATGAATAATTTTTGCCCCTCGGCTGCGTCCATCAATTGGCCAATAGAAAGGATTTTATTGTGAAAAAGGCAAAAATGACTTTTATAATCTGCTCTTCACTCGAATGAGACCATCGGTGGAAATTATTGGATTTATCCTTCTCAGTTTGCCATTTTGGTGGATTACTTTGTCTTGTTGAAGTTGAGATGTTTCAGTTGAAAATAATAACTGTTGAGTAAGTTTGATTATTGTGTCATAAGATGTCCGAATTTCCGATATTGTAAGATGGTCTGTACGGCGTGGTCGTTTGTAACATTAAAACAAAATGCTATAACTCTTGTCAGTCTATTGAATCGAGTAAAAATCGACCACACATTATTATCAGCACAATCATTTGTTTTTGTTATAAAACATGATACTTTGTGTAACTCAGGTAGCTCAGCAATCAGTGTTATTTCATTTGTAGGTGCAGTTTCTATTTAGCCATACTGGACCATACTGCCACAGGGAAGGAAGCACGAACTCCGCAGATAGCAACTCCTTCGAAGCAAGATCAACAGGGTTGTCGTGAGTCCGTATGTGGTACCAGTCACTTGTATTTGTATTTACCCGTATATTTGCGAATCTGTTTGAAACAAAAGGTTTTTTCAATGAAGTTTTAAGCCAATGCAAGACGATTATCGAATCCGTCTAAAATCATATACTATCTAATTTACACCGAACGACGATGTTATATAGTTTGGTTAAAAATACAGTCCCACATTATTCCAGCTTTGGAATTGTGAGTCTTTTAAGTACCGCATCCTTTGATTTAACGCAAAATAATTCAGTGTACACATTATTTTCCCACATATACATATTTCACATTCTAACAATTTTTCATTCCCGTGATTTATTTTTCGCCATTAATTCAATGTTACGTTCCCTAAAATGGTCTAACTTCTCATGTCAAAAGCCAAGTCGAGATTCCAACTCGAAACCATGTTTTTGCGCAACTTTTATCTTTTTCTCAAAACTTATAAAACGGTGGCAACGACTGATTGCCCACTGAAGAAAGAAAGGAAGTGACCGGACCGATATTGCTCACACATTCTTTAAGAACTTGAATCGTCAGGGAAAATTTCCAGACATCCCTCCCTTTTCATCATTGAGAAGCTTTCTAAATAAATAATGAAAGAGGTAAACGTACAAGATGCTTAAAGATGCATGCCGATAAAATCTAGATCTGCTGATGAAAATCCATAGGTATTGTTTGTTTGAAGACGGGCAATTTGCAATTGTTTGAAAACCATCGGATTCGTGCTTAAAAGAGAAAGTGAGGATTTTGAACCTTTTACCTAAAAAACAAATTAGGACAAGGCTTTCAATCACACTTCGAGCAGCCGCAGACCTGGCATCAAGGAGTTCGAAAAAAGGAGTGTTTCATAGGTGGCTGAGGCCGAGAATCAAGCAAATTACCGCAAGGGATATTCATTGCGCATAGCCCTCATTCCAAGTATCGACATAAAGAGTAGATTTAGTTGTATTATACGCTTCGCAGGAAACGTTCACAGTGTCGGATACTTGCTGACACCCTGAAGAATTTGGCATTATTTTACCATATGGCAGAGGGAACTTAGATACGCGTTTCCCAACATAGGGCACATGAGAGCAAATTATCAAGGAGGGCAATTCAGTAGTGGACTCGTTTAGAGTTTAACCGTATGGGGGCCGTAAGATTATCGAGCTCCGATAAGTATTCTTCAAGGGAAGGACGAGGTCACCCCTTGCCCTTGTCAAGAATCAATAATAATTCCAGATTATAACTTAATTTATATGTGAGGGGGCGACATATTTAGCGATTTTAGAAAAGCTTCAAGTGAATTATGTGACAAAAAACGTTGGAAAACACTGGCTTAAAGTAATGAACACGTGAAAAGCCTTTTATAATATTTTGTTGCATCTGAAGACGTCCGAAAAGAAATAAACAAATTATACCATAAGTGGTAGCCGTGGAACGATGATTGTTAAACAAAGTGTTGGATTGGCACGGCCAAAGATTGACCAAAACAAAACGGCTTTAAATGTCAGAATGAGCGGGCATGGATTATTGTTTGTACAATATTGTCATGAATTTAAATACCGTTCTCACACTATTACTACTTTGATTTGGTGGTGAATGCCCTTGTGTTAATAACCTTTCTAATAATGTGCTGGCTTATAGAGCCTTCTTCGGGGGCTTTGTGAGGATGAGTCAACTTGCGCCCCATGAAGACTGCCGTGTTTTATTTGAGAACACTCTCGACATAAGTGTCCTATTTATCTGCAATTTCAGCACTTCGGACGACCACTGTAGTTGTTGCAGTCCCGAGCAAAACGGCCAGTTCTTCCACATTCCCAACGTTTTGGGTTCCAATCTTCAGTGCAGTGGCTTTCTGGACGTTGATTACGCATATCGGTAATTTCTGGTTGCACCCGTACATGATCTTTGGAAGCCTGTTTCGAGGCTTCAAATTCTGAGGTGTATGATAGAGCTTCGCTTAGAGTCTTGTGGCGTGCTAATCTTAGGACTTGCTGTAGTTCAGCGTTTGTACCGCCAGTTTATCTATCTTTTTTTTATGGTTTTGCACCGGAATCGTCAGGCGTCGCAGTGGGTAGTTTTAGCTTTCAGGTTTTTTCTCTCATTTCTTCCATATTCTTACTCTACGGTTACGTTTATTATTTCTTGGTGATTTGAAGCTTTGTTATTTATGCAATAGCTTGGCCCGATTTTTGTCGATGTGGTCAGGAATATGAGTTATCGTTGGTTCAACAGCAGTGCGGCTAGCTGATTAGGGTGGCGTGATCGTCGAACGTTCTAAAATTATTGATCTCTATGCAGGAATAACGCCCTGCTTTAAGTTTTGATTTTCTAATGTGTTATTGTTGCACTAGTTGCATTTTGGACAGACTATTGTTCCTCTTGCTATAATAAGGTTTTCGAGAGCTGTTTTAGTTCCACTTCACTTGATGGATAGTAGTTCTTTGAGTTTTTTCTGGTTTAATAAAGCCGTCCGAGCCACTTCTTGTGTTGGATTTGCTGATTACGATATTTGCAGTCTAATTTTTGAGGAAGGAATTCCCACTGGAAATTTCAAGTCCAGTAGAAGTTCAGACTAATTTCTTTTGTTATAGGGGATTGATAATACCGTGTAAGTAGGCACGTAATTGAATTGACAAGTGAAAAATGGTAATCCGAGACAATAAAAAATTTTTTGGGTAAGAAAAGTTAATTTTCATCATCTTAACTTTCGACTATTTTCGAGTACTCCACAGAGGTCTATCTAAAATTTATAGATATAATTTACGCTTAATGTTATTGGCACAATTTTTTAAAATATACACAAGTCTTTCACATAACGATAACGATAACTGTAATATTTTAGTTTTAAATTTTAGATAGATCTCTAAGGTGAGTTCGAAGCCAAAGAGCTGAAAGCTCAGAAGATGGAAACAAACATTAACTACCTTCAAAAATTTTTTATTGGGTCAGATTGCCATTCTTCATTTATCAATTTAACTGCAGACCGGGCATTTTGTCCTGCGAAATTACCTGTTTGAAAGAGAAACATACAACTCGATGTGCTACATCGCATTGTACTATACAATCCACCTAAGTGTGTAGCTAGCTGTTGTAGACAATAGCAGTGTCGTGTAATACGCCTAACCCTAGTTGCGAATGGTTGATTTGTTGATTCTGAAGATTAACTTGTAAACCCTTTATACATATTTCGCAGTTAAAATAATAAGAAGTAATATTCGGGATTTAATTTTGAAAATTTGGCATTCGTAATAACTTGATATGAATTTGAGATGAACTTAATAAATAGGTATATAAATGCACAAAAAAAGCTTATTAGTTTTAGATAATTAAAAAATAATCAACCAGTACATGAATTAATTAATTAATTTAAATATTTTAAATAATAAAAACTCAAGCATTCAAAATAACAGCGTCCACCAGCTAACTCTATACTTTAGGTAGAGAATAAGTAGGTACAGTAACTTCATTATGTGCGACATTCAATAAGAACATTGTCAATGTTGTTCATAAAAACTGAAAAACCAGAGATTATATTTTATAAACTCGAGCCCGGAGAAAACTTAATTTTTCTGGAGTCTTCGGATTAAAACTAGAGAGAAGTTTTCATTTCAATTCTTGAATGTATTTGCATTATTCTTAGTGCTTATTTTCAGTAACGAAGGTTTTCTTTGATAAATCCTGTGTAATAAATACATTTATTTATATTCTGAATACCACTTCTCGGATTTTTATTGACAGACTCAACTCTCACACATTTTCACACAATAGGTACCTATGTACATCATAATGATTCGTTTGTATGTTAATGTAGGCAAATACATACTATTCTTACGCCACTAATACCCTTTTTGTTTTCAGTATGTTATATAGAATTGTGCTAATATTATTAAGAAGTGTAAATGCTTTGCCAATGTGCCGATACATGTGACTTAGTTACTTAAACTGAGTGATTAGCTCACTGGTGAACCGCTTGGTCGGAAAAACGGTCACTCATCGATGATCCGAGTGCTGTTCTCCAACCGGTGTAATAATTTTTCTTATTTATTTATTAAATCAATTTCAATCGTGCCAATATTTCTACATAATTATATTCTTATTATATTTTATATATTTTTAAAATAAAACTATATACTTAATCAATAGTTTTTAGTGAGTTAAGTTATGTTATGGTTATCGTAGGGTTCTTCCATCTAGACTTAAAAATTATTCAACGAGGTCCGGTCATACTTTAAAAAAAAATAAAACCACGGTCGGACCACAGAAATCAATCCCTTATTATCCCAGCTTTCACTGCCAATGTTTTTGAAATTATGTGTGATACATTTAATTATCGAATATACTATATTTTATACGTATCTGCTTTTGCGTGATACAGAGCATTTTCCTAAATGTTGTTTAGTCACTTGAACTAAGCTATAGACAAGACGTATTTCTTAAATACCAAAATTTATGGTATGTTGTTACCGTTAATATTTGAATTGTTATTTGATCACTTTCCGTGATCGTTCCTTCGAGATATCCTGCTTATATTACAACACTTTTTTATTTTCAGATAATAGGGTATATCTGCACAGTGGAATCAGTGTTTCTCATCATTTTCCACTATTGTTCGCGAAATCCATATGGGCCTGTCCGCGAAGTATGTGATGAACATCAAGAGAAGACTATTTCTGTGCGTCAATTACATCAAAAAAGTAATGACTGTAAAACGTCTAAAGTTTACCACTCCGTTTTTAATAAGACATCCACATCAATTTTAAAATTAAATCAAATTGATGATGGTACAAAACAAACAAATGTGAAAGAGCAAGCACTGAATTAAAAATGATTCAAGAAAATCAGATTTACTTATTGATTTTGCAAAATACATTTATTATTGATTAAACGCTACTTCTAAAGATGATTTTTTTAGTAATCCATTAAACCAAATAATTAAGTAGAAATATACGTACCTATTACTATTTAAAATATTAGCTAGTCAAGAGTTTACCTGATGAAACTTGATATAGCAAAACCACAAGAACGAACAATTTTCAATAAGTTCAATGAAATAGTGTAAATGCTGGGTTGTCATACAGGTGCCGGATTGTTCTTGCCCCAGTGTTACAGAACCAGTTGTAAATACTGCTGCGCATTTGGTTACATTAATTCATGCATCCAAATATAATAATACAACCCTCTTCTGTGAAGTAAGTTGTAGGAAGTTAGCCGACTGTATGGATGTTCGCCTTGTACGCCACTGGCCAACAACACCGAGAATACAAAGACTCGGCCCTCTAGCCTGAACTAACCACATACTGTATCATGAGTTGTGCGTTATTTTAGCATTAAAAAAGAGGTATTAGAAATTCTCACAATAATTTAAATATGTTTTTCGCATACCTAATTAAACCACACATTCTTTTCTTACATTATAGGGTCAGTCAGCAAACAACTGCAAATAGATTTTACTGCGGTAATATAAGTACACCAAAATGTATCAAGCACGCATGACAACCTATTGTCTCAAGAATGGAGGCTAAAATCATGGTATTATTTGAATGACGATATCTAGCTTTGTTTAATATATGTAATTTTAGTTTTCAGATATAAAAGCTAAAACAGAATTATTTTCAGAACTATCTTACGTCTCATTTGACATATTTGATACTAATAAATAAATTTGAAATGTGGTCTAAAATATTTTTATTTTTATTGCGTTTTTCAGGGTCACTTACTTTCGAGCATACAAAAAGAGACAAAAGGAGCCTTTAAATTGGATACAATTTAATTTTCGGGTATTTGTATTTGATTTGACGTTGTATTCCTTGCAGATATAACATTTTACAAGTCGACCTCACCGCAAGTATTTCTCCTAATATCCAAAATCTCTCTTTCAATCTACTCAAAACACCCTGAACTCCCGTTGTGCGCAATCAGCATATTCCTTCAAAATTAAAGTTTCGACTATATGATGCTTGAAAGGCAATATAATAGGGTATCTGAAATATTCGTTGTCTTCTCTGTTTGAAATCTTGGTTCTCAAACGAATTAATCCATCTTTATCTACAAATGGATCAAGATTATTTTTCCTATAAAACGTTTCATTCTGAATAATTTTGAACAGAAGTTCCGTCACTGATTTCTTCTTTCGTCAGTTCTCCTACATGTTTATCAGTGAGACTTCTTAAATTATACAAAAATGAAACTACCACGTAATCAACCTTACAGGTTTAAAATAGCTTGACAATTAATGCAGATGCCAGAATTGTTTAGAAGTGTAATTACTAATTTCTTTCATTGTTCTTGACGGATTTCTACATCTCACATTCATATTTTCTATCTGGTCATTGTTCTGAATTCTCAATGAGCCATCTAGGTGCCCTTCCACCATTTTGATTGGAGCAACTGTTTAGGAGAGTAATCTCTTGAAGACACATTTGCCGAATTTGATTGATCTGAAACATGACGATATTCACCTAGAGCCGCCAATGCACGAATTTCAACAACCCTGTTCCATACGAAGATTCCTCACTCTGTTTTTGTTGCATCCAAGAGATCTATACACATTAGCATAAATCTACCACCGATAACTGTAGCCATCAATTCAAGTCTGGGTATGGTTAACATCTGTATTGAATTAACCCTGGATTTGCCGGTCAATAGGTAAATTTCTACATGTTTCGTGTTTACCCTCAGGAAGACAACAGCCGAATATACGACTTTACTGGCGTCACAAAATGTATTAATACTCAGATGTGGGATGCCTCTAATACCAGACCTGTCCAGCAAGAAATCTCTATTTTGAGCAAGTGTGGTAACTCCTTGTGCCATTCTCGAAAGGATTCATCAACTTGTTTATCTACAATCTTATCCCAAGGCAGTTTTTTTTCTATACTCGCTGTAACAGAAGCCCGGCAAGTAAAAACTGAAGTCAAATTTGACTTTCTGCAACTACGTTAAGCTCTCCTTATCTGAAACGCTGATAATGCAATTGTCCAAAGGAATACTTGGTTATACCTTCTTTACATTTCTTTTGACACTTATTGAGATGGTATTCGACAGTCGGTCCCAAAAGAAATGGATTGCTATTGACTCCAAATACAACACACTTATGGCAGTACGTTATTTATCTCTGATCGAAGTCAATCCGCAAAATTTTAAGGAAATGGGATCTCTTGTATTTACTCATATTTACAGAAACACTTTATGTATGTCAAATCTAAACAAAATTGAAGGTATGCTTTCTATCACATTGGTTTCCTTTTCGTGACACTGATTCAGGGACTTTTCATCGTTTTCATGAGCTGACGCTTCAAATACCAGTCTAATATTTGTTGTCAAATTCTCATTAACCGCACGATGGGGGAGAAGTGACCTAAAATTTTCGCTCTTTTCGTGATCGTCGATATCTTCATCTTCATAAATTTTCTGGAACTGGGTCCAAAAGGATAACTAGTCCTTGATATTCTCCATTTCAGTTAACAAATGCTCTGCACCGGATTGTTTTAACATAGCTTCGTATGTTTTAAAGTCGACTGTTTTTAGCTCATGATTTTTACACTTTAAAAATTCGAACGAAACCCTAATTTACCGCTAGTCTTGCGGATAATTCTGCAGTAACTGGTCTAGATCATTTGTCGTATGCGTAAAAATGTCCGAACCACAAAACTCGATTCAAAACCACTACTATTCTTGGAACTTTTTTTTTAAATGGTTTTCTTTTTCTTATGGTCGCCACTAATTTCTGTTCTAAAAAACACTGCAAAACTATCGAAAACAAATTTATTTATAAATTCAGAACAGATATGTGATAGCAAACAATTGACCTCGTTACTATTACTACTACTACTACTACTACTACTACTACTAAAAACAGATGGAAGATGGATCCATAAGAAAATCGGTAAAAGTACATGCAACAACCGGCGACCGGTCATGTGCCCAAAAACATTCTGCTTTCCCGTCAAAGGAAGATAAAAGTTCCGCCTCTCGAAAGAATGCATCGATTGGCCTACGCGTCTTACAAAAAAATTGGAAACACAGTTCATTATATCATATTATCATATAGAATCAATCAGCTGTCAATACACAACACCGTGATTAGTTTTAAAGTTGAAACCTCCTAAAGCACGTGGTAAAGCAGAGCCGGTCAAACTTTGACTTCTTAAGAGCAATTACATTTGTATGCAACGAGGACAAATATAGAAACGAGCGATACATGCCTTTATTTCTCCGTAACCAAGCCTATTGGTTATAATTATGGAGGCAGAGAGACCGGTATCGTTCGACACTATACCTCCCTTTTTTGGTCACGAGATTTGTATATCTCTCACTTGCTCTTGCAGGAGCACTTAGAAGCGCTAGGAGCGGAGTTTGGCCGGCTGTGTGGTAGAGGTTATGTTTTCTTTTAAAGAAAAAGAAATGTAGTGCATACAAATACACACATACTATAACGAATAGTTTTTCTGGTTTCCCTCATAGCAGCAGTTAACAAAGAAATTTCAGAACAAACGTTCAGAATAAATTTGAAAACAAAAAAAGTTGAGGTAAGTATTAAGTAATGAATATTAACCAACACTTTAGTTCAAAAATGTCTTCTTGCTATTTGAACAACGATTTCACTGTCAAATTAGCATTACCACTAAAATTTAGATGAATTATTTTATAATTATAATTCATAATTCTGGAAAATTTTAGAATAGGTAGATTAACGAAAAATAATAATTTTTTGCCCCATACATTTTTTGTGAGGCGCGTAGTTCTTGAGATGTAGGGAGAATTATTTTCAGGCTACAACTCCAAAGCAGTTTATAAATTTGGGAGTAGTTTTGTATTAAAAGGACATACAATTATACGGAAAGCTTTGTTAAATATACGTAAGCGTACATATAGAGGCTGCAGTGATGTAGCTAGGATTTTTTTTAGAAGGGTGTCTAATAAATAATCATTCAATTATCAAATTAAATTTATTATTTAAAAAAATATAAAAACATGTGTGTACATAACATTCTTATTTGTATTGCATATGTACACCGTATACCTCACAATTTATTGTCGGAAATTCTATGAATTCCTACAGTATTTTTTCTCCGTAGTAGGCATTCAAAAAGCATAAGAACATATCGATATGGAAAAAATTTTATAAATTACTATTTAACATTTAGAACGACGACTTTAATAATGGAATATCTAAGGAACTTCCAAACAAAGTGTTTCTCCTAAAAATAATTTATAGTTAATCGTTGACCTGTTTTTGTTTTGTCTAGGATGCCGAATCATCAATCTCAATGTAACTGCAATCGTCAGATTACGAGAGTTGTTTTCGAACCATGAATAAGACGTCATCAATCAGAAAAAAAAAAACACTCGAATGATCATTCGAATATTAATATCACTTCGGTGACAATTTCTCTATTCTCTTCAGTATTATACTGAGACACATTGGTTATGAATTTATTAAATAAAAAACCACAACAATTCAATAACATTGCCCATTGCTTGTTGTTAGTCTTTTCTTCGGACGGTAGAGCTCCATATTTGATCGAAGTTGTGCTGTAGCTGTACTAAAGACCCTCTTTACTTTGAGGTTCAATTGTGACATAAAAGGAAGTGAAGAAGTGACAAAGTGTTCATATAGTGGTAAATTGATAACTGATTAATAATAATGTTAATTAGACAAAAAATAGTTAAATAAAAGTAGTAATAGAGCGAGAAAGCGGTTAAACACGTGCTATTTAAATCTGTGAATAAGGATCATTATCAAATGCTCGTTATCTGTTAGCAGTAAATGCTTATGTGAACTCTGTTTACAATGAATGTATAGCTAAATCTCTATCAAACGGGTCAATGATGTCATCTACGAAATTGATTAATTGATGGTAGAACGTTTGTCTAGAAAACCGTGTTATCTGTCAGCAATAAATGAAATGCTCAACTAATTTTGTTATAGACGAGTGACGAGAGACAAGGGTTCATATAGTGGTAAATTGATAACTTCACAGACTTACAGAAGATGGAGTTTCATTCCATTAGCCACCCGAATGCCGAAAAGCATTTGAATATCTGAAAATTACACTCTCTGGAGCCCCAATGTTGACGTACCCACAGTTCAGAGAACTCTTCGTCGTTTATAACAGCGTTAGTAATGTGGGCATTGGTGGAAGGAAAAAAGTCATCGGGTACTTTAGTAAAACACTTTTGTAACCAGAATGAAATTATTGTGTCACCCGTCGAGAGCTACTCCCTGTGGTTAAAACCCTTGAACATTTTCACAAGTACCTGTATGAGCGGAAGTTCCTCTTAAAAGCGGATCTCGCCTCCTTGAAGTGGCTACTGCAATTCAAGAACCCAGAAGGACAGATTGCATGATGGTTACAACGACTTCAAAAATGTGAATTTCACATCGAGCATCGTCCAGGAAACAACACGACAACACTGATACACTATCCCGGAGAACTTACATAAAAAGCTGCAAACATTGTTCTTCTGCAGAGAAGAAGGAAAAACTGGCATCGATCAGTTGTAATATAACCACCGTCCAGCCTGAGGGATCCTGAAAAGGTAAGGCATTAATTGAAGACCAGAAGAAAGATGAAATCATTGACCCAATAATGAAATGGAAAGAAGCCGAAACCTCAAAACCATCGTGAGCAGATGTAAGTCACCTAAGTCAAACAACGAAAATTTATTGGGCGCAGTGGACTTCCTTTAATTTGGACCACGAAGTTTTGAAAAGAATGTGAGAAAGTCCAGATGGAACCAGAAAGAAACTCCAAGTGGTACTTCCAAAGTCTTAAATGCAGCTGTCGAAGGAAATTTCGGCGTTACTAAGAACTTAGAGAAAGAGAAGATTTTACTGACCACGAAGTAGAAGCGATGGGGAAGACTGGTGCAGAAGATGCCCGACATGTGCCGCCAGTACGGGAGCGAAAACAAGGAATTGTGGACGAATGCAGTCGATGTTGAAGAAGCATATGCGATACCGAACCAGGAAGCACAGACCGTTGATGAGAAGCTTGTAAATGAATGGATTAGCTAATACGGAGTACCTTTAGAATTGGATTCCAACCAAGCCAGGATCTTCGAATCGGTTTTGTTCAAGAACATCACTGAACTAATGGGCATTATACCACTATTCCTTCAGGTTTATAGATCCGCCATCCATGAGACAACTGGAAGAATACCAGCCAGCATTTTATTCGGGAAAGAACTCAGATTGCCAGCGGACATGATGTTTGATCGTTCTAGAAACTCTCCAGTACCTACAAATACGTAGGCGAACTACAAGAACGACTAGAAGTCATCCATAATGCTGTGCCTACACAGCTACCATTTGGAAGTGACCGCATGATGACCAGATACGATCCAGATAAGTATGGCTATATAATCCATGAAGGCGGAAAGGACGTTGTTTATCGAATTTAAAAGGGACCTCGAGCGACGTTACTGATCAAGACAATCAGTTTTGGGAGGGAGCAGTAATTTCGACGTTCTGGCCATAGGTCGAATTCGCCATTCCGATACCATATCAGGGCAAACAATGGTGTTGGATGCCCCTGTATCCCTAACCATTTTTACTTTGTATTGATTTTTAAAGCCTTCTATAAATAATGAATTAGCGTCATACAGTCTTGAAATGATGACTTATTCGGGGGCTTGGTGAGAGTGAGCCAATTTACGCCTCATAAAGTTGACTGATCTTATTTTTCCCAGTACCGTGTTTTGTTTGAGGGGTGCTCTCGACTTATGTGCCCTATTTTTTCGTAATTTCCAGAACTTCAAACGACCACTGTAGTTCTTGCAGTCTCAAGAAAATTACCAGTTCTTCCATATTCCCATCACTTTTGGTTTCATTCTCCCGTACTAGCAGTCGTTTTCCTGATATCAATTACCTATTCCCGGATGAGCGACGTGACACCTTCTTTTGTAATTGTACTATTGTTAATTTCTGCTTGTTGCACCCGTCAGGGGCTTTGGAAGCTAGTTTTGCCATTTCAAATTCAAGGGCGTGTGATAGTGATTCGTGGAGTCTTGTGGGTGCTAATCTTAGGACTTGCTGTAGTTTGGCGTCCCTGACTCCATCAGTAAATGTTTGTACCGCTAGTTGATCTATGAATTCTTGAGAGGCAGATGAATAGGTTAATCTCATGAGGCGCTCTACGTCGGACTCAAATTATTGAAAAGTCTTGTTACTTCTTTGTTTACGGCTTATCAGTTGTGCTTTATGTAACTGCTGTAGTTGTTGCCGCACCTCATTTCTAAGCGGTTGATAAGACGGTGGAAGTCTCCTCCTCATAAAGAAATTATTAGTGTTGTTGTTTGCTCTGAATCAATCCAAGAATTCGTCTCTGCCGCTGCTCCAAACTGCTTCAGGCAAACAGATCACGAGTTCAGTCCATCAAAAGTAGGAGGTATAATTTTTTATGGACTTGCGCCGGGTAGTCATTATCTTTCAATTTCTTCTCTCATTTCTTCTTTCGTTTCTTCGATCTTATTTTTCATTTCATTTCTAATATCAATTATCTTGTCCTCCATTTATTGCTTCCTGTACGTTCTTTATTTCTGTTTACATTTCTTCTTATGCACTGATTTTAATTCTTGCTTCATTTCTTTCTGGCCCTTTTTCGTTTCTTATTATGCCTCAACGATTTTCTGTTTCATTTCTTCTTGAACTGCTTTTAATTCTTCTTGTATTTCTTCTTCAGCTGCTTTTAGATGTCATCTTGTACTGCTTCCATTTTCTTTTTCATTTCTTGTCAAATTTTTTTTTGTTGCCATTACCATTAAAAACGAACATGTATCAACAATATTTTGAGATTTACTTAAATTGTCCTACTAAATTTCAATATATTGTCTTATGCAGCAATAAATGAAATGCTCAAATAATTTTGATAGACGATTGCCAAATATGAAAAATTTTCTTTTCCTTTTCGTCTTGTTCTTGAGACAAGTTTATGTAGTGATCAGCTATATAGGCAAATCCTCGTATGAATCATCGATAGTAGGAGCAAAGTTCCAGAAGGCTTCTAAGTTCGTGCCTATCTTTTGTATGGATCAACTTCATCTCACAAGCAGCTTGTACCAAACAGTTGCGGTGATAGAAAACCATCACAATTTCAGCGTCATCTCCGAAGCGTGGCTGGGAATTCAACCCCAGAGAACCTGCTGCGAACAATCTGGTCGGGTTGCCTTTCTCAAAGCTTTCAGACAGTCATCGCGACCATGAAAGACAAACAGCTGGATAAGGTGGCTGAAATCGCCGGTAATTACATCATGGAAGCAAGCCAAACGCATTACGTAATCGCAGCTACGGCTACTATAGCGCATAATACCATCCAACTTTTGACCAATAAGGTACAAGCACTCCAAATGGACTTAAACCATATAAGACTACACATGGCGAGGAACTCGAGGGCAAGATCTCGACTAATTTCACGTACTTCTTCACGGAAACGGTTCAACGGCAAAGACAAGACCAGTGGTCTTTGCTATTAGCACAACAAATTCCAAGACAAGGCACGAAAATGCATCCCTCCGTGTAGGAAGTCAACCGGAAGCCAACCAGGAGTTGACTAATGGCGACAGGTGAGGTCCACACAGCGCAGCGTCGCCTATTTGTATCAGACAGAACACACGCCAAAAATTCCTAGTCAACACCGGTGCTGACATCTGCGTGTATCCCAAGTCACTATTACCTGGTCCACGTCAGAAATCGAAATCCACGTTCACGCTACAAACAGCAAACGGCACCAACATAGCGACTTATGGTTCCATTGTTCTGTCTATCAATTTAGGCCTACGAAGATGTTTCCCATGGCGTTTCATTATAGCTGACGTCACGAAACCAATCATCGGTGCAGATTTGCTTGCACACTACCAATTGTTGGTAGATTTAAGCAATCAACGCATTCTGGATCAACTCACCCCCTTCACCACCTCTGATCAACTAACTGCAATCAATCCTCCGTTACTTTCGTCACAAATACGAAACCGACCACTTCCGTATACCACGATGTACTTCAGCATTTCCCCTTATTAACTCGACCCACCGGTCATATTACCTTTTCCAAACATTCAACAAGGCACTGAATTAATATTATCCTAGGTCCACTGGTAGCATGTAAACCACGACGTTTAGCTCCGGACCGTTCCTCTGCAGCCAAGTGAGAATTTGAAACTTGGTACAGCTAGGCATGGCACGTCCGTCCTCCAGCCCGTACGCAACATGCATTGGCAAACAATTTTCTCTACGATCGATCTAATTCGAGCCTATAACCAGATTGCAGTTGCAGAAGAAGACATTTCAAAAACAGCAATTACAACACAGTATGGTTTGTTCGAATTTCAATACATGAATTTTGGATTACGCAATGCTAGCCAAACATTCCAACACTTTATCGACGAAGTGTTACACGGCCTTGACTTCTGTTTCGCTTACATCGACGATATACCCCATACAGCACATGTTTATCCACAGGATGTTAAAAAAACATCCATCTTGGATTTTAAGGATATCTTATACAGATCCGTTTCATGTTTGGCGGACGTCTTCAGGATGTAGTATAGATAGACGAATGTCACAGTTTCATACATTCATAAAATATACACAAAGGACGTTTGAAAAACATACGAACGGGATATTTACAGGACATCTTAGGAATGATATATATGCATTGTATATAATGTATATATGTTTGCTATCATACTTTTTGATGGAATAGGCTGTCTCTTTATACAAACGCATATAAATCTCTATCTAAGTTTATTGCATACAAATAAAAAAATACTTATTTAAACATGTTATGGATAAATACAAGATACTAATATTACAATAAGGAATTTCGTTTACTTTTGGTGATTAACCATTCTTTTGCTCTTCGCAAATAATTTTTTATCCCTTCTTCTAGATCCTTGCTTGAACAACTGGATGTTGCCTGATTTAATCTAGCAGCATCTGTGGAATAGGAAAGAAACATATCAATAGTTTTTAAAAAAATATTAGTATGTAATTTATGATTAACCACACCTATCTAAATTTACTTAATGAAAACTTATAATCTTATTTTATTAATTAGTAACTTACTTATTATGAGTCTAGATAGATGGAGATGACTAAAAACTTCCTTCTTTTTTGCACCTAACCAACTATATTTTACGGAAATATCGTCCGACAAAATTTTTGTAAACACCCTCTTTACAAATTCGTAGGGAGTATGTCCGCCAATTCTTGCAATTTCTTGTGCCTAAAAATATTAACTGCAAGTATTTCTACCTAAAACTAATTAAGCAAATTTACCGATAATAATAATAAATTTTCGTGATTAAGAAGTACATCTATTACAGATTCATTTTTAGAGATATTTTCTGGAAAACGATATGAAACAAGCAACAGGAATTGTACATTTAATTTATTCGTAGTGCAATTATTATTATCTGCGTATTTCTGACTAATGGTATATATTTTTTTGGTATTAGGTGCTATTAATAAAGAAATTTCAGATGTTTTTTTAGCGATCCTGTATCGCTGTCTCGGCAATTTTAGTTTAACCATCACGAAAAAATATTCTTAAATACGTTATTATTATCACTTACCTGATTTTTTTTCGATTTACTGAAGAAAAATTAATTTCACTTACGAACAAGACATGGATAAGAGATTTACGTTTAATAGGATTAATACATACATTTCGGGAAATCCCACAATCAGGTGATTACCAGCCTAGACTAGGAAATAGATGTAAAACTCGTGAGATTTTGACGATACTAGTGACATCTAAGTTTACTCCACATTAGTTAGACGATACTTGGAGTATATATATATAAATGGTACTAGCAAAGAAAACTTCGAATATTTACTGCCATCTATACATAAAACTATGAAGCGTAACTTAAGGTGGGCATTTCAAAATTACACCAAATTTTATTTTTTTTTGTTTTAATTGAAAATTAAAAAAAAAAACAAAAATAATGTTAACAAATTTAATAACTGTTGAGAATATCGAAGGGAAAGAGGGACGACATGGTTGAAGAGAAAGATAACTTTCAATATATGTAGGTACGCTTTATTAGATTTGTGTTAACAAAGGAACTTCTTATTGCACGTGTCTCGTAGGCAACGGTCATGGACCAACTTACGAAAAATTCCCAGTTACTTAATACTGAGTTTTCCTTACGCATGCGCAGTGAGCCTATCGACGTGCGATAACTTTATTTCTCAACAATAACAAAGTATAAATGCAGTAATAAATACAATTAGCACAATATACGAGTAAATAGCAAACATCAATTAATTAAAATAATAGGTACTAAGACAGGTATATTTTAATGAACAAAGAAATTGTTCTTTACCTAATTTAGTACTGCTTCCTGCTTCTACAGGTGTGCTAACGTTTCAGAAACTGCAGAAATACTAGCTTCTGTATTGTCCAGTATTGTGAGTGTACTTTCTATAACAAATAATTATATATGTTTTGGATATTTGAAACTGTTGAAACGCATGCGCAGTGAGCCTATCGACTTTATTTCTCAACACTCCCGCCGTTTAAGTGCGTCGAGAACCCTATGCCTAAACCGTTACATAGATGCTGAAACTGTCTCTTTGGAAGTGCTTTGGTAAATATATCAGCTAGCTGCTGATCAGTAGGAACATATTCTATTGTGTCATCTGCAAACATATGGATTTTGCATAAATTAGTGGTTTCCACAATGTCATTGATATACAATATGAAAAGCAGTGGTCCAATTATGCTACCTTGAGGTACTCCATAATTAATGCTTTTATTTGTTGAAATAAAATCACCACACTTAACATTTTGCTGTCTGTCTGTTAGATAATTTTCCAACCATTTCAAAACCATGCCTTTTATGTTGTATTTTTCCAATTTTTTTAATAATATCTTCCTGTCAACTGTTTCGAAAGCTCTCTTTAAGTCTAAGTAGACAATAATTGTGTTGTGTTTATTGTCACATTGTTTTTGCCATTCATGCAATACAAATTGAAATGCAGTTTCACAGCTGTACCCTCTTCTAAAACCTGATTCATACTTGGATAGAATATTAGCTTCTTCTATATATTCTATAAGTTGATTATATACTATTTTCTCTAAAATTTTTGTCATTGCTGTTAATATATTTATAGGTCTAAATTCTTCAACGTTTCTGGTTTTGCTTACTTTTTCGTATTGGTACTATTGTAGCCATTTTCATGCTTTTTGGAACAACTCCAGTCTCTAAGGAGCAATTTATTATGTGAAGTAACATGGTTCCTATTTCACCAAATACAGTTTTAATTATCTCAATTGTTATACCATCTGGGCTGCTTTTGTTTAGTAGAGAGAATACTACTTCTCTTAGCTCTTCTACTTGTAATAAATTAAAGTTTGTGAGTTCATAAGAACCATCAGCTGGGGACTTTATGTTGTATGTGGGGTCATAGCAACCTGTACCAATAGTAATATTATTCGTAATTTCCTTGATACTATCAATATAATATTCGTTAAATCTCTCTGGTACTTCCTTCTTATTTGTAATAGTTTTTCCCTTTATCAATATTTCATCATGCGTTTCCTGATTGCTGTCTTTAATGATTGCTTTTAGTATTTTTCACATTTTTGGCAGTTATCTTATTATAGTAGTCAATTTTTTCTTTTCTGGTTGTAAATGATGCTCTATTTCTAAGTGTTTTATATAAGTCCCAGTCTTTTTCATCTTTGGTGTATTTAAATCTCTTAAATTGCACTTCCCTATCATTAATTGCTTTTAATACCTCTTCATCCATCCACGGTTTGTTTCTTTGTCTTATCTCTATACATTGTATTGGCATTAAAGTATTCAATATCTTTGTGATATTATCACAGAACGTTTCTGTTTTTTCTTCTTCTTAGTGGTCTTCTTCTTGGTGCGTAAAGCCAAAGGTCCCGGGTTCGACTCCCGGCGGGGGTGTGACAACAGCAACAATTTTTCCCTCATTAATTTGAGGTAATGTGTAGTGGGTAAAAATTCAGAAATGAATTTTCAGAATAACATTTCATATATTCTACAGGAAGTTCCTGCCCAACGCTGCCCGCACTCATTCTTCTTTGAATGAACTTCTACTGGGGAAAATGTCCCACTTCAGTGGAATCCCACAGCCGATGAGGCATTCAATTTAAGCAACAAGCAATTGACGCAGACTACTCTAGAACCAGACGCTACTTTGACAATTTTTTGTGATGCTTCCGACCATCACTTGGGCGCTGAAGCTAAATACAGCGCATTCGACCGAGAAGTTCTCGCAATTTACCGCATAATGAAACATTTCTGTCATTTTCTCGAAGTCCGTGATTTCATTATTTTTACGGATCACAAGCTCTTTACTTTTGCCTTCTGTCAGACTGCAGCGTGTAGTGATTCAGAGTCTGCAGCTGGATATAAATGAGACAATTCCCGTTAGTTCTAAATAGTTAGCTCTGTATTTCCAACACGGGAAGGTACTACTGATTTACTAAATGTGAACATTTTCATTTTTAACGGTTACTATTAAAGTTTTCTTTTTTATGTTACAAAAATGTTGATCATTGGTTTAAAATAAAAAACTATAATCGTTTTTGTTCCGATCCTAATAACAGTTAAAATTATTTTTCCGAGGATTGTAGGGGAACAGGAAAGTTAGTTAATACACCTTATTATTTTATATAACGTTCACAGATATATGAAGAAGCAAAAAGATATCTGAAAAAACTTTATTTATTCGATCAATTTAATGGTATGGATGCGGGGTGGCAAAAGTAGGCAGTTTTAGATATAACAACAGGAATCAGTTTACCAAATTAAAAAAATTAACTTATTCCGTTGGTTTTCCTGTTGTAGATATTTAAAGTTTATATAAAAAAAAATGGCCGAAATAATTTAGTTTAATTGATTTATTTAATTGTTATATTAGATAATGAGCAAGTAATAAACATACAAACAGAAGAACTAATTGTTGATAACGGTGACAGTGATAGTGATTCCGATGACGACAATGATAAACTAACTGTAAGACAAACAAAAGCATTAGGTTTTTTTTTTCTTTATAAGTTATACAACAGTTTACGTTTACTGAAAACTTATTTGTGAATCGGTTTAGGGTGATTTACTAAAATAGGACATAACTGGGCAAGTACCTACCTGCGCGACGCTCGTCAACTTCGTTCGCCCGACTGTCATTAGTGTGTCAGCTGTGATACTATTTAAAGTTGTCTCCCAAATTTATATTATTACAAGTGATTAAGATGTTTTTATCCGTAAATCAAGTTTTTAAATTTATTGAACCGACTCCTAAATGTCGAAATTTTGCACTATCTGTACTAATCATGTTAATACTGCAATATTTTTTGCTCCAGAATCCTTCATGCTATCATAATAATTAAATTTCACTCGAAAATGCTTTTTTTTTTAATCATTTAAATTATTAAATATAAATAAATTAGAATTTATCCAGTTAGCGCACCCTGTCCAGTGTCAATGCTATTTTAATGCAAATATTCATATCAGATTTTTAAATGTAAAATATATCCAACATCATAAGGTCGTCAGTCCTAAGACTGGTTGGACACATACCTCCACTCTTTTCTATCTTCAGCTAAGCTTCGCATTTACCTGAAACTAGAACAACCCACATCCTTAACTATTTGTGAACAGTAATCTAACCTAGGTCTACCTCTACCCCTCCTAACTCCTGTTTCTGCCTCTAATATGTCTCTGGCTAAACCTTCATGCCTGAGAAGGTGTCCTACCAACCTATCTCGCCTATTTCTTATTGACTTCCATAGAGTCCTCTGTTCTCCTATTCTTTCTAATATCTCTTCTTTTCTAACCTTTTTTATCCATGTTATCCTTATTATTCGCCTATAACACCACATTTCGAACGCTTCTAACCTTTTCCTTTCCGCCGCGCCCACCGTCCACCCGTACAACGCCGCGCTGCAAACATACACCTTTAAAAACCTTTTTCGAATTTCTAAATTAACCGTTCGCGAGCATAGAAGTGACTTCTTTTTATTAAAGGCAACGCGACCCTGTGCTATCCTCTGCTTTATATCCCTACTACTCCTTCCGTCCTAACTTATCTGACTTCCCAGATCCTAAAATCAGCCACTTCTGCTAATTTTTCGTCTCCTATCTTTATATTCGCTCTTTCCCTACTTTTTCTTCCCTGCCTCTCTTCCTAATATTTACTTTTTACGTTGCAACCCTAGCTCTATAACTGCCTGTTGTTCTTTTTACAAACTAAATATCACTCTTCTATCTTTGTAACTCATCCCTACATTTTAAGTATATTTAACATCTTGTCCCATTTAGCATTGTCAAAAGCTTTTTCTAAATCTACAAATCCTATTAAAATACAGGTGTACTAATACAAATAATGTACAATAGCAAAGTTTCGTATCAAATAAAACAATCAGAAAAGCACTCCTTACATTCTCACACACTATACCGATAAAAGCGGCGATGTACATTATTTTCGCAAAAGGCAAAGCCTGTGCCCGTACGCACTCTTTCCTTTTTCTATTGTTTTCTCTATTGTTACACATAAAACTAGAATGGCCTCCCACGTTCCTCTATTTCTTCTACACCCAAATTGATCTTCTCCTAATAGTTCTTCCATCATACTCTGTACAATTCTAGTTAAGATTTTTGACGCATGGGAAGTTAAGCTAATTGTTCTAAATATTTCGCACCTACCCGCGCCTCTCTTTTATTGGCGATGAAATGGCAATTAAAAACACTCCTTTCCTTACTTTTAATGTAAATGAATTCGAGGGCAGTAACATTTTTAAAAGCCATAAAAAATCAAATTTATCGCTTACCAAAAATTAATGGGACAAAGTGACCAATTATGTTCAATTTCTGACCTATTATAAATGGTATTTACTTTTTTTAAATCCATTAAAAATAAGGGAATATGTTCGCAAAACTCCATTTCAGTTTACCCCATCTACTAAATATGATTTCATTCGCTTTTAGCCACTATCTGTATTTTGTGGGTCGTAATTAGACACATGTTTAATAAGAATGCTTACATTTACCATTATCACAATAACGAACTTACATAAATTTTCCATATTGTCTACACATCTATCAACATTTTAGGTCTGCAGATTTTACTAAGATTGGTCCTGTATTTTTCATCTGTAATGATCCTAGATGCATTTCAAAAATTGGTGGTATGTATAACGTTAGGCCTAGATAGGTGTTAATTTAGGATCAATGCTGACTTATAACAATGGACCTTCGATGCAATTGTCGGTATTGCATCAACATATGTGCTCCTTTCAGCTCAAAATCGAGTTTTGCCAGTGAAGGGGTCTTTCAGGTATTACGTAACGCAATTTGGGGAGGGGGGTCTCGTAAAACGTTACGATGCGTTACAGGGGTGGGAGGGGGTCTCTCTTACAACACGTTACGTAACATTGTTTCTTTTTTTAAATAAAAAATTAGGGAATTAAAACTTCCATTTGTTGTTGTTTTAGTTGTCAGTATTCGTTAGTGTTTATGCAGAAGCACATTGCTGTAGTCGGTGTTATTAAAGTGAATTCATAGTGTTCATACTGTAATCCCCTCAAAAGAGGGAGATTTGTATCATCAGCTGTTCTTAGCCTATAAAGGGTTTCATATTGGCTTGCTAGCTCAACTGTGTCAAAAAAAATGCCAACGAAATTTGGAAAATGGCTAAAGAAAAACTAAAAAATAAAGAAAAGTTTATGGAACATATAAATGATGTTATACGATTGGCTCAACATAACTTTTGCGACTTAGGCAAAAATGGTCACTAGAGTGTTACGTAACGTTTAGAGAGGGGGAAAATTTTTTTTTTGTTTTTATACGATTTTGTGTAGTACTGAATATTTTCATTATGTCCTTCAAATTTGATATTATTAGCTATTTTAGTTTTTGAGATATAAGAGATTGAAAATTGTATTAATCATAAACACGGTGACTACTGACGTCAGTATAAGCAACTCTGGACTCGGAGATTATACCGTGACCGCTACCATCTGTTCAGATAAAGCGTTTTAATCTGAGAAAAAGTTCTTAACTAACAATAAAGTTGGTTTTAATAAAATTGCCTCTATTAACATATCACAAGTTGAGACATTTAAGATTATGGGCAATTTTAATACTAATAAAGAGTACCCACATTAATACAGGAATGAATTAAATAAAGCTACAGTGGTACCTCCGTTATTAGTTTAATAACTAATTATTAATACTGGTAATGCATATTACATAATTTCATTTTTCTTATTTAGATGTAGCGTAAATAACAATCT
This sequence comes from Agrilus planipennis, assembly GCF_000699045.2. NCBI lineage: Eukaryota > Metazoa > Arthropoda > Insecta > Coleoptera > Buprestidae > Agrilus > Agrilus planipennis. Next base: position 191,579 of record NW_020442452.1, on the reverse strand, counting down.
GTTTTCTCTAAAAAATTCAAATTGACTAATGACATCTATTGACCCAATAAAAGCTTGTCTAAAATAAATTCTATTCGTGGGCATGTTCTCTGTATTATAGACCTGGGAGACATTAAAACAACCGGAATTACTTTCTTAAATAAAAAAGTTAGATACCTACATCGGAAAACAAAATTATAATGTACTTAATACTTCTCAAAAAAGGCTCACAAAAGCAAAAATGGCAACTGTGTCATCTTAGTATGTATTGTCTAATGCAGCTATTTTTTGGTAATCAAAAATTTTTTAATTTATTTCCCCCCTTTCTTAAGATTTTTATAAAGATAGTCTCTATGTCATCATCAACTTATATTTAAAAGAAACAACATTATAGAATCTCTAGCTTTTGATGGATAAAGTCCGATCTCCGTTTGGCATGTTGCCGTGCTATTCTCATTAGCTTTAGTTGGATGGAAAACAAATCATTTATCCTTTTTTTTGTATTTTATTTTCTCAAATTATGCAATACTAACAAGCGCATTTTTGGAGTAATATAGAATGAAGCAATGTATGCCTACAAAGAATATTCCGCAAATACAGCCTGCAACGACTAATAACTAGCGTTAAGTCGCTTACAATCATCAAATTTATGCATGTAAAGACATAACGCCTAGCCACGCCCCTTTTCCCTAGAAGAGACACTTTGTAATTGTTTTTAAGACACTAAACGTGCGAATAAAATTTTGATTTTTTGCAGATATCTTATTTTTCACTTGAACTTTCAATTTATAAAAAAAAAATTGCTGAACGAGGCCAATTATAAGTAATAATTAAGAAGAAAATAATGTTGCATTAAAAATTTTATTAAAACAGAAGTATCCTTTTATTTTTCTAATATATACTACAGAAAATGTCATTAACTTAGCATAATGAAAATATGTTTTAAATAGATATTAAATAGATGGCTTTTATTAAGCCATTTATTACATAAAAAGCAAAACAATAATAATAGAATGTTATAACAACAACTATAAATTAATGAAATATTCATTGATACACACGCGATTTATTATTTTGATAACGATTTCAAAAGAAGATAACATTCATCATGTTCTTCGACAGACATGAGCAAAAACATAGCTTCATCCTTTAAATGTCTAATAACTTCAGTTGTTATATTAACTTTAATTCCTTGAGGACCTTGAATATACATTTCTTTAATTTGATTTGCAGATAAAGTGGAGAATGGTGCAATTTTAGCCAGCATTTCCGACTTCGAATGGGATGTTAGATAAACAGCATTGAATATAGAGGCATTCCCATTACAAACAAATAAAGTCAATTTAGGTAATAATGCCCTGAAATTATATAAAGTATTTATAATTACCTAATTAAATTCAACGTACGAGACAATATAATTTATAATACGTGCTAATCTGCAAGCATGTTTCTATGCATAATAAAGGAACTGGTGTAAATCAAAATTAGTAAATATTCGTTTTATTTTATTACTATAGATTTATATCTAGATGTTTGCTAATATAAAACTTTATCGGATTATGAAGAGGATTTTTAAAGATATTCCCATAGAAAGATAACCATGATTAGAAATTTGATCTGGACAACCATTGCCTAACCTTCAAAAACCAGTATTGGAGTCAAATATAGGGCTGCCTCCAGGAGAAGAAACAATTCAAGAAGTGTTAGATAAATTTTTACAATGTTTTCAAAAATGAAAGCAAAAAAGTAAGCTTCAGAACATAATCAATGAGCAGATGTTGCAAAACTCCACTCATCACTCGCTTTTCCGGAATTACCCGTACTAACTTATGCTGAGTTTCTTTTGTATTTATATGTATAGTAGTATTTCATAAATAAAAATACTACAAAGGGTGATGACAGAATAAATGGGTTAAAAGTCAAATTCTTTAGTTTCTAATCATATATCATATCAAATGATAGTAAATCGATTAAAACAGTGTTTTCTTTATCGAGTAATTGATAATTGGATCTAAACATTTGGATTCCAAACAGCTGACCAAAACAAGAATTCCAAAGTCAATTCAAATACGCGAACTTTCGTCCAATAATCTAAAAAATTGAACAGTTGAAGAGAATACTCATATCAACAAAACATGTGACGAAAGGAAAGCATAACGGCGGTTATACTAATTTTGTTATTGCTTACATTCAATTAATAATCAGTTACACGCAAAAGAGGACATTATTTTCGATTCGGTATCATTTACTGGAGAAATCAATGAATTATCTGACTTTGAAATCGCCTATTTATTGTATTTATGAAAATACCGTGACAGAAAATGTTAAGAATAAAAAGGTATTAGAAAGAATAAGATAACAAAAGGCGCTATGGAAGTCAATAATGAAAAGGATAAATTCTGAATTATGAAGTGATAGTTAGGTATGTTAGAATTTAGGAAAGAAAAAAGTGAAAGTGCGTGTGCAATCGTCTTCGGACTAACGACCCATTGATGATAGCTGTACAAATCATGAAGTGTATATGATTCGACAAAGTGCAATCGTTCGCAAATATTCCAAACTTGACGTTAAGCTACTTCATGATATAGCAAAACAATACTAAGCATATCCTAAAATGATTACAATTTACACAACTATTAACTCTGTTGAAGTACACATCACGGGGGCAGAAAATAAATCGAGCTTAATAATTATGTCGAAGTGAATAATAGTAAGTTAATTTAAAAGTATACTGCACACACGCATGTAATATTGTAAATTTTAAAGACAATAAATTATCTTATTTGCACTTTTGTTTTTCGTAGTCACAGTAAAAACTTTCTGAGAATGAGTTAGTACATTGAATGATACGTGCGTTATGACAAAAGTTAGTTGGGCACAAAATAGAATACCATCATTTCATGAAATTCCTAGACGTATTATGATATGTCGGATTATACGGTTTGTGTTCAGCATTTAGACTTACATTGACTTGACCCAAACTTAACATCTGTTAATATAACCTGCACAGTTCAATTTCAATGAAAAATATACAAAAAAGATAATTCAATTTCATTACTGATAATGGTAGATACATTATTTCTGGCAATCGCTTGCCTTTTCAGAGAATAAAGTACAAATTTTGTAGAATTTATAATTTTTTTATAATTTTTTTAAATCAAAAATTAATTTTTATTTAAAATACCTGTTATGTAAAGCGTTATATAGTCTAATGCCATCAGCTTGACCGCATATTTGAATTAAATCTTCTCTTGTCATTCGTAACATATCAGAACCGGAAAAATTAGAGAACATGTCCAAGTATTTCCCAAATCGATTGGAATTCAGCCATTTTAAGACATCTTCAGGATCTGATAATTGAAGAAAATTATCCTCATCTGGTTCCTGGAAGCATGTACTCTACAGGAAAAATTGTCAAGTTTATTACTAGTAGGTACTTACTTCTTCTTGCCGGTTGTCTACAGTATTTATGGTACTTAAAGAACTATAATTAGTAGATATCAAATTGCCATTATCGGTATTATTTTGAACCGGACTTGGTGATTTGTCACTCCTATTAAATAAATTAATATTAGATTAATTTAGAAACAATACACATTCTCTTATTTTGAAAACAAAAAACTTGTTTGTATCTTGATACAAAATGAAACAAAACAAGGATTATAAAATCTTTATCTTACTAATACATTTCCTACATAAACTATAGTATTAATAGATAAGTGTAATATTAGCATACCCTTCTGGAGAATAAGATCGTATGGGTATTTCCGGGGCTGGGAACCCAGAAAAAGCATCTAATGGCATCTATAAAATAAAGCAACGTATACTCTTTTTTCAAACAAATTCTTCACGTAATGTTAAAAATGAAATATATAAAATTGGAAATATAAAAATAGGTACATACGTCATTTAGGACAGTACACTCATAGCTAGGCTGAAACTTTTCTTGTTCTGAAACTGGTCTCTTCAAAATTTTTTCGCGATCCTGTTTGTGCTTTCTATCCGCACCTTTTAGTTTAAAAACTTTTATTTGACATGCAGCTACATGCAATCTTCGAATATTCTCGGACTCATTATTTCCGTAATATGTTTCAACTTGCAATCGAAATGGTACTCCCTTTTCGCCACCATGTTTTCTTGGAGTAAATTCCGTACTTATGCAATTCACCTTAAAGTTTTAATAATCTCAAGGTTAAAAAATACAGAAAAGAAATACGTCCTTATGTTGTCAAGTTTATTCAAAATGATTATGACGTTTATTTGAATGTTCAACTTGTAATTGATTGGTTGTTAATTACCTTTATGTAAATTCCCACTTCTTTCGTAGGATCCCAACTAAAACACACAGTATTCAAAGAATTTGCTGGTTGACTAACTTCACAAAGACCGTAAGATAATGGCACATCAATTTCAAGAATACGATCTCCCGGTCTTGATTTTTGCCATAATTTCATTTGTTCCTTTTCCATGTATTGTAATCTACGTTCATGAAAACATACACGTATAACGCTCTAAAAATATAGATAATAATTCATATTTTATTGGTAATGATATAGAAAGAAATTTTATATGAATGCTATAGCTACAATTAACTGCAGTCATCGTCAATGTCATCTTTGAGGGGTACATAGTCGTGAGTCTCAAATGTTAGGGGACCTCGTTTTCATAAGACTAATTTTTTTAATTAAAAGAAAAATAAATAAAGCTGAAAATTAAACACTGGGTCACAAATTAAATTATTTAAAAAAATATATCTGCATCCATAATTTTGTAATTACTGTTGCCTAACATAACTGTTTTAATAAATAAAACTAAAAATTGTCAATTTATACGATATATTTTTTTGAAACAATTTTCGACAATAAAATAAACAGTCAGTCAGAGAGACCTTTTTTCAAAATTTTAAACCTGATCTTGGCATAACTTAATGCCGACGTCAGTTATCGATTATGGAAAAAGCTGCAAACATAGAAAAGGATGTCTTCTAGAATAATTTGTAACTTCTTAAGTTTTGTTCTGACTAGCAGTATTAGACAATTAACCACTATAATAAACTATATATAAGTTACAATCTTAAGTAGCAACCGTTGAAACTATCATATTTTATAAAATATGATATTTCGACATTTAACTTATATTTACTTTTAAAAATATTAATTTAAAAACAGATTGCGGCTGAGAATTAAACTTTTCCCATTTATGTTTTGATATCCCATAAGTAGATTGAGAAATTAGGATGATATAAAAATTACAATAACTTGGATGATGAATGTCGAAATGTTTGTTGACTACGCTTTTCAGCGAAGTAAATGGCACCTTAAAATTAGAAAAACTGCTTAACGAATAGAGATAAGAATAAAGAAGATACCAATTAGAATCTTTAATTTTCCACCCCTTTTTACCTTGCAAGTGGTGTCTATATGTGATATCTTTGTTTCGTTCACCGTTGAACTTCTCAATCGGCACACCTATACGTTTTATTTGTTTCTTCTGGGTTTGTTTATTTTAGTAGCCGAAGTTTTCAAAGTTTATCAGCGGATTTCTTATCATAATCCTACTTTGTTGCTTTTATAAACCCTTCTTCAAATTTTTATCAATTTTAACTAGTACTCATTTTTTTACGTCTCTTCTTTCAGCTATATATTTGAATTCTATATTATTTTTAAACTAATTTTAAAGCAGAGGATTATGTGATAGTTATCCCCTTTCAGTAACTTTTCGTAATGGGAAATTGTTTTATGGAACATAATGGAAGTACCCCGTAAAGTTTTCTTAAATTTTCATACTGTTTTGCTCCAGCAAATGCGATGAAACGGTCGTTCGAGTAAATAGTTACTCTATTAATTATGATATGTACCTCTTTGTTTTCTTTAAAATGCATATTATTAAATAATATCGGTCCTTTGACGACGGGGATAAACTGGTTTTAACGTGCATAAAAATAATTAATTGCTGACTATCGATTAACAAGATGACGCTTACCGAGAAGCAAACGAATCAATTTCAACAGAAATTGGATGCGGAGCCTCAAGAAGAAAATTGATAAGCAGTGTAGAAGATTAGAAACAGCTCAAACATTAATGTCTGTTTTTGAAGTAAAAACTACTTTAGGTTCGTTGAGCAATTATTGGAAGGGGGTAAACTTATGAATTCGCGTCACCGACATGCTCCGACACCAAGGCGCACGCGCAGCGGACTGCATACACGTATACACCAGCACATGACCTTCGTTTCTGAGATTATTCCACCCAAAGTTATGCGCAATTTTGAGCATCATACAATTCGAAACTAAGGCGTTGCGATCTGCTTTCTTATCTCTATAACTAATAAATTCGTATAAAAAACGTTGCGATAAAAAGGATTCATAATGTGTTATCGTTGCACAAAATAATAATTCAATTTTTTAAATTTATAATGACTTAAATAACCACCTGCGTATAAGGGTGTAGAGTGTGCGCTTTCTTTGTAACCAGAATATCATACGGTGTTGCTACTAAAGGAATAATCATAGAAATCTAATTTTACAAATCAAATCACAAAAAAAAGGTGGGGGGATAATTAATATATTATTAATATTTAATAAAGGCGTTTTTCTGGGTGCGCTTTCTTAAAATTTGCTTAAGAACGCCACATGTAATAAGCATACTTGCAAAATACTCTAATCAAATACTCTTAAAGTATGTATTTGTAAGTTCGGTAATAAGTTGCTATTAGCCAATTAAGGTGGAATCAACAATTGATTAGTAAACCCAAGCGGCGTTTAATTATTATCAATGTATAAAATATTTTGTTGCTGTGTAATGGAATCATTTTTCATTAATTATTACAATCAGGGCCGCAACAAGGGGGGACCCGCGGGTGTCTGAGCACCCACTCGATTGGGTTGGGCACCCAGTCAATTTTAGGTCGATTCAGATAATAACCCAACGTGAAAGTTCGGTTCAAATAGTTCAAGCTCGTAAATGAGCAGCCCAACGCGATCTTTTCAACTATAAGAAATTCAATACATTGGTGGCCTTTTTTTTTAGTCATTTATAATATTATGATGAGAGCATCACTCAATCTATTACGATCATTCGAATATCAAATATAGTAAGACTAACATCATAAAATAAAGTTAATATAACTCTGTTTAGTTCGTTTCTTATTCAAGACGTTACACAATCAATAAATCAATTACCCGGTTAACATACGTAGAATGACCAAATTGCCATGTTAAAATATGGTATATTTACTGAATAAATTACAAACCTTAAGAAGTTTCCCGCGGTATGTGGATAAATCGCCTAACTTTTTTGCTTTAATCTCGTAGCTTTGACCTTGATTTAAATATGTTAATGTATCCTCATTCAACTTAGTAGCAATGCTTGTCGCAGCCGCCAAAACATACTGAAATCGACAATCCTCAGGAAAAGTAGTGCTACTTGACGTTACATTATTAAATCCATCCTGGGAGACATTAGTGGATGTAAGTAAATTACCTAAAACAAGACAATTCCCAACAATAATAATGTTATTCATATTTCAATACAAATATGCGTGTACATGTGCAAAAGGTTGTTCATAAACTACGTAAGTTTGGACTTACATGAAAAAGTATAAAGAGGACAAGGGAAGGCTTTAGGTAACAGAGGGTGTCACTTTATTTAATATAAATCAAACATGCAAAACCAAAAAAATTGTTAAGATGTAAGGTACTATTTAGAATAAATTTTAATAACTTTGAGAACATTTCATTGCTGTGAGTAACCCTAATAAAAATCGTTTTATCACTGCAAAGCACTTGAAGAAATAATAACAATTCTAACGTCACCGAAAAGTTCCATAGAATTTTCTAGAAGTTTCTAATCGCGAGTTACCTTAACAAACCAAATATCATAGGAAAGCTCTCGAAGAGAGAAGAATGAATTTATCGTTATTGGAGAATCTCATCGAGTTTTCTGGAAATTTCCACAGATCGTGAATAACCCTAACGAATTATGTCATTGGAAAACTCTTGAAGAAAACAAATTGGACGTTATTGAAGCATTCTGTTCAACAATCCATGTATCACTGAACAGCTCGCAAAGCAAAGAATAAAGAACTATTCTTCATAAAACAAGATATTTTATGCCTATTACAACCGGGGGTGCGAAAGCAATCATAGAAGAACAAAGGCTTTAATGGCAATAATAGCAGAAATAATACAAAAATTGAAAAAGGGTAAGAAGGATTAAAAGAAGTAAAAATGGAATAAGTAAGGTTCAAAGAAGAAAATGGGATAAAACAAATTAAAAGCAGCTCAAAAAAAAATGAAACAATTAATTATTAAGCTGGAGATGACGTTGGAAGAAATTTTTTGAGACGCGAATTAAATAAATGAAAGAAGATATTAAAAGCTAAAACCACCCACTACTGCGAGAACTATCGATTTCGATGCCAGGTCACTAAAAGTTACACCTCCAATTTTTGATGAAAAAGATTTTGTGGTCCGATCGCCGGAAGCAGTTTCAAGCAGCGGCAGAGACAAACTAAAAATGAAGCTTAGCACCGTTGAGGTGATTATTGAGGAAGACAGGATACTACCGAAAACATTGTAAAAAGTTACAATCCAGACCTGTTACAATTGTGCCAGTAGCTGAAATTCACCATTGTAACTTAGGCCATAAACCTTCAGCAGCTTTAATCAAACTGGTGAATAGGTCCAATAATCACGTCAACATAGATCAAACCAAAGAACCAAATGAGCTTAATAATTCATTCTTTGCACTAACTTTCAAAATTATAATAATATTTTTATTTTAAGAAGCAGCCAAAAAGGGGTAAAATGTTCTTCATTTATTATGTAATCTCCACCGAGGTTAAGTCTTTCGGTCCAAGGGTTTATCAAGCTACATTACTTACAATTAGTTAATTAATTACATCAGACGGAGACATTGGTCTTGTATAATTACTCGAGAAATTAATATTTGTTAAACATTTCGATAAAAATCTCTATAAGAAATCAGTCTCAAATTAAAATAACATGAAATTTAAAATAATAAATATTAATCAATAATTAAAGATGCATAAAATGACAACCATAATTAAAATTTTGTGTATTAATTTTTATAGTAGTGTCTAATAAATAAAATATTAAATTCTTGAGTGATTATACCAAAAAATTTTCAATGTCTCTGATATAATTAAGTAATCTATCTTGATAAAGTTTTGGCTAGAAAGGCGAAACGTCGGTGGAGATTACGTAATAAATAAAGAAAATTTCACCCCTTTCTGACTACCTCTTATTGAAAAAATATTAATAGAGCTGCTTAGTCGTTTTCAACATATTTACGCACTTTCGGTACAAAAAATCAGCTTACCAAAAGGATTATTTGGGCGAAGTAAGAGGAAGTGAATGACATATGTAAGGGTGCTAAAACCATTTCTAAGTTTTTGAGCTTCCTCTTTAGTGCTAGTCTGGAAGAAAGATGATTCCAAGAGATTTTGCGAGGACTATAAAACACTGAATCAAGTAACACAAAAGAATAGTAACCCATTATCCCGAATCGACGACATAGGTACTAGACAGTCAATCAATAAATCAACTTGCAGTACATTTCTTCACTCATTGCAACGATGGTTCCAAATTTAGTAATGCACATGACAAAACGGCTGTTGCTAGAGCCATTAGCTGCTCTTGACAAAGAGCTCCAAAAGCGCCTGTACAACTTGTTCGTTTCATTGAAGAAAATCATTTTTTGTCCATGACGTCATAGATTAAATTTTAAGTATCTATATAACGATCCCCCTTCTCAACCACCACCGACAATTTGCAGATAAAAACAGAACTAGCGGTCTGAAATTTGACTATTCGTTTATTATATACTGTAAGAAATATGCGTTTAAGTATCCGGATTTTGTAAAATTTAGTAAAACTTTATTAAGCTGTTAAGAAAATATTAGCGAATGAAAACGTAAAGAAAATTGTTTTGCAATTATTACCGTTGCTGCAACAAACACTCATAATATTATATTCTGGAACTAATGGGCTATCAAAATGTTTTAATTCAAATTGCCATAGGCCTATTTTCGTTATCCAGGATGTTATCGTTTAATCCAAATTTTCAATTAAAAACTCGAAATTTTAACGTATTCCAGTTAGTATTAAACAATTTCAAAGGAATGGAAGAGTTTAAACAGCCGCGTCCTTTTTACGTATTCTCTCAGATGATTTTGGTTCAGTTCATCAATAATTGTAAACCTTTGTTTGGCATTTACTGTACGTATACATACATTAAACTATACCGTAGATATGTTTATCTGTATATTAGGTCAATCTCTCAGCCGTGAACAAAACGGTCTCCGTGGGTACATAAAGGCGATCAATTTGTATATCCAAGGACTAGTTTTGTAAAAATTTCATTCGACTTTATTAAGCGGTTTAAAAAATATGAACGAACGACTAAAGAATGAAACCGGAAAAGTGCGCGTTTTTGTCTTAAAATCTAATCTAATCTCATAATTTAATATTCTGCAACTAGCTGATTACTTAAACATCCTATTGAAATTCATGTGACATAAACACTATTTCTCTAAGAGCGTCTACGCAAATCGAAACGGCGCACACACTAGTGAGCACCGCTTATTACTAATTTAGAAAATGAATAAGCACAAGACATCAATGTAAAACGATGACAAACGACGAAACTAGCACACATAAAAATGTAAACTCAGCGAGCAAAACAATGAAACTCATAACGACGAGACCAAGAACACCGTTAATGGTTTGAAAGATATTAAGGAACGATTAAAGAATGAGAACGGAAAATGAGCGTTTTTGTCTTGTAATCAAATCGTATAGATCTATTTCTTCCCATATTCTCCAACTAGCTGACTGCCTATTTAAGCATCTAATTGAAGGATAAAATTGACAAGTGATGCTATTTTCGATATCTTAAATTTTTAATCAAAATCTAACTAAACATTACCAATTTCAACACATTTGAGTTGAAATAGTCGGAAAAGTGGGCGATATTAAAGGTGTGTATAGTTGGTTGTAAATACACATATTCTAATCAAATGTTATAAAAATTAAATTCGGGTGTATAATTAGTTACATATACATGTATCATGAATAGAGTTCAGGCATTAGTGGCTTTATCCTTGAAATTTAAGAATAATTTTGCGTTCTAATAATTACCGACTTATTTGCTTTAACTATGCTGTTCAACCATACGCACACTAGATGGAATATACAATGGATTATACTTGTATGTATTACTAGCTGACCCGGCCACGTGCTGGTGTGGCTCATTAGTTCTAATAAGTTGAATGAACATTATATTAATCTTTTTATTACATTTTATTTAAATTTCATAATAAAAGTTTAAAATGTGTTAGACGAGTTAAAATCCGCCGTTGTATATATCAAAAAAAAATTCAGTAATCTATTTAAGTGCTGATTTGATGGTTTGCTCACACGTGAGGAGACGACATATACGTAATTGCCCTTGGGAGAAACATAGGGAGCTAACGCGCAAAAAAGCTATGTCGTCGCAACCTTCTGCCGCTTAGTGTTGCGATGCGTTTTACTAGTACATTTAAATGACATATTCCTAATATGTATCGGGAAATAAAGGAAATTACAGAAACGGACCGAAAGTACACGAGTTTCGTTTTCCAACGTATGAAGCAATGTCTGCTAAATAGGCACGGTCTATTAATCCATGTATCACTGAACAGCTCGCAAAGCAAAGAATAAAGAACTATTCTTCATAAAACAAGATATTTTATGCCTATTACAACCGGGGGTGCGAAAGCAATCATAGAAGAACAAAGGCTTTAATGGCAATAATAGCAGAAATAATACAAAAATTGAAAAAGGGTAAGAAGGATTAAAAGAAGTAAAAATGGAATAAGTAAGGTTCAAAGAAGAAAATGGGATAAAACAAATTAAAAGCAGCTCAAAAAAAAATGAAACAATTAATTATTAAGCTGGGGATGACGTTGGAAGAAATTTTTTGAGACGCGAATTAAATAAATGAAAGAAGATATTAAAAGCTAAAACCACCCACTACTGCGAGAACTATCGATTTCGATGCCAGGTCACTAAAAGTTACACCTCCAATTTTTGATGAAAAAGATTTTGTGGTCCGATCGCCGGAAGCAGTTTCAAGCAGCGGCAGAGACAAACTAAAAATGAAGCTTAGCACCGTTGAGGTGATTATTGAGGAAGACAGGATACTACCGAAAACATTGTAAAAAGTTACAATCCAGACCTGTTACAATTGTGCCAGTAGCTGAAATTCACCATTGTAACTTAGGCCATAAACCTTCAGCAGCTTTAATCAAACTGGTGAATAGGTCCAATAATCACGTCAACATAGATCAAACCAAAGAACCAAATGAGCTTAATAATTCATTCTTTGCACTAACTTTCAAAATTATAATAATATTTTTATTTTAAGAAGCAGCCAAAAAGGGGTAAAATGTTCTTCATTTATTATGTAATCTCCACCGAGGTTAAGTCTTTCGGTCCAAGGGTTTATCAAGCTACATTACTTACAATTAGTTAATTAATTACATCAGACGGAGACATTGGTCTTGTATAATTACTCGAGAAATTAATATTTGTTAAACATTTCGATAAAAATCTCTATAAGAAATCAGTCTCAAATTAAAATAACATGAAATTTAAAATAATAAATATTAATCAATAATTAAAGATGCATAAAATGACAACCAT
>NW_020442452.1:127984-178769 GCF_000699045.2 Agrilus planipennis | reverse complement strand
AAAAGTAGGGAATGTAAATACAGGATAGAAGAGGAAGAAAGAAGTTGAAAAATTTGTAAAAGGGAGATTAAAACTCTGATGAAAGTGTTGGGAGGATGCGTTGCGAGTAAAGGAATGGACGAATGCAGACATAAGGTGAATAATGGATAAAAAAGAATCTTTGGTGAATCTGTTTAAAAATAGGTAGAAAAAAGTTATTATTGTCCTTATGTTGTGTAAATGGAAAAGAGTAGTTGTAAGTTTAATTAACTGTGTTTCTCTGTATTTAAGTGTAGGTACTATTTAAATAAAAAAAAAAAAGTTGAGTAAGTGGGAAAAAGATCGGGTAGCAAGGGTAAAGAAGGAAGTTCTTCAAATTGTTAGCATCCAGTATGTTGTATTTATTATTCTAGTTGAGTTTAGGTTTTAGTTCAGTTTCTCTGTTTATGCAACATGGGCAAGGACAAAGCATGTATTTATTTAGTGTACGTACAAGTACATATAGCCTAGAGTTCAGATAAAGCTACTATTATAAAGGGTATTCCTTTTAAAAATTATACTTCAAGCACAGGTTTATGGAAATTCTAGTGGCACATTTGAAACCACCAATCACACAAACCATTATTTTGAATTTTCAAATTATTACTACCCTACAAAAATAAAGGGATTATGAAATTAGAAAATAATATAATAGTAAGTCAACTTCGTGGAATCATTGATGGAAAATTGTTTTTTGAAAAGAATATATATTTAATTTTTGAACCATGCAGCTTCCATTTAGTTATAAAAAAATAACACTGCCATATTCCTTTGCGAACTTACTCATGCTCTTTCCTGATAAAACTTATTTTGTTTCATAATTAAGGTACTTACAATCAACAGAGTTTTGAAAATTACTATAGTTTGCCCCATTCAATAAATTGTGAAGATTATTGCCCAGACCATTTGAATTATTGTCGTTGGAATCATTTATATTTCTGTTGATTTGGTTAGTTGAAATATGTAATATAGGGGTGTTCTGACTCTTTCGATTTTGTCCATTAGACAGTTCATTTGATGTTGGTGAAGGAGCCTCTTGTTTAAAAATAGGTAATCCGGGAATATTTAAAATTGCTTCACTAGAAGAAAAGAGGATAGATGGAAAACAAAGTCTCGCATTTGAAGACATTATTATAGGCACAAATCAATTATCGTAGGTAGATAGATCCTAATTAGTGAAATAAGATTAATATGCTTTTTATATAAATCCTGCTATTGCTAACATCATTTAAACAGTAGCCTAATTTTTCTAAACATCAATAGGTACCATAAAATTATTATAGACACAAATAAGTTATCATAAGTAGTTACCTATGTAGTAAAATAAAATTAACGTGCTTTTCACCTAAATTATGTCATACTTAGTTATTTGTCATAAATATGCCAAATAAATGTTTATAAAATTCAACGCTGTACATATATATAAATGTTACGAAATACAAAGTTGTTTAGGGTCCTCTTTTAATGATTCTATTCTATAATATTGTTTCGATACTGACTACAAACATTTCTAAACAAAATATAAGAAAAGTATTTGGTCATTTAATCTTCGCAATATACATACATACATACATACAGTGAATACTGAGATAATTGCAAGACTTTTGGAAATGAAAATTAGGTCATTATCACTCATTTGTTCACAAAAGATTAATTTTTTTGAAAACATATTTTTTTATGTTTACTGTGATAATACGAAATTGAGACAGCCAATCGAAAAACTACATTACAAAATTCCACGAACGATAAAATTTAAATTTATTATTTATTTATTAGAAATATCAACATAGCCGCCGTTAGACTGCCGAACTTTGAAAATTGGCTTCGAGATAGTTTCAGCAACATATACGTATATATATTATATGTAATATATTCAATAGCTACTTTTACTAATGTATATGATGGTATATTAATTTCTGAGTAACGAAACACAAATTTCAACAACATTAAGCCATTTCTACAATGATTATTTTAGTAAATACTAATTCACTTCTTCAGCAGTTAAGCGTTTCATGATGAATAATCGTTCATGAAGTCTTTATTAATTCGTTATACGAAGAAATATATTTCGCGAAAAAATCTTAATAAATATACGGATAGGTATACACAAAGTTTGCAACTATCGAATCACAATAATTTCTATTTTAATTTATAAATCATAAAGAATGTTATTTAAATAGTACATTTAAATAACAGTCCGTCAATAATAATTAAGTTGAAACAACTATGTAAAAGGTTTTGCTAGAAGTTATCAAAACACTTCAAAATGTTTCTTTTTTCTTCTAATCCAATTATTTTATTTAATAAACGGTTTTTTACCTTTCTCGAGAAATATCCAAATTTTCATAGTCTTTTTCATTTTTTTTTTCACTGTTTATTACATAATCACTAAAAACGAACTTAAATTCGTTGCTTTAGGTAGTCATTAGGCAGCATACCTTTTTGAAAATATTTTAACTCGTTTATTAAAGTAAAGGTTTATATTTTATTTTCACCAGTAAAAACAAACTAAAACCAGTTTTCGCAATTACGAGATATAATTACAAAACTCATTAAATACAAGAGGATTTGGCTATTTATCTTCCTTACTGGTTTAAACTAGATTTCACAAATGCAGACTAGACCCTTTCCCAACTTAAATTATTAAAATCGTTTTTACCGGATGCTAAGCTTTATTACAAACAGCATTAAATATTCTTCTGTGTGTATAAACGTTTAGGAATGGAAAAGTTAAAAATTAGTCATAAGAATTTTATCTTCCCATATCGATAACTAGATACATACCTCATATTATAGGCATTGTTTGCAAGATCAGTACGTAAATTAGTGAAAGACCCCTCCAAGTCAGCATTTAGTTCGGATATATCATCAATTTGCCAAGCAGGCATTCTTGTAGAACCTTAATGGAAAACAATATTTTAATTTTATAAGTATTTTTATTAATCTTGATTTATTCTTCAAAAATTTCTTAAAACTACAACTGAAATGTTGAAGTTATAGGTATTACTAATATTAAATAGTTATTATATTCTTTTTAATATACTCATAAGCACTAAAGTAAAAATTTAAGAAACAACATAGGAAAAATAATACATGCTATTCTAAAAGATAAAAATCATATCAATATTTTTTTTTAAACGAGAAATATATTCATTCAAGAAGGAAAAAGACAGTGTTAATATATTACAAGATGAAATATTTTATAGTTATTTATTTAGATTATGAATTGAAAACTGTGGCTGAAATAGCAAACCATTAAATATATTTTTGCCCTTTTAAGGAATATTTACTCAATTTAACTATTTTTAGTAAATTTGAAATACTTTTCAACAAAATTTTTGATTTTGTTGTACTTTTACCTACCATTCTGAACATTTTCAGTAGCATTTTGTTTCTCGCTATTAATATTCTCGTTTTGAACCCTTAACTCTTTGCATCCATTTAATGGTTTAAATTTTGTACCTTCATGATTCTCTGAATTTTTTCTTTTTCGCATTATTTTTGGCTCTAATTTATTTACAAAATTTTCCATTTTTTCCTCCTGTATTTTCATTTCATTAGACCAATCAAAATAATCATTATTTTCTTCCATTCCACTATTAACTAAACTACTCCAATGATTTTGGTGATTTGAATGCAAATTGAAAATAGTTTTCGTATAATCGGGAAGAGTATTTAATTCCATATTAATGATGCACTACATATCAGCATTGCTGCTGTCTCGATATTTTACGATTTCTAAAATTATGATAGCTACGCTATTATCACTTTTCTCTTTTCGTTTTCAGTTTGAGTTCTTTTCTTCACCTAATAATTTATTATATGGTAGGCGAGCTTTTGTAAATCTCCGTGATAAGCTTTGCTGACTTTAAAAGATAACAAAGAAAGAGTTGTATAGTTTCTTAATTCCAGTCGTTTCTTGCTGGTGATGACTTTTCACGGAGACGTTGTAAATATTTAGCATTTTAAATTGTAAAAAGAAACATTCAGTATCCATTTACCACAAAAAATGTAAACTTTTTTTTTGAAAATAAGTTTTCAGTTCTACACAAAATCACGATATTAATTCACCATCGACTTCTTCTCCTGCCTTTCTGCCTTTTCAGGCGAAAATTAAAAAATTAGAGACCGCATAACATGTAAATTTATGCACTTATTTCACAAATTCAATATGTAGTGTTTTGTCAAAAAACAAAAATTCTTTCCATTTGAAGGTAAAATGATGTACAAGATTATTCGAATAGGATGCGAAATTTTTACTTCCACTCTGGCAACTAGTACGATAACAACTGACTTAAGTAGTTCTTATTCAAAGAGCTGTTAAGTCTAATTCCAGCGAATTAAATTAGGAAGAATATCTCCGTTTATTAGCTTATATTGCGAGCTTGAGTTTTTAACTGGGTACTTGCAAAATTTAATACAATGTCAACTTCATATAATCTCAACTGCACAGCAAACTCTTGTAAGCAAACAATTCACGCAATACTTGATCCCTAAAAAGAATAAATAAAAATTAGTAAATAACTAAATAATTTAATGAAGCAAAGTTGATTAACACAATAAATTGTTATACAAAATACAAAGAAAACAAAGAAATCCTGAACGTGTTTCAAACGATAATATCACCAAAAACATTTTAATTCACAACCAGATATAATATTAATTATGTATNTAAACTATTATGTAGCCATCATGTCCATTTTCAAAAACGTAAATTCATATTATAGATAAATAAAAACATTAATATAGATTACACTTTACTTTTTGCTACTATTGTGGGCATTTATTATATACAGTGTGTTTACTAAGTTGGCAGCATATGGTAAACTTTTGTATTAATCCTACGAAAACAGTTACTCTACATGATCTAAAACACATAATGACATCATCAGATGTAATAATTTATCAGTCATATTTTTTAAATTAATAGAACCTTTATAAAGAAAAATTATTGAGAATCAAAAAGTAGTTACAAATATCTACCATAATATCTATTGATTACTAAAATTATGATTTTGTATCATTCTTCATATTCTTATTCCATATGAGTGAATATTTGTGCATGTAAATAATACAATTCTGATCAAAGATGCCGTGTAAATGGCATGTTTGTCAGTCTTTCACTGAATGTCAAATATTCATGAAATTTTGTACACACATTTTCAGGGGTATAGAAAGGGACTTAGGGTGCCTTTTATCCAGAAAAAAAGTACTGTTCCCGAAGGACAGAAAAATTACTTTTATATGGTCGTCAATGATGTTTGACATGTATTTAGGACATCAACGCGAGCGAAGCCGCGGGTAAAAGCTAGCAAGTTATACATATTGATAAAACACCGAAAGCAAATTTCCATATGAAGCATTTTAAAAGCTAAAACGTGCTCTAATTGAAGATGTCACTTTGGGTGTCGAAACGCATTTTTTTTATGCAATTCATATGGAATTTTGGATTTTAGGGTTTTATTTAATTCAGTTTTACAGAACTCTATTCGATTGTATTGCATGTAAATTGTCAATAGCATGTAGTCACCAGTAACGGCAACTAAAGTATTCCGTAAAAAATATAGGAATAACTAACCGTTTTGGTATTGGTTTAAGAAATAAACTGTTTTACCCGACCCTAGCTTTGATTTTGCAGTATTCTCTAAATTAAAGGGATGAAATAGAAACCAAACAATTATCATAAAAAAATGTTACTCAGCAATGACTTTATTTCTACCTAAGTTGAAATTATTAAATCAAATTATTTATTAAATCAGGATTTTAACATCTATTTATAAAAAACACTTTAATGAGATAACTCAACCTGACTCGATCACAGTGGAAACTAAGAGGCTGTAAAACTGATGCTGCCCTGATTTGGGTCTAAAGGCCGACGTCGGTTGGACTTGCTTCCTAGCGTTTCCCTAGCACTAGTGGCGACCTTCTTCATCGGAAGACGGAAGAACCTCTGAAGAAGTTCGCCACTCCTGCTAGAAAAACGTTAGAAACCAACTTCAACCGACAATTGCCTTTAAACCCAAATCAGGACAGCACCAGTTCGCCTATTAGCCGTAAAAGCCTTAACCAATTTGTAGGCCACTGTAGTGTGCATCAAGTTTTTCCAAATAGATTATAGTTTTAAAAACTATCCAAATACAAGCAGAAATTAACATTTGAAAATTTACTGTAAAATATCGTATCCCTATTTTTTAAATAGAAATCCAGGGAACAAATAATCATTATCTACAGATCAATGCTATGCCACCAACTTCAATTTTTAAAAAAGTTTGCTTTTAATGAAATTAAAAAAAAAGGTAATCCATTTTACAATTTTCGCTTTAATCATTAGATTATCATTCTACTCTCCTTTTAAAAACTAATTTTGAAAAAATGTATCCAGTCAATGTAACGTGTAAGTGAACATTCTCTTGCCGATAAAGCTGAAGCAGATGTTTTAATCTAAAGTGTACACTTTTTTGCTAATACATATAAATCATCTTCTAATTCTATTAAAATGCAAGAGAATATAAATGGTTAGAATGAAATCAATGCAACATAAATAATTATGGGTAAAAAAACAAGATAAAATATATACCTCTTATAGCTTCACTGATCTTATTATGGGCATATAATGATCAAATCTACTTTTAAACTAGGTACCTAACAAATGAAAAGATTGAATATACATTTTACTTTATTGAGAAAAATCATAGCATAGATTTCAAATATAAATTTAATATATTGAAGAAGACACTTTAAAAAATACTTTTATAAGTAGGTAATTATTATAAAAAAATAAGTATATTTATCACAATATAATAAAAAAATCATCCAAATAACGCCTTACACTCGTCAATTAATAGTCCACCAAATGCCTCAAAATGATGATTTAATTCCTTAACGTTTTGAATTTGACACAACGATTCCAAACTACCTTTACTATTTTTACAGCCAAAAAACACCCTTTTGATGCGACTATGTATTAATGCCATTCCGCACATTAAGCATGGTTCTTGTGTTACATATAAACAATAATCTGTACACAAATACGATTCACTAGCATCAATTTTACTAGAAGATTTTGGAATTCCAAATATAATATCGCTATACTTATTGCGTAAATTGTTTAATAAAATGGTAGGTATGCCCTGGGTATTTTTATCTTCAGTTACATTTTTTGTTTCTCTGTCATCTGTTTTAGTTGTCCAAGCACCACCTTCTTGGGTTTTAGCAACATTATCAATTGCAATCATAACAGCATGTTTACAAGGATTTTCGTTATCATTACCATAACCAATAGCTACAACACAATTAACATTTGGATCGACAACAACTGCACCTACTCTTAAACTTGAATTCGCTAAATATGCTGCATCAATTGCTATTTGCATGTAAGTTTTGTGACATGAAAGTTGTTGCTGACTGAAAATAGTGTTTGTGATAATTTTTTCCAAATAATCGTTTTTATGAAAATTACAGGGCCAAATCGTTTTCACTTTATTATACTGTTCTCTAGTTTTTGGAGACGTGGCAGGCACTGCAATTACTTTGAAAACATCTTTAAAGTAACTCACATTGACGTTCTTCTTCATCAAATAACTTCGAACTTCTGTTACGTTCATGCACATACTCAAGGGAAATAATAATATATTACGTCCCTTTACTCTCTTAAGATGTGCTAATTCAGAAATAGGCAAATTATTATTAAGCTCGACTACGATATTTGAAATGCTTTTAAGGTCACAAACTTCGCCAACCACGACTTCAGTCATCAATAAATCCTTTAAAAAATCATAAGGCAGGATGGGATATAGAAATACATGAGAATTGTTTTCTACAGTAATTTGCTGTGTTATTTTACGGCGCTTGCTCGGAATGTTCATTTCTTTTACGTGATGTTTCTTTTTCTTCAAAAAAGTAATTTCCTTCTTCATACACACAACTTAACAAAAGACACTATTTCTTAAAAAACATATTCAACGTAGCAGACATTCTTAAAATAACGAACTTCGTCATCCAGCCCCTTTTTAACTGTAATTAAAAACACAGCAAATAGATTTTGTAAAACTCATTTTACTTTTAACGTAGTAGGTATTTGAACATCATTCGGCAATTGTACAAAAAAACATACTCAAATTCATACAGACAGTAAAATCCACGTTCTAATAGTCAAAAGAAACCAAGCACTTTGTAAAAGAAAAAAAAAACTATTTTATCTTGATGAGTTTAAAATCCTTCAATTATATGCTGCCAAGTATTTTTTTTATTTTGTGCGAATGAGTTTAAATTAGAAGAGCCCTTTACAATAGGTCCATCAAGGATGTCACTCCGTGATATGCAACCACATACCTTAACATTAAAAATTTTGACCAATACACTGGTTGCCTATGGTAAAAGATCTTAAGAATGTTCTGGCTAAAGAGGATTCAGTTATGCAGAAAAAAATGAATAAAGAAGTTATCCACTCTTTAATGATCTGCAAAGTATTCAACGAATATTAACTAATATTTCCGGAGGTCTCTAAAAAAACCTACCCTTTTAAAACAATGATTTTGTCTAACCATTTTTTGGCTTCAGTTGAAAATAATGACAGTTTACAACAATGTACGATTTTAATTGATAAACGTCATCCTGATTTAAACATTTTCGAGAAATATAATCTGTGTGTATGAGAGCACACCTACTTAAGTCACCATTTATTTCTTTTAACTACCAAGCACTGATAGTACTACTTTGCACAAGATGTTAAGTAAACATTACATTAAGATATTTAATTTCACATAATCACTCAAATATTATTAAAAAGAGAATAGATACAGGCTATCCATAATATCAATTAGGATGCAACATATACCCACACAATATTTCCTAGTGTTTTTTCGACAAAAATAACTAGGTATTCTATCAAGTAGATGTGTATATAATTTGCAGATTGTTAATTATTAAAAATGACTAAATAAATCAAAATAAACAAAAATAAAGTTGCAAAACCAACCGCAACATCCTTTCACCATCTCGCATCAGGTAAATTACTGTTTTTTATATTGAATGACCAATTATATTTTTCAGTAGCAAACTATTTCCTAAAGATGAATTTTGCTTACTGATATCAAAAAACGAAATAAAACCCTAACTGATTATGACAGATTACCTACAGTTTTTCCTTTAAAAATGCAGAGAATATTGCATCAACAAATAAAAAATAATTTTTGTTTAGTAGTTATGTAAAAGCAAATTTAATTACAAAAGTATTCTGCAAAAGAAATCATTTTTAGAAATTACTGCAAAATTGCTGTTAGTACTTTGTTTCAACATGTATACAATCAACTTAACAGTTACAAAAATAATATTACCTATGTTGTTTTAGAATGTAACCCACAACAAAGAATTTCAAAAGTATACATGCAATTACTCAAAATAGAAAAATTAGCCATCTATAAGTTATATAAAGATGAGGTGTATGTTATAGCATATGAATTATTTCTTCTTATGAATTATAACCCTAATTAACAATAATTTTCAAATATGGATATACATATTAATAAAAACTTTCTTCCAGTTGCTTATAATTCTTAATTGAAGTATTCTGAAAATGACCTCCAAACAATCAAAATTACTTAACCCCAATTAACATCAATTTGTTATTGTATTGCACACAACGCATCTTTGTAAGCTATAATGTCTACAAATGTAGACAAGAAAAAGGTGCACAATTAAATAATACAATATAATATAATCCTTACCTTTCTGTCGTCAACGGTATAGGTATTACATTAAACAATTATTACAATACTTCCAATGCATCAACAAATAAGTCACGTTTTATTGGACCAAATAATAAATAAAAATTTATTATAATTTACGATAAGTTCTTACGAATCTCAATAATACACTTGATGATAAAATCTAAAAAGGAAATAATTAACTGGTGTAAATACGAATAGACTTATATACCTAGTAAGTGAACGAATGTATGTGTATTTCTTTAGTTTTATTTAAAATAATAAATGATAATTAAATTAGTCTTCTTAAGCTGGGATTCTCTAGGCTATGGCTCGTGTTTTGTCATGAATTTTAGCCATGCATCTATTTAGCTTAACAAGGGACTAACCGTAACACCAGAGGAGTCACGAACATAACCGAACATAAACCGAACGTTGAATGAATTTAAAAAAAGGATCACAAAAGGATATGATTTTAAATATTACAAATTAGAGGAAAACGAAAGGAAGTGACTCTGAATTCAATATCAGATACGTAGCTGCGCGTCCAACGGCAATGGTCCTTTCCTTTTTTAACTTCAATTATATTCGAAACTTCTCCGAGTGTGGTGGGTAGACTTTTAATAAGTACAAAGTTCATCGAATACGTCAGGAAACGTCAGATCAAGTCAGCTGAACTGCACAGAACGTACCGATGTTGCCAATTTGTTAAATTCCAAATGACTTATCAAACATACTCGATTCTGCCCATGCTTTGACACCAATTAAAGGGTAGAGGTAAGGGGTAGTGTCTCATATGGAAGAAAAGTTGAAAAAGTGTCCAGCTATAAGCAGTAAATAAAAGCTCAAATACCTTCCAAAATGGCGCTAACGTAGTCACAGGTTATGGTATGACTGTAGCCGTTGTTGACGGATTGAAGTATGCCGAGTCAAAAAATTTAATATTTTTAGTGATTAATGTGGTTAGTGACAGTCCAGTATACTTAGTTCAAAGTAATTTTATTTTATTTATTTTTCTATCCTAGTTTAATAACTTTTGACACTATTTGAAATTTACCCTGTTGCTACGGTGGCTCCACCCTAAGAAACATTCCAATTTTTTACTGCAGCCCTCCCCAATTACAAATTCTAGATCCTCCACTGGTGTAGTCATAGACATATATAAATGGATGCATAGACATAAATTAATGGACCTTAGTCGTATGTCGTAATAATTTCTTGTCTCGAAAAGTGAGGGAGATGGCGTATGGTTTCGGACTAGTTGGGACTAGTGCTACCTCTTTCATGACACGCTTACGCACTATCATAAGAGAGATGCATATTGTCCGAAACTTCATTCCATCTCTTTTGTTTTACCACAATTCTGACCGCTAAGGCATGTCCATTAAAACGTCGATGACTGGACGTGCTTTAGCCGCATGTCGTTGTAATAATTTCTTGGCTCGAAAAGTGAGGGAGATGGCGTATGGTTTCGGACTAGTGCCCTTTTATGACACGCCACGCACTATCGTGAGAGAGATGGATATTGTCCGAAACTTCGTTCCTTCTCTTTCTTTTGTTGTACCACTATTCTGGCCGCTAAGGCATGTCCACTACTAAACGTCGATGGGTGTAGTGTTCATATTCTATGAGCATTTTTGTTATCTATGGTTTAAAAATCTTCAAAAATGAGTCGCGTGAATCTTTCACCCGATATAACTAACGCGCTGATTTAAGTTTTACCAATAAATTGTCTTTTGCGGGTTCTTAATATGTAAAATGCATAATTATGAGTCCATTAGTCTTGTTAAAGAAAGAAAATACTTTCGGGTGCAGGTAGAAATTCAATGTCGATTTATTTAAAAATTACTGAAGGTATCATAATTTAATTTACGTTAATCGATTGCGCGTTATTTGTGTTTGAAAACTGAATTATTTTGATAGGCGGAATTCATTTTTATATTATTTATTGGTAAAAATTACATATATATTTTTCATTGATATTTCTAATACACATGCTCCATTCGAGAAGCATAGATAATAATATAATCATAGATTGAAGATTTATAATTTCTCAGCTATGATGTGAATAATAGTTTCGATTCGCGCATGCGTATGAGTAGCGCAATTAAATATGTACAATTTGTAATTATTATTAATAAATAATATAAAGATAAATTCCACTTATTATTTATTGATATTACAATAATAGTCCAATCTTCAGGCACAATGACATGCAATCAATTGGAGTCAAGTAAATTATCATTATAGTAGTTTTTGAATAAATTGACGTTTAATTTCCACCTGCATTCAAAACAGAATTAATGGACACACAATTATGATACTTACATATTTAGAACCCGCAAACGACGCACAATTTATTGGTATAGTTTGAAAAGTGGATTATTTATATCGGGTGCTAGTTTCACACAACCTTGCGTAACGGGTTGCCATTATAAGCCACTATACACTGCCTCAGGTTAATAAGAGAAAATTAGTTTCTATTTTCACACCCTCGTTGGGAATGCATTAAACTTAAGCATCAAAAATAAAGTATTACTCTGTTGTATCTCATACAAACTAAAAATAAAATAGAAAAATAAAGTATTTTCAGAAAAATGTTTTAAAACTGAATGTTAAAATTATTCATGAGCGAGATAATTTTGTGTTATTCAATTTATTTATATACAATAAATTTAAAAACTAATTTTAGTTTAAAAGCATTAATAACAGGTGTAAGCATGCAAGTGGTAAAAAAACATTAAGTAAATGATATCCACACAGTTGCTTCAATTCAAACCTCGCGCGATGTTAGGTTTCATTAAAACTCTTTAAATGTGCTCATAGAATATGAACACTACACAAAAGTTGTCGAGCAGCCAATGACA
Organism: Agrilus planipennis; assembly: GCF_000699045.2. NCBI lineage: Eukaryota > Metazoa > Arthropoda > Insecta > Coleoptera > Buprestidae > Agrilus > Agrilus planipennis. The sequence continues at coordinate 166,180 of NW_020442452.1, read as the reverse complement.
CTACATGGACTTCCCTTCTAGCGATGTCCGTAGGAAGCGGACAGAACGAAACCCGTTTCTTGCCTTTGGCGAGTTAAGTCAATGGCCCCGGACGTGGGCTGGATGGGCGGCGAGGTGGAAGCAAGCGTCGGCGGCGCGTTGGTGGTGAACCAGAGAACGCTGACGACAGAGCCTTATTATATCCGGAGTAGTCCGTGGCTGATCTAGTAGTTCTGTAGGCTGCAAAGCTGCTGCGACATCGCATCGTAGTGCAGGTCGGCTGCTTCGAAGTAGGCTTCAAGAGGACAGAAGACAGTGCTTCTAGCCAAGGAATGTCGGTGCAGCATATGAGACCGGTCTTGAGGGTTCGGTGGAAACGGCCACTACGAGAATGTGGTCAAACGACTGTCCGTTGTGTCGAAGTTGCCCAGAGCTGTGCGATTGTGCCTATGGACCCTTGCAAGCTGACTAAATTTGCATTGTTGGGCTCATCGAGTCGTGTCGCTGCACATCTTGGACCTTGTGAATTTCTCGACGACGAGGCGCGCCGTTGCTGTGGCGCTAAGATGGGAGAGGTTATGCAAAATTTCGAAGGCGGACTTGCAGAGCTTCTCGTGCAAATACGACATCACGTTCCCTGTCGAGATGTCGCATTGTATGCTGTGGCCATCGACAATCAGCGAGTGCAAGATAAAGCGAGAGTCAGCGGATGCAAGGTAAAGCAAGGGTCATAGGGTCGTCGAGCAGAGGCTCCAGTTTGGTGTCGTTGACCTGGGCGTTGGCAATGACCTCCGGCTCCAGGATGGAGGGCATGACCGCGGCGTTAATACGCGAGAGCGTGTCAGCTACCACGTTTTCATTCACCTTACACATGAGAGAGGATTACTTAGTGCTGCAGGGTGTAATCGAGATGTCAGATCCGTTTACCTGAGGGCTTGTCCGAGCGCTGCTCGATCTCGGAAAGCTTCCTTGAAAAAAAGTGACCTCCAAGTGTCACGTGGGTACTCCTGCGCCAGTGCTGCGCCTATCGCGGTGTCGGAGGGGTCGGTCCTCAGGGCGATCGGAGCGTCAGGCCTAAGGAAAGTTGTCGTGGCTGCATTCGCAAGGGCGTCTTTGCATTACTGGAAGGTGGCGTCGGCCTCGGGCACCCAGGAGAGCGGGGTCTGCAGCGTCTGTAGAAATTAATCATACCCAAGAAAAGTCGTAGGTCGGAGGAATTCTCCGGCTTAGGGAATTTCCGAATGTCCTGAAGCTTGTGGGCTGGCTGAGGGACGTCTTAAGCAGGGACGGAGTAACCGAGATAGATTACTTGTTCTTGCGAATCGATCGTGCAACACGTGGTCCATCATCCGCTGTAGTGACTGGACGCCGTTTCGTTGACCCATGACGGACCTTGTAAACTCGTAGAGGTCAAACGGAGTCTTCACGGTTGTCTTTGGGATGTCCTCCTGACTGCCCGTTAACTGCTGCTGCGCGCGTTGGTCTGTGTATGAGGGGTCTGTCGCTGCGGCGAGGCCATCGGTGCCGATGCGCTCTGATCGGCCTGCTGTTGTTACTGCACGATTGACAGGCTCTACTGCAGATGCTCCTATTTTCTTCTATGATGTCAACGCTCATAGCGCTCCTCGCGCGGCGTCGTCTTCTCGCCAGCGTTTTCCAGGGTTGAAAATTTGAAGATGCCTACGTTTGTGGCGTACGTGACGCCCGGCGGTTCGTTGCCTCCTTGCCGAGAGACAGAGAGGGAGACAGAACAATAATGCGTAAGTGGCTGTGAACACGCGGGCTAGGGCGTATGTCGGGCCTAACACGCACACACTCGGCGCGTTCGTTTTTATTGAAATTGTGTAATGAGAGGCAGCGAGAACAAAGAGAAAATGTTAATGACGTTGAGCTCCCTTTTGGCTGTGCCACTGTGTTATGGTTTAATAAGAGAACGAGCGGTTGGGATGCGATTATTCGACATGTTACACGGGTCTGGTTTGCGAGGACCGCGCAGGCTAAGTCTCAGCTCTTGCCACCTAAATGTAAACTCAGATAGTTACTTCATACAATTACAGAGAAATAGAATACAAAAATCCGAAAATGGTTGAACTTGAGGGGGCCATCTCTGTTCCTCGAAACTAGTTTTAAAAATTTCTGAACGGTGATAACATTTGATCGAATCATTATAGCATAATACATTTGACATTGTTTCAGAGATATTAAAAAAATGAAATTTATTTTTTAGATATTCTTAAAAACTCGATCGATTCGGTACAAATTTTTAAAGGTAAAGATAGCGCAATTCGAACACGCAATGTCATCTGAAGTTTTCAATTTTCATAGCGAAAAGTTAAAAATTATGATTAAATTCTTATCGGGTTGGCATTTTTTTTACTAAAAATAGCAATTATTGGAAAAGTCAACAGCATTTATAAATTAGCAGATATGGAACATAACGTTATTTATTCACACTTATATTTCTGATGAAACAGAACGCATTACGTCATTAAATCCCCGATGTGTGCTCCGTGCTCCCGGCATCATATTTCATTGTTTATTCGGTTTATATTCCCGTCGATACTCTAATGTCTAGTTAGTGCAGGTTTATAATATTACGGTTTCCTTGCAAACCAAACCCTTGGACCTAGATAGCTGAAATTTTGTAATGAGGCTCCCGTTATGTTGTAGACAAGATAAAAGGGTGGATTTTAACGTAACCGATTTTAATGAATTTTTGTGTGTATGACTATTAAATACACATATTTTATATTTTTATAGGATCATCATCATCATCAATATTTGAGTCAAACGAAAAATTGGATTCCATTTCGCATGCAAGTAGTTCAGAACAGAGCATGCATTTGTAATCTTAAAGAAACAATGTTTTCAGTTTTTCTCGATACCGGAGCTAGTGCAAATATCGATAGCGTTGCATTAGTGCCACGACGAATACAGTGAAATTCAAAAACTTTCTGAATTTAGCTCCGCCAAGAAAAAATGTCACAACTGCTGAGAAATTAAGTTTCTTCTCTGTCGGCCCTATCCAACCCTCGGGTGATAAAAATAGTTTGCCTTTTGATGGAAATCGAGTCTACTACCGAAAGTTATCAACAGGAACTTCAATCATAATCTGCATCTTATTCTTTAGAATTAAATAACCTATTTTGAACTGCCTATATGTTTTTTGCGTCTGACGATGCGCAGAAAGAAGAAGGAGGAAGAAGTCCATTTATTAATGGTGTTACTCCGTCTAAAAAAACATATTTACGACTAACTCGTCAAATACGAGCAAAGCCACATTCATCATATCACACGAAAGAATATGCAAGAGATTTCCAATAGGCATCTGGTCCTGAAAAGAATCATTGATATAATACTATTTATATCTAAACAGGGCATTGCTTATCTTGGAAAAAGTTAGGCCTTGTACTCGTTAACAGACATCGTCGATGGCCAGAACCAGAATCACGGAAATTATTTAAATTTAGTTGTCCTTTTATCGAAATATGATTCAGTTCTTAAGGTCCACATATCTGAGGCAATTATTGAAAGTATGAAAAGAAAAAACTCGGAAAAATGTAAGGGTAGAGGTAAGCTTGTTACGTAAGCCTGTTACCTTTTTAGCAGAAACAAGAAATCGGTATAGGTATCCAGGCGGCGAAATCTTTTAGTCTCAATGTGGATTATTGTTAGGATGTTGACAATGTTGACCAGGCTGCGATTTGCGTGCGCTATGTTAAAAATGGGATCCCACAACAACGGACGATTCCTCTCCGGAAATCAACAGGAGAATATTAAATTCTTGTAAACAATGAATTAGCCCAGTTAGGCTTAAATTTGCAAGATCTTATTAGCGTTTCATTTGATGGCAGGCAGGTATAATGGTCTTCAAGCAAAACTAAAGGAAGAAGTGTCAAATAAAAGAAAATGTTTAATAAGGATGCCGCTTGTTGGGACTCCTAATGACACATTAAATGTCGATCGAGAATTTCTGTCAAAAAAACTGGAATATTTTGCAAATAGTTTTAAGGAACTGTCCAAAACACTTTGGGATGAGTACGTTTCACCTAGGCAGCATAAGCAAGACATGAGAATGACTGATTCTCAGAGTGAGGAAGAATAAGATAAAGATATTTTAGACAAAACAGCAAAGACGCCATGTGTTTTTCCAAAAATGGTTTGGACGTCTGTCAAAGCTGTATACCATGTTCATATAAACTTTTATCACAATATAACATGCATATCAGCACGTACCCCACCTTATAAGTTGCATATAGTGTAATTAACAATTTTGTACACGCATGTGACTTGTGAAAGATGATTTTGAACGTTGAAGCACATTAAAAGGAGATTTAGCTCTCTGGGGCAAGAACTGTTGGATTCGTTGATTATATTAAATACAGAATCGAATCTAATCAAGGATGACGAGAACAAAAGGTTTTACGGCCGAGTTATTAACAGGTTAGCAGAAAGTTCTCCTCTTTTAAAAAAATGTTGATTGGCTAGCTTCATATTTCTTATAATATTGGAACTGTACTACTACCTAATATATATCGTTGAAAATTAATAATTTGTGTATATCATTATTTTCCGATAGTATCCCATCTATCATTATCCAGTCTCGAGTTCCGGGTTTGTGGGAAGCCACCCGCGCCCTTCCGACCTAGTCCGACCTTGATCAGATTCATATTGCAGCCAGCACGAGCGTGCGATCGGACACACGTGTACGTGGGCGGCTTATCGATTTATCGACTACCGCGGGCGCCTTTCTTCATGTGCGCCGTATTTGTAAATGTGTGTGTCGTATCTGCGTTCTGGGAAAGCAGTTAAGTTCAAAGAAAAAAAAACTATTCCGGTCGTTTCGAGAAGGTTCTCGAAAAGAAACAAAAGGTATTTAAAGGAAGAGATTATCGCCGAGAAGAAGTAGAAATAAATTGACCGTTGCAGAAGTGAATCAAGAAATAAATTGACAGTGAAATAAATAGCGCAGTGAAAAGTGATATATCAACATTAGTGTAAATAAATAGTTTTTGTCGTTATCAGTCTTCGACGTTAAGTTTGTTAAACCCACGAACACTACAAGTGGTGTCAGGTGTGAGGTTGAGTAAAAGACATTACAATGGCAAAGGAGTTGTAATACGAATTAAAAGTAGCCGAGTTAAGATGAGAATTGGAAGAACGGGATGAAGCGACAAACGGTAACAAAGCGGAACTTCAGTGACGGTTCGCGGAGGCGTTGAAAAAGGATGGCCATGATCCTGAAACGTTCCTTTTCGTAGACGAATTGTCGCAAATGATGAAAAGTTTGCAAAATAAATTGGAAGAAAATAGCAAAAGTTTGAAACGTGAATTGGAAGAAAATAGTAAAAGTTTGGAAAATAAATTGGAAGAAAATAATAAAAGTTTGAAACGTGGATTGGAAGAAAATAGTAAAAGTTTGAAACGTGAATTGGAAGAAAAATTTAATAAGAATATTCAAGAAACAGAAGAGAAGATAAAAGTGCTGGAAGAATTGATTCTTAATGGAAAGACAAAACCAATACAAGGAGATGTTGGCGCATCTAATACATTCAACGAAGCCAGCCAAGGAAGCGGTATAGAGTTAAGAACAAATGCATGTGACATTTTGAACACCCTTTCCCCGGAAGAATTGGCGGATTATGAACAGTTGGTAAAACGGTTAGAGTTGCGCTAAGGTGAGGCTCATTTAACAGCGGTACATCCAAATGAAAACTCGTCAGCAGAAACCAACGGAATCCCTACAAGAATTCGAGGCCGATATTGCGAGACTGTCTCGACTGGCCTATCCTAATATTGATGGACTTCGGGACAGTGACACTCAACAACGAATACGTCTTGACTGAACTAAGACCCTAGCTGATGCGTTGGCTCGTGCATTGGACTACGAAACTGTTAAACGGGCCTATAGCAAATACAGAAGGGTTTGGCTGAATGAAGAAGCAATTCGACGCGTCACGGTAATCGATAACGAGTGGTTACCTGAAAATATGAAACACGACCAAGAAAACGACCCAGACTTGAAGAAGGTGATGGAATGGAAAAGAGACGGAAACGACCAACGTGGCAGCAAGTTTCTTCCTGTACCCAAGTACTAAAATCGTTATGGGCTGAGTGGGACTCAATGGTTTTGGAGGATGGCATCTTGAAGCGTGTTGTTAAAAGTCCAGATGGAAAGGAAGATAGGAAGCAACTAGTTATTTCTCGAAACAAGGTTAGAGAGGTGTTGCAGTATCTTCATGATGGATCATCTGGTGGCCATTTTGGAGTGAATAAGACGCTTGGGAAAGTTCGAGAGCGATTTTACCGGGTGAACTGTAAGGAAGATGTCAAGAATTGGTGTAGGAAGTGTATCACCTGTGCCGCGAGTAATGGGTCACAGAAAAGGCCAAGGGCGCCAATGCGTCAATACAATGTCGGTGGCCCCTTCGAACGAATCGCAATTGATGTGGCGGGTCCATTTTCAGAGTGCGAGCAAGGTAACAAGTACATCGTGGTCGTTATGGACTATTTTACCAAGTGGATTGAAGCCTATGTTCTTCCGAACCAGGAGTCGGAAACCATAGTTGAGGAGCTGGTGAAAGAGTTCATCAGTCGTTTTGGGGTGCTCTTGGACTTGCATTCAGACCTAGGGAGGAATTTCTAATCGGCTTTATTCCGTGGAATATGCGAGCTCCTATGAATAAAGAAAACTAGAACTACTCCACTCCATCCACAATTGGACGGTATGGTTTAACGAATAAACAGGACCTTGATTGATGCTCCGATAAACCAACTTATAGAGACCTTTGAGACGCAGTAATAAAACTCCGCGGTCATCTTCTGGAGAATAACCTACAGAAGCTGGCGATTTCGAAACTGGACTGGACAACCTACTTGTGGACTGGACAACCTAGATGGGAGTATCGTACGGAACATGATCGAAGTCCTGTTCCGCCGTACTGGAATAGACATTATGGTTTGCAGTAATAGCCCGAATCGGACCAATCATGGCAAGACCTTGGACTGTTACTTCTATTCTCGGAGCGGATGTCGTGTAGAAGAGAACTGCAGATTCCTGCATGAACCTGCTAAACGGAAATTGAAAAAGTTTCGGGACATCCTTAAGGAGGGGGCAGTGTAAAGTACGTAAGTGTTTGTGTGCGATCGGGCATACGTGTGCGTGGACGGCTTATCGATTCGCCGACTAGCCGCGGGCGCCTTAGCATGTGCGGCGTATTTGTAAATGTGTGTGTCGTACCTGCGTTCTGGGAATGCAGTAAAACAGTTCAAAGAAAAAGAAACTATTCGGGACGTTTCAAGAAGGTTCCCGAAAGGAAACAAAAGAGTATTTAAAGGAAGAGACGATCGCCGAGAGGAAGTAGAAATAAATTGACTGCTGCAGAAGTGAATCAAGTAGAAATAAATTGACCGTTGCAGAAGTGAATCGAGAAATAAATTGACAGTGAAATAAATAGCGCAGTGAAAAGTGATATATCAACTTTAATGTAAATAAATAGTTTTCGTCGTTATCAGTCTTCGAAGTTAATTTTGTTAAACCCATAAACATTGCAATATCAATATTCAACCTTCACAAACCACCCCCTGCAATGAATAAAAAGTTGTGTATGATGTAAAACATTATTTTATGTTACTTTTATAGTGAATTGTTTGTTCTTAAAAAGAAGCTACATTGTTGTAGCTACGGTAGTGTTTGTTTTGCTATCTTGTTTCGTTTTGAAATTAGTGTTGATGATACAAGTTTTTGTTGAAGAATTAAAAGTGCGTCTTTTTGGTAAAGAAGTGAGTTAGTCTTCTTTTTTCTAAATTATTATTTTAAAATGACTCAAACTGTCGAAATATATTAATACTACGTAAATAAACAGATTTTCTCAGGGCTTACGCTTAGTTGCAATTTGTGAATTAATGGTATCCATTGTACGGTTAATGTTTTCCTCGTAAAATCGTAATCTTCAATTGCAAGGTGTTGTATGAATAAAGTAAATTCGTATATTGTAAGGAACTCTTATTTATTCAAATAAGTTTAGAATAACTACTTGTTACATATCATACAACAATTTTTGTTTAAAATGAACCCCGCAATCGGTTCCTGTTGTTGATTTGAGCATAAAAAGTTCTGCCCTTCTAACAGCAATTCAGCATCATGCAGCTTCTTACCGTTGGGCTATTTTCTACGTACAGTCAAATTTTCAGGTCAATCGGTATAATCTGAAAGAAAACGAAGGTACGAAACTTCAATCACTGCAGTAACCAAGTAACAGTAGACGTACACGTTGTTATTAGTGCTGTATTTTTTTTGCACACATTTTAACATGTAAGATTGCTACATAACTGCAGCAGGTTTATTGTTGAAAGTCGTTCATGTGAGATCATTATTGCTACTCTTATCAGCAAGGACGATTCATATTGTAAACACGTAACAATAAACATGCTGGCACGTATGCCAGTAAGAGGTCCACATTGCATTATAGTACATGTAGAAGTTACATAAAACGCACTGATGTTATATATAAAAGTACAATTTCTTGGGTCCCACGATTTTAGCACCTAATATGTGGAATTGACCAAAACTATCATTTGAAAGGCGAGAAAATGGTCATAAAACATAAATCGGTTTGATTAATTGGTCAGCGATAGAAAAAATTTTATCAAGCGTTTATCTTTATTCAATTATGAATTTTAGCACCTTATTTTTCAGAAATACAAAAAATAATAGCTTTATTAATAATTGGCCAGCTGAAATAAATTATTGATCAGATCAATTTTATTAAAAAAAAGTATTAAGTCGTGCAGACAGTTATGTACAAGCGCTGGGCCCCCAAACAATATCAGGGTAGTATCTAAGCGTAAGAATTACGAGTTGCTTCTATAAACTGAATGATGTGAGGGCATGATTTTTTTTCATTCCCTATTATTAATAATTTCAAAAATATTTAAAAAATACATAACACTTAAATACTGCCAGATTTTTAATAGAATTCTATGATTTTGTGGGATAATAATGATAAGAATATTGTCACTGAACACGATACTAGTTTATTTTTTAATTCGACAAGCTTTGTTGTACATGTGAACAGTTCGGATTGAGTAATCAGAATGCCATTTGTTTCTTAGTTATTTGCAAATTTCACCTCTGGCGCCCCGGGCCTGTCTGGTAATTCCCCACAACCAGTATTTGTTATTGTTTAGTCCAAGCCCATTCTCCTGGCGCCCTAAAAGCATGGTCCCAATCCACTGTTTATTTTTTTCATATACACTGGTTGTTGACAATACATCTGAACTATTTTATTGTTTATTTCACATTAAAATCTTTGAATGGTTATTCAAAACTTTTACATTTAAATCATATATTTACTAATGTGCTAAATCTACAAAACAATCATTATTAATATATTTTTAAAATTGAAATATTCGAATGATTAAAATTTTTACATCAATAAAATGTATTAATTTTTTAATCGAATATGCATTCATTTCTCTAGTAGTTTCCTTTTTATCTTCTGATTCCTGTGGCCAACGTCATTTCTAATATAAATTGCTGCCCTGATTTTGTTTGGGGGCCACAGCGGATGCGCACAACGGTCTACGCTACTTAATTGATTTTTTTTAAATAAAATTGATCTGACCAATAATTTATTTCGGCTGACCAATTATCAGTAGATCATTATATACCGAATAATACTATTATTTTTTGTTTTTATGAAAAATGAAGTGCTAAAATTCTTAATTAACCTTCAAAAGTTTAATGCTTAATAAAAATTTTTCTATTGTTGATCAATTAATCAAATCAATTGACCTTTTATGACCATTTTCGGACCTTTCAAATGGTATAATTGGTCAATGGAAATTCCACTTATGTGGTGCTAGGATCGCGGAGCCAATTGTTTGGCACTTTGTCAAGCGTGTAACGACTTGTACCATCACATTGGCGTGACAAAAAAACAAGATTGTTGTTCTGATATGTCTCAAACGCAATTATCTTCGACATAACTGCAAAGCCGACACTTCTTTCAAAGCCAATATAGGTAACAAAGTCGGAAATAACATTCACTTCTTTGTTTTTTTTTGTTTATTTTAACCTCGAGGAGGGGAAATCTTCTAAAGACACCCCCCAAGGGGGGTAGTGTCGGATTCACTCCTGGAGGGAGCACCTACCGACTAAAAACCCTTCTCGAGATGGTAGTTCAACCTAATGGTTATGACTACCGGGAGAAGATGGGAGAAGTTTGGGGAAGGGGAGAGGGTTGAGTGGGAGATAGGTAAAGAGGTGAGGGAAGGAGGTTGGGGAGATGAACTGCGAAGAGGGTGGCCCAACACTAAAAGGAAGGATGAGCACTCACGCTAAAAAGCGAAGCTAGAAAATGGCAGTGAGCGGAAGAGGTGGTAGTTCATTCTAGAAGGTGACAGGTCCTTCTAAAACAGTCATTTGGTTTTGGAAGGAAGGCAGAAAGTGCCGAGACAGACGGGGTCGGGTGACCTGTCACTGAAGTGCGGAGATTTGCCGGCTTCAGGAAGAGAAGGGAGACCGGTTTCTTTCAAAATCTGGAAGTTTTTGACGAACCAGGGGTAAAATAGAAAGAGGAGACTGTGGTAAATATTAATTAAAAATTGAAAGGAATACTCGCCCCTAATTACCACAAATAATTTTATATGAACGGACACGTGTTTCGCCCACTCCATACGTGGGCATTATCAACGCGAGACAGTCCGCTCATATAAAATTATTTGTGGTAATTAGGGGTAAGTAGTCCTTTCAATTTTTAATGAACCAGGGGTAGTTTAATGCTGAGCGAAGAATCCGCATGTAAGTGCCTTGTAGGAGTTGAAGGCGATGGGGAGGAGCGCATCCCCAGATGGGAATGGCATATGAGCAAATGCTCCTGATGATCGCGTTGAACGCGCGGATTTTTATTTGAAGGGAAACGGAGTTGTTCTGAAAGAATGACTTGAGGAAGACGAAGGCACCTAGGGCCTTGCCACGGGTGGCCAAGATGTGTTTGCGCCATAATAGGATTCTATCGAAAACGACGCCAATGTATGTGACGGAAGTGCTCCATTCGATGGGGTTGTTGTTTACTATAATAAAGGGTGGTTTACGATGCCTACGAGTGAAGAAGATTACTTCCGACTTGGTCTCGGTGATGGAAAGTTTTCATTTCCGGTACCAATTTAGGAGCAGGGGCAGAAATTTGTTAATTCTAGCGGAGCATTGTAGAATGGTCTTTGTAGAATCTATAAGGGCAATGTCGTCGGCGTAAAGGGCCGTGAGAATAGTGGGGTGGGACGGAATGTCTGCGCAGAACAGGTTGAACAGAAGGGGCGATAATTTTGAGCCTTGGGGTACGCCGGCCGTGACTGGTCTGCTGGGAGAAAGGGCAGAACCAACTCGGACACGAAGGGATCTGTTCGAGAGGAAGGACCTTATTACCCCGATAAGGGAATGTGGGGTGTTGAGGGCGATAAGTTTTGAGATGAATCCTTCGTGCCATACTCTGTCAAAGGCTTGTTTAACGTCCAGAAGAAGCATGGCGGTGTGAAGACGTTTGTTAAGGCTATCGGAAATATGTTCATAAACACGGAGGAGCTGTTGGCCAGTGCCATGGCGGCGGCGGAACCCGTATTGGGATTCTGGAAGGATATTGTTTCGCTCCACATGCTCGAGAAGCCGGTCGAGTAGTACAGATTCTGCTACTTTGCTCAGAGAACTAAGCAAGCTGATAGGCCTGTAGCTTGAGGGAGAACTGAGAGGCTTCCCTTTTTTGGGGAGGCAGATGACGATGGCTTCTTTCCAGAACGAAGGGAAGTGGTGGAGCAGCATGATAGCGTTTATGATGTACAGAGAGCGGTAACGTGTTTTGGCGGTAGGGCTTTTAGGACGCCGTTGGGGATTTTGTCAGCGCCTGGGGCTTTTCTTGATTTCAGAGATCGGATAATAAGGTGAACTTCACGGGGGGAGGCAGGCTTGAAATCAGGATCAATGGGGTGAAGTTTTGAGCTGTGGCTTTGGTATGCTCATGAAAGACGGCGAGATCCACAGGGCTTGGTAGTGGAGAGCATTGGAGGCAGAGAGAGTCTGCGAAAACTGCAACCTCCTCTTCGTCTGAACAGTAGACAGTGCCGGTTTGCTTTAGGGGTGGAAGGTGGGGAGCTCTGTTTCGAAGAGAGCGGATCACTTTCCAAGTACTTTGGGGGTGTGTTTCTGCTTGCGAGATGTAATGGTCGAAAGAGGCGCTGCAGACTTCCGTAAGGCGAGATTTAAGTTCACGCTATATGGCATTTAGTTCGGCACGGTGAACGGGATTGCGGTGCCTTTGCCATAGGTGACGAGTCCTGTTTTTCCTTTTGAGAAGGGCAAGAATATCCGGAGGTAGTATTTTGGTCGTGGTCGAGTTGGGACGGGAAGATGTGGAGAGCTCGATGGCGTCGGTAATCTTGTTTGACAGGAGAAGTTTCAAGGATGTAACGGAGATGTAGCCAATCTAGAGAAGTTATTGGTTTTGGTGGATTAAGAATTGGGCGGCCGACTTCTATTAGGACCGGAAGGTGGTCGGAATCTAATGCGTCTAGCGCGATCGGTTCAGCGGAAAGGTTGACAATTTTCGTGACGAAGATGTCCAAAATATCAGGTTGCTGTCTAGTAGGGGCGGGAATGAAGGTGGGAGAATTTGGAGCTTCAGTTGTTAGATTGAAGTCCATACTTTTGGCAAGAAGTGATATGCCTTTAATATTCGACTTGGTCGGGATGTTTTGGTGGAAAAGAAGCGGTAGTTCTATGAAATTACGCTCTGAAGGTGGTGAGTAAAGGGAAAATACCTTGAGAGGGCCGGATGTGAGAGATACTTCAATGCCGGCGATTTCTAAAGAGTTTGTAGCAGAAGGGACAGGCTTGTGTTTAACAGAGTTCCTAACAAGAATGAGTACACCGCCGCCTCTGGAATTTTCACGGTCCCTTCTGTAGGTCGTGAAATTTGGGACGAAAAGTTTATGGTTGTGAGCAAGGTGAGTTTCGGTGATGCAAGTAACACCGATCATCGAGGAAGTGTTTGAGTTCGATCAATTTGTTTTTAATGCCACGGGCGTTTCACGTGACAATACGAAGGTGGTTTGGGAGGGTTGCGTTGCTCATTGGTGATTCTGTAAGACGGCGACTAAGCTGGCTACCATCGTTTGGACGATAGCCTGAAGTTTCTGTTCTAAGGGTGCGGTTGCCTTAGACACAGAGGGGGTGGGGGTGCTGATCTTACTGCTCTGGCGTAAGATTTTTGGGGTATCGACGTTGCGGGAGTAGCTTGCGGGCGAAGAGTTGGTTGAGTAACCTTTGGAGCTGTTAAGGATGGGGCTGGGGTGATAGCCTTCACGGAGGGTGCGGTTCTCTTAGGAACTTTGGGACAGCCGCGGTAAGTGGCATGATGGTTGCCCTTACAGTTGGCACTGGTGGGGGTGGCGTCCTTTTTGTCCTTGGGCTTACATTCGGCGGTAACGTGATTACGGCCGCAGAAGGAGCAGACCCATGCTGCATGGCAATAGTTGGCTGTATGAAAGAATTTCATGCAACGGCGGCATTGTGGGACGTCTTTTGATGCTCTTTTAGGCTCAACCTTGACATTGAGCCCGCAGAGCTTACCAATATTGAAAATTGTCTTGGAGTTTTGGGCGGATTTGTCCAGACGGACGGACACAAGGGGTCAGATTTTGCCACCGTTGGACATACGGTGGACGCCACGGATAGAAAAGCCTTTTAAAGCCAGTTCGGAAGTATTTCGTCGTCGGTAATATATTCACAAACTCCACGGATAATGACATGAAGGTCTCTGTCCTGTTGGAGCTGGTTAGTGGAAAATTCGACCTTTGATTCGCCGAGAAAGGAAGATAAGCGACGGAAGTCGTCAACGGATTTTGGGTAGACGCGGATGCAATCCTGGGTATTAATTGCTCGGCGGGCGATGATACCGTTCCTGTCCATTTCGCGGCGGATTTTTGGCCAAAGGGATTTTTGGCGATGGCAGCGGAAAGCCGTCGGCGCTGGCGGCGGGTGGATCCGAATTCCCAATAATAATTTGGGAAGAAGTGGCTGAAGTGCTAGGAGGAATGTCTTCAGCTATTGGGGTTGGGGATGCTTTTGATGAATAATGCCTAAGGTATTCATGGATGGTGGCGAGCTTGGCCTGAAGGTCGTCGGCTAGGGTCATTATTTCCGCAATGGAGAGACCCTCCAAGAATGCGGGGCTCTTGGGGTAAGCCATTCTAAGAATGGTTTGTGGCAGATATCGGGAATTGTTGTTATGGGACTTATTCGTGAAGGTATATACAAATAGAAGGACATCGATAGGGACGTTGCATACTCGGTCTCTAAGAACTGAAGGACAGTTAACTTACCTGATATTCAGCTGGACTGGTGTTGGGAGTCCAACGGTGAACAAACGTCGTATTACTGTATCGTCAATCAGTATTAAATACGACCGCAAATATAATAGCAAGACGAATGTGTTGTAAGGTCCTATACAAGTGCGTAAAATAGGACGTTATACATAACCCAAACTCCCACGTCACAGCAATGTACGTACGTCACAAAATATCGAATAAAATTATGAAAGCTGAAAGTCGCAGGACAATATATAAAGCAAATCGCCAGTATAAGTTTTCCCTTATTCTTACCGTATTGACGTAACTACCCTTACAAACGTCGATTTCCGGTGTTTATATTACTTGACATTGCTACGGGAAAAGTCATGTAGTATTCCTAATAAGCCTTTTTTTGTAATTGTAACATTTTTTGATACTGGTACTGCGATTTACACTGATGAGGAGGTCGCAAATTCTCAATTGTGGGTAAAAGCAATTTCCATTTCGAAGTTTAATGACAGTAAATGTACAATCGTCCCACCATCCCTTCAAAATCGGATACACACATTAAACGGATTTCCAGCCTTGTAGAATTCCCTCCACAATGAAGGATTGTCTTTCCCACCCCAAAAAAACTTGTTTCTTGTTTCTTTCGGAAACATTTGCAGTCATGCTGCACGAAATGCTGGCCTCACTGCAGCGGCTTTTGTTACTTCCTTCAAAGCGCTCATCATCAACAATGTCTTTTAATCCCACAAGGAATTGTTGCAGGTTGTATTAACGACATTACGAAATTGTACCATTTTCTTTGAATTTCCAATATTAATCATATTATATAAAGTACAGGAACGATTACGACACGATCACATCCGTGATAACTGCGGTTTGTAAAGAAACTTGACGATTAATTACAAGAACAATTAACGGAAACCAGTACAGTGAAATATAGGTAACATTTTTTTTCCTGTTTTTTTTTGCAACGGCTTATTGGTGGTGTTGCTATAACAAACTATTCTATTGCAGGTCACACTTTACTGCTACGGTTCATAGTGAACAGATTCAACAATTGTCAAGTTACAATTGTTTTCTTCAATTGTTAAGAGGATTGCTTGTTTCTTGTCAATTATTCACTTAATCCTTTATTTCCCTTTAAAATACAACAAAACAAATTTAAAAAAACATTTCAATTGCCCGCTTTTCGCTTTAGTTCAGTCGTCTCAGCGCCAGATGACACAACATCCGCGAGTCTCTTCTGTGATACACTTTAATCTCTTATCTATGGTGCTGAAAAGTCGTGCGAGTTTCAGTAGTAAGTAGTAAAACTTGTAAACTCATTATTAACTGTTATTAACTTTCTAACCTAGGTAGTTCCTATCTATGATAAGTTCTATCCTATAGTTCCGTTTATCCGTTTTTATTTATGGTTTTGCCTTTATGTATTACAATATGATTACAATCAATTACAATGTATTCTTGTCTATGAATGTATTATTGTAATCAAAATAAATAATTTATTAATACGTTCAAATTTTATCTACGGTTTAAATATATTTATATATTTACTGTATATTGGGATCATATTTTATAAATTTGCGAAAGGTTAGTTATACTTCAAGTAACTAGTGCAATAAATTAAAGTATTTATTTTGAAGTAGTAAATTGTAGGAAAATGTCTTTAACACCAAGAGCAGAAGGCCCCCCTGAAGAGGCAATAAAATCTCCTGGTTGTGCACATTATAAAAGAAAGTCAAAATTTGTTGTAAGTGCTTTTATTTTATATTGCTAGTTAAGTCTAGTTTTAATATTTTTAGGAAAATATTTTCATAAAAATACATTGATATGTAGCATTCATGTAGATATAACTTTTTTTTATTTCAGACTCCTTGTTGCAATAAAGTATATACTTGCCGATTTTGTCATGATGAACGAGAAGATCATACAATGAATCGAAAAGAAGTTAGTGAATTAATATGTACATTGTGCGACACACGTCAACCAGTGCAAGCCGAATGTCAGAACTGTGGAATACGATTTGGAAAGGTAGTTTTGCTTTTCAAAAATACTATTAAAGTTTAGTAATATAGTAAGTCTTGATTTTGACTCACTAAATTGTGGGTTCAGTGGTTACTTTTAGCTTACAATTAGGTAAATACTTTTCAAATGGCACCACTCGCAACACATTGTTCCAATAGCAGCTAATATTGTATTTGGAGCTTCATTTATGAGGGGTGAACTTTTAAGCACCTAATATAATCTAGGTTAGGTGAGGATTTTAATTTACTACTAAAATGGGTCAAAGGCTAACTAATTTTCTGCTTTTCAAAAAGATATTATTCGACTTCAATTCAGTAGGTCCGAATGGGAAAGATTATCATTATTATAGTAAAATTGACAAAGATTTATTACCATTCAAAAACTATACGTAAACAGGTATATTTTAGCATAAATCTCAAAAACAACAGTATATTAATATTCCAAGCTTCCATAACAGGAAAATTTAGGTCGTAGTATACTTAAGTATACTATTGGAATTATAAAAGCTTATGATAATACTAAGAAACTTCTACAAGATCGAGTTAGATTAATAAATGTTTATTTAAAATAAAAAAGAAAATACCCGCCACCTTGGATGGCGTAGATTTGTATACGCAGACAGAAAAATTAGATAAGTTCTGGAAAGAGATCAGGACCAAAAATTGCTGTTAGTTTAAACTGTGATAATGTGCTTCACTTTTCTTGTATTCAGAAAGAGAAAGGTATTTTACATATAAAACGCTATCTTATAAACTTCTATTATAATGAGTACATCACCAACAACGCAAATGTTGACAAGAAAAGTTTTTAAAACTTAAAAACAAAATGTGATTAATGCTGTATGGGCTTGAATATGGAGTATGGAAAATATTTAAAACAAATCGAAAGTTTATCCAAAGAAATAAATCTAAATACTGGCGGAATATCAATAAATGAGGAATATATGGTTTATAACGATATTCTGAAGAAGAAAATCAGTAGAGTTAAATGATGAACTAAAAAAATGTATAACATTTTAAAAGAATTACTATAAACGGTGAAGGACTAATCAAGAAACCTTTATGCCAATGTAGCAGTCACATCAAAAAACAATTTAGAATTGGAACAAACACCAGAAATCACTATACAAGTCAGAAATGAAAACTTAAACTTGGAACTACTTCACAAACTACTTTAAGACAATCTTAAAGTTACTTTCGTAAGATACAAGCAACATGGGAAAAAGGGAGGAATAAATATTGAAACCAACATCTCAATAAATAATACTGAAGTTCTAGAGAAAATAGATTAGAATAAAATGAAACAATTAGCTGAAAGTGTAAATTGGAGCTCTTGCTGAAATCAATGATGTAAACAATGCTACTGAATTCAAAGATTGACTGAATTAAGAGAAAGCTCAATTATTAAAAGTGTGAAAGTTAAAACAAAAAATAGACCAAGGAAAGATTGTGGGTACCTAACTAGTTCGATTATTAAATGTTATAATAAAAAAGACAAATTGTATAAAATCTGGAAAAACGATTCAAAAATACTCTAAAAAAGTCGTAGCAGAAGTGAAAGATAAATTTTACTCAAAATAAAGAGAATGTTTTAAAAATTTAAAAGATCTCTGGGACTTTATAAATAAAAATATTCATAGCAATTAAAAAATAATTAGTAAATACACTAAAATTATTTATATCAAGGAACACGACAAAAAAAAACACCTACAAAAGTACTATAGCAAGTTGCTTCAATAATTATTTTATGAATTCCAAAAATCTAACAAAAAATTTCCCTGATAATTGCCCTGAATGTAATCTGACTACCCCTAATCATTTGATTTTCCTTGAAGCAAGTCATTGTGCAGAGGTTGAACTCCTAGTAAACTTACTAAAAACAAATACAGAAAATTGATTGGATAACGTTACAGTAATGATAAAACTATTAAACACAATATACTACCAGGTTTATTCCATATAATTAAGCTAATGATTGGAATTGGAACTTTTCCGAGTGTCTTAAAATCTGCTACCAAAATCCCAATTTATAATATAGGAGAAAGCTACCTTTGTAAAAATTACAGTCCAATAGCACTACATTCAAACATTACTGAAGTTCTAAAAAAACTAATAAAAAAAGAATTGTCAATTTGTTAAACAGAAATAAAATAAAAATCGATCACTAATAGGGTTTTAGAAAAGGATATAGTATAGAACACGCCATTTCTTACCTCACTGAAAGGCTATACTCAAAATAGTAGATATTGTAAGCCCGTTAGCTACCATTTTTCTAGATTTACGAAAAGCACTTGATATCGTCTATCACCGACTCAATTTAATTTACATATAGATAATGAAGAAATAAAAAATGTGAACGGAACGAAATTTTTAGGTACTTAGATTTATTCCAATCTAAGATGGGAACCACACATCAATGATTTTGTTAATCGAATGTTTCCTTTGACACTTTTCAAGTCTCCTACACGATCGATGAAAATAACTTTTCGGAGTAGAAAGTAGGATGTCCCAAGCAAAATTAAATAAAAATAATTATTACTAGACCAAAATAGGATGAACGGTGGCATAACTACGCCCTATGATGCGCCCTGGACGCTGGTAATCTTCAGCTGATGACTGTTAGTCTGTTTCCAGCTTCTTTGAGTTACGTTGTGTTCAGAAGAGCGGATGCACATCAATTAGCCTAAGTTATAGTTATTTCGACGAATTGAAAGTAAATTTAATCAGGTTATTAGTTTTATTCAAGTGTATATCACAGCAATATAAATATGTTTATTATTCGCACACATTTATAATTTTACTAACTGGGAGGAAGCAGGAAATTCACAGTAGTTTTTTCGTAAACGGAGCGAGTTTATATACCCCAGCATTCTCGTTATCCTTTTCTTTCCAAATGGTGTTGCAGTCTTTCATTTGTTGTATCTTGTCTAGTAATAAATATTTTTTAGTTGAAGATTTTAAAAATTTTAAATTAGACATATAAATTAGTTAAAAACGAATGAAAGAAATAAATTCCCATACACACATACATTCGAACCCGTAACATTGGGTTACTAGACCACAGTGCTATGCTTCTGGCTACGCATCTCGCTTGATAGTAGTGCACAATTTAATCCATAATAAAAAGGGCACGGTATTTTTTTATATTTGATTTTCTCGAAAATGGTTGAAAAGCATACACCACTGCTGCGACAAGTTTATGCCCTATTGTTGACCTTAAAACACCATAAATATGAAAAAATAAAAATCCGAATACCTGCTCTCCTCGTTAGGGTCCGGTACCAATACTGTTAATTTTTTTACTCGCTTCACTTATGATTTATTTAGCATGATCTTTAAGTTTTAAATGATTAGCAGTACCTCTTTATTACTAGATATTTTTTATTTTATCTACTTCAGAAGTTATAAGGCATTACTTTACAATCACTTTCACGATCAGTAATTACTTTACTACTACTAGTTCTTTCCTCCTATCAGTCACTGTTAGCTCAAAACTGTCAGCACCATTGCTTCGAGTGGTCGAAATTCACTTTTGTGAACAGTTTGTTTAATCACTTTCTTTGTGTTAAAAATTGTTTGAAAAATTAAATTTAAAGGAATTGTTTGTAAATAGGTATGCAACACATCGTACACTTCAGCATAAGAAATTACTGATACTAACTAGGTAATACTACTTTGTCCTGTGCTGACAGCACTCATAATTTCTTTTATATGTAATACAACATGCAGACAACCCAACATACATAGTGACAAAGACCATATTTTCTAAACGTCACATTCTGAATCCTTTCAGAACAAAGCTAAGCCCTACAGGTCGGCCGCAAACGTATGGTTTCCACATTCAATTTCCTAATACGGAATTCCGGTAAATGACTAGCGCAGACGTTGGATTTTTGTATTAGGAATTTATACTACCAGT
This sequence comes from Agrilus planipennis, assembly GCF_000699045.2. Classification (NCBI taxonomy): domain Eukaryota; kingdom Metazoa; phylum Arthropoda; class Insecta; order Coleoptera; family Buprestidae; genus Agrilus; species Agrilus planipennis. The sequence goes on along the minus strand of NW_020442452.1, from coordinate 145,906 downwards.
ATGTTGAGTCACGCATTCGTGAAAATACGTTTCATAACAAGGACAACGGCGACGAATTGATTTCGATTGCACCTTTACTGGCACTAAACATGAAAAACAGGAAACCCATTAAATACGCAGAGAATAAAAGTGCCAATTCTATCTCAAAAGAGCAAAATTACGAGACCCAGAAGAATTTTTAAAATTTTGCAAGATGTCAGTAAAATCTTTTGATGATATTATTCAGATATTATTAAATTTTCGAGTTCACACAGTTTGTTAGATATGTAATAAAATAGTGTTAAACGGACAGATCGCCAAAAAGTTTAGGTAATTAACGTCCACTCGGCACAGTGCTGACGCGATTCTGAGGAAAATTTCAGTTCGTGTGTGGCGGGTAAGCAAAAACGTATGCAAGCACTGCGTTCGGCTTACCATCATTGGTTTTTTTTCCATTCTTCCCTTCCGAACGCGCGGCTATATTTCGGAACGAGTTTTTTTTTTCCTTTCGAAAAATATACGGATATGTGCACCACGTAGAACACTGCATAAAATTAATGTATTCAGGTTTCAACTTAGACAGGAAACTGTAGATTTAGTGTATTATTTAGTTTGTCCAATACCGTTATTGGGTATTCTCTGCTCGATTAAAATAATGGCATATATGAAACACTTCCGGTTATACCGGAAGTTGACATTAACTTCGTTATTTTAAATGGAACACTCTGTATATTATGACAATATTGAATTCTACTCGTGACTTTAGATAGACTTTCATAAGGCTTTCATACTTCTAAAATTTATCGTTTTCGATATTGACTTTTTTGAAAAAAGTAGTATAGAGCAGTGGATAGCATAAAACAACTATCTTTCCTGAGAATAATGTTGCTCCAGCTTTCTTACTGTAAAGAAGGCATGCTGTTTTGCTGTCTACTGCTCTGTGTTACTTTTTTTAAAAAAGTTAATATCTGGAAAACGGTAAATTTCAGAAGTAAGAAAGCATCATGATAGTCAATCTAAAATCATAAGTAGAATTCAAAACCGTCATAATATACAGGATGTTCCATTTAAAATAACGAAGTTGATGTTAACTTCCTGTATAACCGGAAGTGCTACATAGATGCCGTTATTTTAATTAAGGAGAGCATACCCAATAATGCTATTGTTAAAATTTTCAAAATTCAAATCGAAGTAGTTTCCGAAATAGACTAATGGGAGGTCACCATGAAACACCTCGTATATATATGTTGGGCTCGTAAATCATAATGAAGCAGTTTTCGAACGTTGAAAAATAATATGTGGTGGTCCATGATATATGTAATAGTAGGCAATGATACAGCAGGCTATTTGGAAATGTATATGCATTGCTGATGTCATTAGTTAGGTAGATTTATGACAGACTGGAGTTCCACCAATGCCCCTACTCGCCGGAGGCGGCAACATAAGAAGAAAAGGTAAATGATATTAGAAATATTTATCGATAGATTAAGGGACGATCAACTAGTGAACTAATGAAGCATTGTCACACGCCCTGGAGTTTGAAGCGGCGAAACAAGCTTTCAAAGGTCATGTACGGGTGCAACAAGCAGCAATCGACGATAGTGTAATTACAAAAGAAGGTGTCATGTCGTTTATAAGGAAATGTGTAATCGATATGAAGAAATCCATTGCTAGAAACACAGGAGAACGGAGCGCAAAATTTTGGGAATGATGAAAGACTGGTCATTCTGCTGGGAACTGCAGCAGTTATAGTGGTCGATCGAACCGACATCACTTCCTGCAAATTTAACAGAACTGGTGAAACAGTCAAGTAACTATCTCAACGAACTCCATGTATGCATAAAAAAGGGATGATCGAATCATCTCAAAGTTTTTAAACCTTGCCTATAATACTGGTACACCAGAAACATGGTTCCATGAGATTTTGCGTGGAGTACAGTAAACTAAACGATGTAATGCAGGACAGCTACCCATTACTCAGAATCTACGACACACTAAACAGTCTAGCTGGAACTATATTGTTTTCTACTCTTGATTTGAAAAGTGGATGCCAGCATGTGCATGTGCATCCGCAGGATAAGGAGAAGACTTCTGGAATGGTATATGGTAGTTCAATACGATATCTTTTGGATTGTGCAATGCACCGGATACATTCGAAAGACTTATGTACACTGTATTACAAGGAGTTAACTGTAAAATCTGTTTGGTTTGATTTATACGAGGATTTGCTGATATAAAGCCGACCACTACACAGACTTACAGATGGAGTTTCATTCCAATGGACACTCGAATGCCAAAAAGCATTTAAAAATCTGTTATTCTCTCGGGAGCCCCCATTTTGACATACCTACGGTTCAGCGAACACATCATAGTTGATGCCGACACTAGTAATGTGAGAGTTGGTGGTGTGTTATCCCACGTACAAAAGAGAAAGGAAAAGGTCATCGGGTACTTTTATACACTCTCGAAACAGGAACGAAATTATTGTGCCACCCATCGAGATATACTAGCTGTGGTTAAAACCGCTTTACATTTCCATGGACGGCAGTTTCTATTAAAAATGGATCACGCCTCGCTGAAGTGGTTCTGCAAATTGCACGATGGTTACAATGACTTCAAGAATACGAGTTCGACATTGAGCATCGCCCAGGCAAACAACACGGTAAGGTGCGCTATCCCGGAGACCTTGCGTCGAAAACTGCAAACATTTTTCATCAGCGGAGAAGAAGGAAGAACTGGCATCGATCCGTTGTATGCGAACCACCGTTCTGTCTGAGGGTTCATGAGAGATAAGGAATTAATCGAAGGCCAGAGAGAAGACGAAGATATTGGCCCGATAATGGGATGAAAAGAAGATGGAACCTTAAGACGATTGTGGGAAGATGTAAGCCACCTAAGTCAAACAACCAAAAATTATTGGGCTCAGTGGAGTTCCTTTACCTTAGACCACGGCGTGTTGAAACGAATGATTCCAGATAAAACCAGAAACAAACATCAAATGGTACTTCTGAAGAACACAGTTTCAGAAGTCTTAGAAACAGTTCAAGACGATGGGAAGGTATGCGAACGATTTTACAAAGTACAAGCGATGTGAAAGATTTGTGAAGTAAATGCTCGATATCCGCCTTCAGTAAGCGACTGAAAAGAGGAAATCGTGAACGAATGCAGCAGCAGATCTGGGCAGGAACTTTTAGTCAACTTTGTTCAAGAAGGTCCCTGAATTAATTAATAGACATATATCTATATCTATATTCTTCAAGAATCGGCAAGTTTTAAAAATGATGAGATCGTCTGCAAACATCTTCAGAAGCTTCAATTTTTAATTTGTTAATCACATCATTTATGATGATACTTAATAGGACTAATTTTCTTAATACGGACTTTTTTAACATTTGCTTTGTTCTTAACTTCAGTAAATGTTTTTTTTTTCCTTTGTTATAACTGTCACGTTTTGTGTCCGAAATTTATTGACTTTCTTTGCATATGACTCATTAGAACAGCTGTCATTTTTATTGATATTATTCTAATGAGGCTGTCCGTGACTGATATTTTTTTACCATATCTTTTAGTGATTTTTCAGTTGTTTTCTAAAAATTTACCTTTTAACTTTTTTTGAATTTTATGTTGAGAATCTACTTATTGCTTACCAATAACGTGTAGATTTTCCATTATCTGAGATATCTTGCTATCTAAATTAACTTATCACAGTATACTAAAATGTTATGCTCATTTCCTACTTGATGTTTTCTATTCTGGCAGCTCAAAAGAAAGCTTATTACAATAAGTGCGTCTTACACCAGTTTTACACATTTTTTGTTCATATCCACCATAGATATGACTGTTACTATCCATGATTAAGCATTACACTTCCATGAATTACCAAATGATGAATTGTAAATCTATTAATTTAAACACCCATAATTTTCTCACTTAAATGGTTTTAATTTTTATTAGGTAAATAATTACCATTCTCTTGTTTTTTTTTTGTCAAAAGTTTATCTAACGTCTTAATACACCAACCGATTTCACGTAACATATTTTGAAGCAATGTGTTTTAAAAGCGTTCACAAAAGGGCAAAAAGACATTATTAATTATACCTTAATTTGATAGTATTTTTAATTTTATTTCATAACTTTTAAATAAGAATATGAAATCTGTTTTGAAACTTTATCTTTAATTCTAGTATACTTGCTTGGAGTGCAATCTATTTGATGATGAGGATAAAAATCAATATCATTGCAATGGTTGTGGAATTTGTAGAATTGGAGGAGCAGATAAATTCTTTCACTGTAAGAAGTGCAATATGTGTCTTCCAGTACAACTGCAAAATAGGCATAAAGTAAGTATTTCTTAAAAAAGTGGAAAGGCGAAATATAACTTTATACAGCAATATTTTTATTTATTTATTTATTTAGAATTTCAACGGGAAATTAATCCTTTTTAGAAATTTACAAAGATATAAGAGAACAATTGATGGCTAATGCAGAACTCATCCATAAGTTTTAACAAGAAAAATTACTCACAAAGTAATTTAAGGAAGAACTAAATTTCAATTAATAATTAATAATGAGTGCACAAATCATATTAAGTAAACAATTATTATAAAATTACAGGCATAAGATCATAATAACAGTTTGAAGTGGTCGTAAATGAACACATTAGTATTATCATTAAAGTATTGAAATATTTTTAGGATTAAAACCTGATCATTATAACTCATAATTGGAAAAACAAAAGTAACAACTATGTTCTATTTTTAAGGCCTGTTTATATTGTCGGTATTACTTTCGCGTTTTTAACATTGCATCCTTCTTAAGGATGATCCCTCCGGATCATGTACTGTCCTTTCGAAAGATCATATCGGTACTTGCAGCTCTGACCCTTTTGGCGTCAAATGGAAGTAGCATTCTACGGTGTTCCACTGCCGATGTTCTTCACAAAAACGTATTGACCTATATTTTTTGACCAAAACTATCGGCGAAGTCCAAGGGCTGGTCGATAGTTCAATTATCCCGTCTTATTGCATACCGCATGTGATTTTCTCGGCCTCTTCCTTCTTGGTCAGTGGTAGTCTTCTTGGTCTCTGTGGAATAGGTTGCGCTCGTGGTTACTTTGTGGACAACGACATCGGTTCGCCCCTTCTTTCCATATTCCTATTCGAACACAGCGTATAATTATTATTATTAATTATTTGAGTAATTTCATTGGTTGTCGTTGCTCAGTTGGGTTGCTTTTTTTGCTGGCTTTCTCGAACAAAACTTCTGGAATCCGTTGAATTTTGTCTGTTGCCATGCCCTCTTTTTAACTAGGGAAGCAGAAGTGTCTTGCGCATGGAGTTCGAATGTATCCCCATTTAATATCAGGACTTTTCTCTGGAAGCTCAGTCAAAGGTCACATCTCTGGAGAACATCTAAGCCCAAGATTTGATTGTCTTCTATTTTAGCAACCAATGCACAATGTCAGCTCGGTCTTTCATCGTTTTTGTCACTACAACTAAACCTGGAGGTTTCCGTTCCAGAATCAACATCTGCTCTGCCGCGTCGTTACATGGCCCTGTAGGTGTCGTTTAGCTTATCATCAGTCAGTTCATGCTTGTCTAGCCCGCACACTGTAGCTTGCTTCTGGAAACGACACCATACTCTAATGTATTAGCAAGAGTTCTTGGCCAGTTTAAGACACTGTTGTATGTCATAGTCCACACCAGTTGATGGCCAACTTTTGTTGGATGTATTTGAATAGGCGAAAGGAACAAGTCTTGCGACATCTGACATGTGTTCTTGCCAACTCTCCCCGTAATAGGCTGAGCTAAGTGCATCTAGCCGTATCAAATTTCCAACTCTTTTGTTAGCTGTTGGTGAACTCTTAATTCTTTAGGTAATAGTGTATTTAAAATTTCTCCAACATCATTAGGTAGGCGCAAATTAGTGTAGTAGCTTCTTCCAGCTACGATATCCATGCATGAGTCTACGACCAACTTCGTAAAAAATTAAACTATTTTAGTTGTTTTTATAATAAGTAATTTGAAAACTAGAGGAGATGGGTATAGGTAATCATAGTACCATTCGAAAGAGAATAAAATTCTGTCTACTTCATACAAGGTGTTTTATTTGAAAAATTGTTTAAAGTGAACCAAATCTGTCATTAAATATCCAACGCCCTATATGTAATTAACCCACTTTGAAGTATGGACGGGAAACTAGAGGGTATAGCTACCTCTTCTGAAAATATTATTGCTCCAGCTTTCTTACTGTAAAGTAGGCATGCTTTTATAGTACCTACTGTTCTGTGACTTTTTAAAAAAACTTAATATCTTGAAAACGGTAAACCTTAGAAGTAGGAAAGGAAAGTCTACCTAAAGTCAAAAGTAGAATTCAAAATCGTCATATTATACAGGGCGTTCCATTTAAAAAATAATTTATATTAATCATAAAATGGTGTATAACCGGAACTGCCAAATTGATACTGTTATTTTAATTGGGAAGGCGTACTCAATAACGCTATTATCCAATGAGAAAGAAAAGAAAAAGCAATGAACTTCGGCTTATATCTGTCGCTATAAAATCTATGTCTATATCACTACATAGTATAAAACAAAGTCGCTTCCCGCTGTCTGTCCCTATGTATGCTTAGATCTTTAAAATTACGCAACGGATTTTGATGCGGTTTCTTTTAATAGATAGAGTGATTCAAGAGGAAGGTTTATATGTATAATACATGCATAATATAGTAGAGAAACACTGATAATTTTAGTGGTTTCTAGTGTGATGTAAATAAATACATTTTTTGCGCTTACATTGCAAACGATGGCTGAACCCTACGATATAGATCAAAATAATGTACTACAGTATTGTACATCTTAAAAAGATCTACAAAAAAGTCCGCTATGGTATATGTCTATCTCTTAGGGATAACCCACAATAACCATTTTTTATCCTTTACTTTTTATGAGAAATAATGGCTTATTTACGAAGCGATTTTAAGCAATACAGCATTAATTCTTATCCAATTAAGTACCTTAAGTACATTGTGCATTTAATATAGATCAATATGACCCTTTACATTTAAATCAATATTTTCGAAGATATTACAGATTCAAAATGCGCGGACATAGCGGTTGTGGTAGTATCGGCCGGGAGGCCGGTTTGTAATGTCTAATGTTGTATATAAAGACATTCTGTAGTATATTTAGTTGTTCAGGGGTGTTTTTTGATGATTTCCCCTCCTGAGATGAGATCTAAAAGAAACATATAGGCTACTTTTTGTCGCGAAAATAAAATATGAACTAGTCGTAAATTCAGGTATGCGTCGGGTCGCTGCCGACGGTTCCGTCTAATCATTGTCGCGAGCGCAGGGTCCGCTATCCGCTAAGCGCTACACACACTATTGAAGCGAATGCAGCATGTTGAGAGTGGGAGAAGCGTAGATCGGTAACCGTCTTACCCAAATGGGCAGACGACATTGTTGGACGCATGCGGCCCCTAAAATTTTGTGTGCAAATCATCGACGTCTACTAATGGACGTGCCTTAGCGGTCAGAATTGTGGTACAACGAAAGAAAGAGATGGAACGAAGTTTCGCACAATATCCATCTCTCTCACGATATTGCGTAAGCGTGTCATAAAAGAGATAGCAAGAGATTGCTGCAAATAATTCGCTTTCTTTAGAGGTATTACTATTAATTTTTGCTATAGTCTAGGTTGTTTGTCAAGGAAAAATACAACTTATTTACAATTTATTGATTAATATTTGTTAATTAAAAAAATGAGTTAAAAATAAATTATTACAGTTTCTAGTTACATCATTTATCGACTTACTTATAGTTGGGACGTTTAAAATTGACATAGTCCGCAATTACTTTCTTCTTTCAACGTATTTATTGGACTATTTAGAGTGGTTTCTGTCAGAACGTCTACTTTTACTCACTACAAACTTTGTAGGAAATATCGTAAACAGAGAAAAGAGATGTCAGGTAGGAATTGCAGCACACACTATTAAAGAAAAAGGAATAACATTGCACCATAGATGTGTAACATCAGACTTTAAAGAAAGTTGAACATTCTCAGGAATTTAGGAATGCAAAGACGCTTTTGTAAAATTATAATTCCAACCAGGTAGTTATAAATCTGACACTGATTACTATTATTTGGTTATCTCTTTTCACTTTGTCTGCACTACTCATGAATAATTTTTTAACTTAACAAGGGCGTATTCAAAACACAGCAAATGACTACAGTCTCAAACGGAAACAAGAAAAATGTCACAGTTAATTTATTGCGGACTATGCCAATTTTGATCGTTCCAATCTTACTTTATCATTGAAACATAGATATTACCTTTTCACGTCTAACCACGAAACAGTTTTTTTTAAATTTATTTAATTGGTATGATTAACAAAAACTTGGAGAAAAAATAGGCTACTTGAAGTACTAATTCTACGCAGACGAAATTAATAAATACANAAGCTTCGAGAAAAAATAGGCTACTCCAAGTACTAATTCTACCTAGACAAAATAAATAAATATTTGTATTTGTATTTATTAAACCAGAAAAAAGTTACAAATCAAAACCCCAAAGGTGATCATAGCCACGTGTACATAGGTAGAATTACATAATAACTTCCATAAAAGGTAATCAAATTTCCTGTACATGGGCTGGTATTCTTACAAACTAGGACCAAAATTACTTAAATACTAAAAAAAATAGGTTTAGCTAATAAACAAATATAAAATTATAAATAAAGTCAAAGAAAAACGGCGAATACTATGAAAAAAGTCAAATAGGCAAACTAATATTTTATTTAATTTAATTTTATTAATATTTTTTTTAATTTTTTCTTTTTGTCAGAATTATTGATATTCATAATTTTGAGATCGTTTGTCAAATTGTTATAGATTTTTATGGCAACAAAATAACTGTTTTGGTACTTATATTTTTCTTGATTTTTAGGCAATTGTATGCTTTTATTCCTAGTTCTATTTGTGCATATTTCTTTCAAAGTTTCATAATGATATGATACGACTTCTAGCTGATATAATTGCGTTACTTTAAGCGGGGAAGAATTTACTGAAAATTTGTTTTTTTTTTTATTATTTTCAAAATTCTGCTCTGTGTGTTTTTTATTGAAATAAGGTTATTATCATAAGCTCCTCTCTATGCAATTATTCCATACTGTAAAAGGCTTTTAGTGTCCATGAGATCTTTAATCTTAGCAAAGGTAAATATTAAATATTTAGTCTTCTTAATTATGCACTTGATATGATTATCCCACTTCATATTATAATCTATATAAAAATCCTAAGTACTTGTGACACTGAAACCTTTTTATCGTTTGGTTTTTTATATTAATACTTAAAGTATCAGGTACACTATCGCAATAGTTGCCGAAAGTCATAGACACAGTTATATCAACGTTTAAAGATAATTTATTTAGAGATAGCCAGTCTGTCACCTGGGACAGATAAACATTCATTCTGTCCTCAGCTAGAGACCACGTGTCGTCGCTTGAGATAATGACAGTGTCATCGGCATAGGTACCATTTTGCATATTACTCAATAGGTCATTTACATAAGGTATGAAAAATAGTGGTCCTAGTATCGTTCCTTGATGGACTCCTGTTGATACTACTTTATATTCACTAAATTTATCTTTCTTATCATATTTGATAAAATTTTTATCCAAAATATCTATGTTAAAGGCCTATAATGCAGTGATTTTTGGTATTTTCTTGCTTTTAGAAATTTGTTGAGACTATTTACAAATTCGAGTTTTGGCACGTCATGAGATCTATAAAGAGCAGATACCTTTATTATTTCTTCGTCCTTTAAATTTATATTAGAGTTAACAAAACTCACTCTATCAGATTATTATCTAGGTATTCTCATCTAAATCATCTGTTATATACATTATTACTCCGTCTGCTTTGTTTATTTTGCTTTCATTATAAAAAAATCCTCATTGAGTGTCTTTACATCATCAAACATTATTTCCTTCTGTGGACTATACTCATACTAATAATTTGTATCTTGATCCATGGATAGGTTGAGTCTTTTCGTCTGTTTATAATATTCGCGTTGATTGTACGAAGTGATGATGTTGATAAGCCATGTATCCTTGATGCCATCATTTGTTGGTAATTATCTTCCTTACCGATATGTCTCGCTATAGTAGACATTTCGCTGTAGTCCGTGGTGAAAATGAACTTCTGAATTTTTTTTAGTATTTCGCATTCGTGGCTGTCAGTTGGCACGTGATTAGTCTTATAGTTTGTGTTAAAAGTCACATCATTAAAGACTCAGTTTGCACACTTTGTTTCACTAGAATTATTGCACTCACTTGTTTTATGTTGTCCAGTACATTTAAAACATGAGGAATTGTTCCAACAGTTTTTTCTATTGTGCTCAAACTTCCCACAATTGTAGCAAGGCTTAACACTCATTAAATCAAAAACTTTGCAGTTTTGAATTTTACTATTGTTCTCTCTGATGTGTTGGTAAATTTACGCTGGCGTTTCCACTATAACCGTTTGTAGTTTATATTTTTTTCATTTTTATATGAATGTAGTAGTTTACATTTTCTGTCAGTCATTAAAACTTCGCATATTGATATCATCTTCTAAGTTTTTGCTCAACATATTTTCAAAATTGTTAATTCCAATTATTTTAATTATTGGATTTGCAACTGTTTCCTTATCAATATCATAGGCATTTTTTTAATTTAGATATAATATAATAACAGCTCATAATTAATTTATTGTCATTTTTCTTATAAACTTTTTTAGTTTGTATACCTAGATTTTTTTTATTAAATAATGCGAGGCATGTTGGTTAATTGTATCAATTTTTTTTTATTTGTTATTCTTTTTTAACAATTATTTTAGGTACTCGTTTAGGTCTGCCTTTGGCCTCAGCTGTTATTTCAGCAAAAGTGTTTGTTATTCTAGCAAGTAATACATTTTTACTTTGTCGATTAATTCGCTCTGATCCGCCATTATGACATTATAGACGATTGTTTATTTATATTTATTTGAACCATAATTTTAAATGGCATAGTCAAATAAAAACGAATATATAAATAAGTCTAAAATTGTGCAAGAAAATACGATATAATGAATATTGTTAACCAGAAAGTTTTAATAATGAAGTACAAATAATTCCAAAGGAAGAGTATTACCAAAGAATACTCGAGGCACATATTGCTACTGGACATAGACGTGGAAACAAAATTCACCTACAGTATGAGCGATCAATCAGAGACAGCCATCAGACAGTTGACAATTTAACACGCGACAGATTCTGATTTAACAATTTCACTTCGATAGAAAATAACATGTTCCGGTTCACAATCATTTAACAGTTTACAATGTCGCGAGATGGATTATAATCTAACGGTATTTACAATTTTACGATGACATATATATTTCAATGATTGAAATTTGTAGTTTTACAACATTATAGAACACAATTATATTTGAATACAATCTGGAATATTCCGGAGAAGTCCTTATCATTGTCACACATATACACTTAACGTCATTCAACACAACCTCGATTTTAAATAAGTCATACAATATTCTAGAAAAAGAAAGAAATCCATCAGAAATCTATCTATCTACCACTACAACCATGAGTGGATAATAGTAGGTGGTTATGGAAAAAAGATTCGATAAACCCACTAACATTTTCTTATATATATATATATGTTAGGCACGAAGACCGAAAACGCTCAGTGGCCGAACAAAACGGCCACATCGCGTTCTGGCTGCCTTCGAACGCACAGAACGCGTTTTGGCTGTTTTTAAACGCTTGCAACGCGTTCTGGCAACTGTTAAACAGCCGGAACGCGTTTTGTCAATTGTTGAACGCTCACAACGCATTCTTAATGTTCGACTTGTATTATTTGCCGCTTTCCACCTGCGTACAATGATTTATATTGTACTTATAAAACAAATGAATTTCAATCCGTTTTTCAGTTTTTAGGAAACAATTCAATTATTGACAACTATAACTGGATACCAAAGATGGGTTCGGTTTTTCTCGCCGAATCATTTCAACAATATTAAATTTCTTATAATTGTTTTTCAGTTCTAGGAAGAAAGCTACACTGAACACTTATATTGCCGAGCATATGATATATGAATGAATGAATGAAAAAGTGAAAAGTTATTCATTAAACAAATGAATTTCGATTTATTTTCTACACATTTAACTTATTGTGGAGTACAAAATAAATCTCATTGTACACAGGTAGAAAGCGGCAAATAATACAAATCGAACATTAAGAACGCGTTGTGAGCGTTCGACAATTAACAAAACGCGTTCCGGCTGTTTAACAGTTACCAGAACGCGTTGCGAGCGTTTAAAAACATCCAAAACGCGTTCTGTGCGTTCGAAGGCAGCCAGAACGCGATGTGGTCGTTTTTTCCGGCCACTGAGCGTTTTCGGTCTTCGGGCCTAACATATATATTGATTAAAAAATATAAAAGCAGCGATTATAGTCACTCCGTATTACTGAATATATGCTCTGCTTCTACTTTTTAAAATATATCAGTGAAACTGTAATTTTAGGTTTAAGTTAGTCATAAATTCTGAAGAAACCACAGTTTAAACTTTAGCAAAACAATTGTTAAGTTTAATAAAAAAAAACTGTTTCAGTTAAAGATCTGTTTGTCAGAAACCGGTAGAAGTAGGCAAAACGAAATAATGCAAAGGAATAAAAGTAAAATGATGAAATATTATTGAATAAAAATAATGCACATGCAAACTCAAAACTATAAACGAAATACTGCCATTAAATGCAGTCTTGCTTCTTACTCGACTACTTACGCACTACTAACTACTACTCCTAACTATCGTACCAGCGTATCACCCTGTTCCGACACAGGGTCGATACGCCATAAGCCAAAGGTCAAAGTATAACAGCGGCATCCTGTGTTCAAACGCAACAAAAACATACATTTAACACTGTTTTTTACAAATTTGTTCTTACGTTGCCTCCGTTATTTAATTCGGTTTCCTGTCCACTGCTTTTATGGAAACCATGAAGGTGCTCTCCATTTACTTTTACTTGATCACATGTCTGGATAAATTTCACCTGAAATAATTTTTACCATGTAATGATAAAATGCCTTTACAAACTGTTTGATTAAACCAAGATTAATGTAAAGTGGTGGAAGTAATACTTTCTTCTTTCAAACTCGTATTGATGACATTTTTCACTCCGACTTCCAATTGCATTCTAATTTGGACAGAAATACCGAATAACAATGATTTTGATTTACCATAAGTCCACTGTCTTAACACTTCAACATATAACCGGCATATTTTATCGTAACCCACTGTTTATTTTGGTGACAACTTCATTCTGAAGTAAGCTTAATGAGCATTTTTTACAAAGTCTGTTGAATTGTTTTTACAGAAGCCATAGTTAAAGATAAATGAAACACAATCTTTTATTACACGTTAATATTATATCTCTCTCAATAATGGCGCGCTATAAACTATTTCTTTTTCAGGCGGTGTAAACGACTATAGTTACTTTCAGACTATCTAAAATAAAGTAAAAGACAATATAATGCTCAGTCAGAGAGTATTAAATAGAAATATAAGCTATAAAATGAATTTGGTGAAAAAACAAATAAATTTGCCTATTCAAAGAGCTATAGATATATATACATACCTATATTAATCTATACACAAAAATAAAGTGTGACGTGATACGTTAAAATAAAGAAAATACTACAAATGAGCGCCATCTGTAGTACGATGCTACATTTGAGGATTACATTTGCTCCAACAAGGTCCATTTAAAATCCATCTACTTCCTGAAACGAATCCCGGCGTAGCTCACCTCAACGTGATAGGCACGTTACCATAATCGAACAAAACCACTTCGAATTATTTTGTTCGTTAAAATAAAGTTTATATTTGCAAAATATAGACCAACATTTGCATGCTTAAGATAAATTTATACAAAAAACCTTTTTATCGCAGACCTGTGTTATTTTTTCTATTTTATTTATATACATTGTATACACTACTATAATGGTGTCTTGGTTTGTAACAGTAATTTAGTTTAAATCAAACATATTAATTGACATTTTTTTTCTTGTTGTACACAGCCGATTGGCGTACGTACGTTTCGCTTTATGATGTAAAGTTTACTTTGAAGTTCTGATTGTTCTCTTATATGGGATATTTTTAGAATAATATTGTGGTGTTTTATTTTATTTAGCTTATTTTCTAGAATTTAGTGTTCTTTTTGTTATAGTGTGTAGAGAATGTATCCAGAGCTAACTGTCCAGTGTGTTTGGAAGATATTCACACCTCTCGTACTCCATGTCACATACCTAACTGTGGACATCTTATACATCGTGTTTGTTTTGAGCAGCTTCTTCAAGCAGGGCATTACGCTTGTCCGGTTTGCCAAACTTCATTGATGGATATGACACAGTTATGGAAGTATCTAGATAACGAAGTTGCCCGCACACCAATGCCTGCTGAATACAGTATTTGTAAAGTTGATATTTTATGCAAAGATTGTCATAAGGTGAGAAAATGCAAACGTTTTTATGTGTAAAAATCATAATAGAAAAGGATAACGTTTTAAACGGTTAAGGATATGTGAACATATTGCCATGTTTATTGTTAATTACTGTGTTTACGATTAGTGAAAAGTATCGTAGGTGGCATCAGTCTCTTTATTATCTACAGTTGAGCATCAGTAGTTTTTGAAAAATTTCAATTTTTCAGTAATTTTTTTCTGTACTTACCAATTTCCCATAGTCATCCTTTAAAGTGCTTTTTTCTAAAAATTCAGGAGATAATCAAATGCAAGAACAAATGATAGCCCGACTGTTTCCTTGACTTCCATTTATATGTTGTGTGTGCTAGGTATACTGTATGGGACTCTCTTTTTAAAGCGATCACTAACGTGCTGAATTTTCGAGAGTAGCTTAATTTTGACGAGGCTCCAATATTTCTTTCTATTAAAAAGAATTCTTGATAGAGGCATGTGAGTGAAACCCACTAATCAAATGTGTTTATGTTTGAAGTGAAATTTCTTTATTGACGGTAGGAAGGAAATTTACTAGGTTATAAAACTGAAAAGTGTACCGTCACGCATCACAGGATCACGCGCCACGTGTGACCCCTGATGGATATGTCCAAAAGGAGTCATTTTAACAGGCTTCAGAAGCTAGTCTGTTAGTAGCAACCGATAATCCGAAAACAGCCATTTCGGCTAATTGTCGGCAGATCGCGCCTACGCTGTACTGTATATGTATTGTTGTGTTTGTTTTGATTTGTAATTCTGCACTGAACTATGATACTGACACATTGACCTACTTCTATTGACTTCGATTGTCTACGTGCATACGTAATACAAGTCTACAACGTTAATAAAACAAAGAACCACACTGTGCTGGCTGTAAGCATAGACATCGTCAATAACACTTGTAATTTAATCTAACAAACAATACATGAGTACAAAAATTTAATAGAAATACAACACTGATGCTGCTAAGTAGCAGCTGATTGAATGCGGTGTTACAATGTATTTCCCTGCGTGATCTTACTAGGGCCGGACTCGCCCTTGCCTGTACTTTCAAATAGTTTTTTTTTCGAAAACGGTGGATTTTCGGACCACCAAACATATACTTAATTTTCTTGTTTTATGGTGCCTAATCACCTCCTGCAAGTTTATTACTTATTTCAGAAACACTTTTTATTTATATATTCAAGGGACCATGTTTTCCATACACTTTGAAGCATGCACCCGGACAATTATGATCTATTTTTTTTAAAGATTCAATTATATAGTTGAGAAAATTCTGGGTTTGGATGTACCGAAAAGGGACAGTCTTGACGAAGGTAGGAGTTAGAGCTGCAAAATCATTGGGATGAAATTAAGCATCTCCCCTATCTGGGTAAGCAAAGTATAAAACTATTCAAATGTCAGTACTTGCTCGCCCATGACTTTGACTAAAAGGGATTCAATAGGCTTTACGCTAGCCTCGCAATTCCCCTAAATGCGAAGCGGAAAGAAGATCGAATCTTTTTGTTTTGGCAAATTTTCTTGAAGAGGTGCACTAATGTTTTATTGGCTCCAACAAAATACCGCAAATAAAAACCCCTACATGCCAAAAATCGACGTAAGGTAGTCAGTTCGAGAAAAACTGATTTCGTGGTAAAGCATACGAAGAGGCATAAGTAAACTTTGGTACTTTTGACATCTCAGTGTTTGGACAAAAAGATCTTAAAGAAATCGCCGAAATTTACCCCCGACCATAGGAAGGGCTTGACTTGTGAGAGACGAGTTAGTGACAGTTCTCCCATGGGAAGTTACACAACAACAGGATTGACTAAACCAACGATTACATTTGGACAGTTACGATTGGATGATACCAGTTTGCAGTTAAAGTTTCCTGCTANAGATGTATCATTTAACAGCTAATTTTGCAGTTTTTATTATTTATAAACAAATAGGAGTTTAGCATACAACACCAATTAACGACAGACATTGAACTTTAACCTGTTTAGACGTTAGAATACATTTCAAAATTTTTTGTTAATTTGCAATTAGTTACAAATTATTCCTAAACAGTGCCTCTTTGACTACGTTTACTCCACCACATGGCGAGGCACGATCAATTTGCTAGTAGTTGTTAGGTGACGGAACGCCGTGCACACTAATGACGCATAGTTAGATTTGCTCAGAACTGCAATATGATCTTGGTCAAGCCACAATATCTGTTGTTCTAAACAGGTATCGTATGGGATGCTGAGGGATGAGGAACAAATAAAAGGATTTACGGCAATTACAATTATTCTCCAACTAACCCTATTTATTACTGACCGTTTCAATTGAAACCATGACTTTAGGACATATGTGTAATTGTGTAAATTGAACAAAAATATAGGTGAGAAGATCGAATCTTTTTGTTTTGGCAAATTTTCTTGAAGAGGTGCACTAATGTTTTATTGGCTCCAACAAAATACCGCAAATAAAAACCCCTACATGCCAAAAATCGACGTAAGGTAGTCAGTTCGAGAAAAACTGATTTCGTGGTAAAGCATACGAAGAGGCATAAGTAAACTTTGGTACTTTTGACATCTCAGTGTTTGGACAAAAAGATCTTAAAGAAATCGCCGAAATTTACCCCCGACCATAGGAAGGGCTTGACTTGTGAGAGACGAGTTAGTGACAGTTCTCCCATGGGAAGTTACACAACAACAGGATTGACTAAACCAACGATTACATTTGGACAGTTACGATTGGATGATACCAGTTTGCAGTTAAAGTTTCCTGCTATTTCGCATGTACTACAATTTTGATAGATTGTCTTCTTTTAAATTGAGGATTTCATCTCTACAGCAGCGTTATGGTCCAAGCCCGCAAATACGTATTATATCACATTAACAATAACTGTTCTACAGAGACTGATCTCTACTAATAATTGATGTTGTATTACTGAATTAATTTATTGAACTGCACAAGGTTTAAACATTAAGAGAATAAACGACTACTAGAAATTGGCTGTTACAAACATATACATAAATTAACGACACTTGATCTAGTCTAATAAATAAACAATACGAGAATAAAAAAAATCAAAAAAATTGGTCTGAGCACGCTTTGGTCGGTGCTAATACGACTAACTTCCCATTAGATAATACAGTTATTATTGATTCCGTAACTTCATTGTTGTGATTAGATTAGAACGTATTTTAATTAAATTGTTTGTAATTAATTCGTTTTTTTTTTATAAAAAAAAAACGGCTTGACCGATTTCGTTCAAATTTCTTTCAGATCTTCATTATGATAATATCTTTCGAAAAAATTTTGGTTGAGGGCGATATCTCAATCCGTTCTTGAGATATCGAAAACGAAAAAAATGCTGACATACGAACGTACGTACATACGTACGTACGTACGTACGTACGTAC
>NW_020442452.1:110031-121658 GCF_000699045.2 Agrilus planipennis | reverse complement strand
CGTGAAAACCTGGTTTCACGTGTTTTTAAATGCAATTTAGCAACGATTTCAACCCTAATTTTTGGATAATTCGCAGATATCCTTCATCTGCACACCTTTCACAAGACTTTTAGACTAGGAAAATCAAAAACTTGTTAAATAAAAGATTTTTTTGACTTACTTTTATTACGTAACTATTTTTAATTTTTCTTTTTACAAAATTATTTAAACACGGCAATTTTTTGTTTTTAATACTGTTTACTAAATAAACAAAGGAGAAAATCATTATATATGAATAATTTGTAATACTATTTAAAAAACTAATAAATAACTTACAATAATGACAATTTACCTATTTGAAAGTGTTCATTCAATTTCAAAAGATATGACGAGGCGAATGTTAAATTTTGTTCATTCATAATCAAGATTTTTTAAATTAATATTTCTAGTACCACTGAAATGAGTATGCTGTAAAAGGTCATTTCGTTCGTAAAATTATTCATTTGAACAATACCTATCTGGTATCGCTCTCGCAAAAGTACTTTTTTTTAAGAAAATGTATGATACCCAAATGAACTTTATGTGCTAGATTAATTGCAGCCCTTTGTAAACTGAATGGTAATACAATTCGATTTTCTCTTAAAATAACATCATTACTACTGATTAATTAATCTTTTATTTTATAATATACACTTGATTCTGGTATTATCCATACATTGTCACAATAGCTTCCTTTAAAAGATTCAGAGTTGAGTCTTTCTTTGTGGCTTTTTGCACTTGTTCTAAAGTCATGATTTTTGGAATTGCGTTAAGTATACAAAAATTTAAATATTTATCAACTTCACCATAATCCAAGTTCTTGATAGTTGGCACAGGATGTCTTAATAAAATTTGATGTTGAATATTTAAATTGTATGGTTGAATTCTTAGAAGTAATTTTTCAATCCTAGCATTTGGTGGATTTATTAAATTTTCAATAATTTTTACAATCTAGAGTTTCTTTTTTAAGCTGACTGTATCTTTTTTGTGTTCGCATTAGCGTCGTGCTTGCCCAAGCTATAATATTAATTTGTTGTTTTGCATACAAGTGTGTTACCTTTTCCATGCCAAGGTAAGATAATTTTGTGTTGTCACTGAGCTGTTGTTTAAGATTGTTAAAAATTTTATCGTGATCTCCTGTCCAATTCTAAACTGATTTTTTTTTGTTAAATTTCTTAAGGGATGAGTATTTTCAGATAAATTTGGTAAAAACTTCCAATGTAACCAATCATTCCAAGAAAGCTTCTTACTTCGGCGGCATTTTCAAGTGGTTTTAAATTTATAATGCTATTGCTTTTGTCTGAATCAGGATGTACATCTTTCTTTGAAAACATATACCTGAAAATTTTAATTTTTGTTACACTGAAAACACGTTTTCTTTTGTTAATTGTTAAGTTATTCTTTACCAGTGTTTACAATACTTGTAATGCTGCATCATGCTCTTGTTTATTTTTCCCATGTACCAAAATATCGTCACTTATGTTAATGACGTTTGGTATATTTTGTAAAAGTTGACTGATTCTGTTCTGAAAAATCTAAGCGGCTGAATTTATACCAAAAGTTAGTCTTTTGTATCTAAATAGACCTACATATGTAGAGAAAGTTGTGGTATATCTTATGTCTTCATGTAATGTTAGTTGATGATAACGATCTTTCAAGTCGGTTTTGCTAAACATTGTTGAGCCATTCAGTTGTGTTATGACTTCGTGAACTGTAGGTGTTAAAGGTTTCTTTCACGCATGATTGTATTATTTAAATGTTTCATGTCAACGCAAATACGAATTAAATTTGAATTGCCTTTTCTGGGAATAATAACAATTGGAGATACTTATGGTGTTAGTGTAGTTTCAACTTTTTCAATTATAGCTTATTGTTCTAGTCTCAATAACTCATCTTCAACTAATTTTTTTTAAATGAAAAGGGACTCGTTTGTGTTTTTGACTAATCGGTTTAATATTTTTATTGATATGGTTTGATTTTGGTATCTTCTAAATTTCCTACTCCTTCGCAAATTCTTGCATAATGTTTTTGTACATATGTTAAATCTATGTTTAGGCTCACAAGATTTGTCGATATTGTAAAAATGTTTAGATTTTTTGACGACTTAAAGCTTAATAATGATTCACAAATACCCTTTATTACATTAATTTCAGTTAACCTTAATGTTATCGTTTTGTTTTTATATTTCAACACAGCAGAAAATTTTCCTAAAACATCTAAATGCTGGGTTTGTTTGAATCTGGTCTCAAATCTTTATTCAATGTTACCTTGTATGCATATTCACTAATTACGTTAACAAATGTTCCTATATCGATTATGAATCAAGACTTAATTTTTAAATGGACCTTGTTAGAACATACGTAATCCTCAAATGTAGCATCGTACTACAGATGGCGCTCACCACGCCATTTGTAGTATTTTCTAAAACGCGCTGTTAAGACAGCAGGTAAAGGTTGGTCTATGTTCTGTCGGAGTTGCCTGCGACGCGCTGATGAGATCCAAAAAGATCGAAGTTTCGACAGAATACAGACCACTTCGAATTATTTTGTAAGACTTATTATTCACATCTTAAGTAATTTTGGGTAATCAGAAGATATTGTTTGTCTTAAATTGAAATGAACATTCTGAACTATCATCATCTATATTTGTATAATTCACTAGCCTGTTATCTGTTTTTACTTTGACTTTCTTGTTGAATTATCTGTGGATTTGTTATGCTTTGTATCTGTTGTTGACTACCTTGTTGAATGTGTTTTATTTGAGTGTTCTGTTGTTGTTGATTGTTCTGGTGTTGCATACTCCTTTGTTTTTGAATACATACTCGTGCAAAATGACCTTTCTTTGAACAATAATGATAAATAATGTTGAATGCTGGACACGATTTTTTTTCCTTCGTGGTGCCATAAATTTCCACAATTTTTACACCTTTTGCGGTTGTTCTTTGTTGAACAATCGTTTGATTTACTTGTTTTTCTGTAATTTCATAAAGTTTTGATTGAGCTAATATAATTGAGGTAACGATGGCTTATCAGTCATAGCATATCGTTGTAGCTTTAAAGAAGTTGTTCCTTGAATGATTTGTGATTTAACTTCTCTTTTTTTATCAGAAAAGCTGCAGTCGCTACTTAGTTTTAACAATTTCGCATAAGTAGTATTCATCAACTGTTTCACCCATTCGTTGTTTACCTTGACAAAAATTGTAAATTTCAAATTCTATGTTAATCTTTGGTATTTAATTTTAATTTGGCCTTTTCATATTCTAACATTACAACATCTCCTGTTGGTTGTTGAGTACATGATGCATCTGCTTTCCTGTCGTCGTTTGTTGCACCTGAGGCATTAAAAAAATGTTAAAACGCTTGATCCATTTTTGCCATCGCACGTCCACGTTTCCAAATGCATGTTAATTGTTTTCTTTTAAATCCTCGTCGTCAAAATGTACTATCCAGCAAGGAATAGATTACTCAGTCTTAACTATTTATTTATAAAGTCAATAGAAATAACACAAAAAAAAATACAAACTTGGAACTTGATACACACGCAAAACACTCGCCAAGCCAGAGTACCTTAATCTCCCAACTTGATCTCTACTCCTATTTTCTGCTCTCCTATCATGCACATATCATATGAATAAACTGTATTACTACACTAACTCCGATGGAAGTATCTTTTTTTAAACTTAGTATTCGTTCATATACTTTTCGGTACCTTTTATCCAAATTTTGTTTAAAAAGAAAATGTGAAATTATCCATTACATTTTTCGTATCTCTTTTATAATTTCATTGCTAGAAAGTCATAAGAATTCTTATTAAAATAAGAAACCTGGATATTTCTACACTAAATATTTAAGGGTCATTACTTTTTTACAAAATAAACATTAAAACTTAGCAAGAAGGGGAGAATAGATCAATATTCAATTAATTTTGCAAAATGTGGTGAATTCGATTTCGATTATTTATGAAAAAATAACTTTACCGGATAGCTAATTAATATTCTAAGTATTACGGCCTTTTTTGCTCGCCTATCAACACTTACCGATACTTTTTGGAACATGACATTACTTGATCAGATAATACCCCAACAACTAACCTGTCACGTGTTATATCTAACCTACAGTTGGTAATCAGTTTAAGTTATTTATGCCATCAACACTTTTAAAGCGCACGAATTTGTACGACAAGTTCACCATTTAATTTTAGAAATACTAATTAAACAATAGTGTAGGAATTAAATCCAATCCAACGCTTTTTTATGTAATACTTAATTTTATTTAAAATTCCTCTCAACCAGGATAGTTACTAAATACTCAATATGTTCACCATGCTATTTAATTTATGACTTAATTTTTTTTAAATATCCCTCTTCCAACTAGAACAGCTACCAGATACGCAATATGTTCACCATGTTTTAAATTTATGACTTCAATAAATTTACAAAAAAATAATTTCTTGCTATTTTTCAGGAAAGCACGATAAAATTCCATGTGGTTGGTTTAAAGTGCAGCTTCTGCGGTTCATATAATACATGTAGATCCGAAGGTCCAAGTCCTCCCGTTACTGGACGTAAGATCAGTTACAATATATCAAGAGCAACTCAGGTAAAACAATTTTTTGCTAAAATTTTAGGCCAGGCTGCACAAACCAATCAAAATTTACATCAGGAAAACGAAGAAGAAGCCACATCAGCCAGTCAAAATATTAATGAAGGTCAGAGCTCATCGTCGACCGACGAAAATCAATCAGAAACGCAAAGGTCATCTCAACAATAAATTTTAATTGTTGAGATTGAAATACGTATTTTTACTTATGATTGCAAAGTTATATTAGATGTTGTGTAATAGAATTTTTATTAATTTTTTTCTTAATTTATTGCTAATATAACAAATACCTATGTATATCTGATTATCATTAGAAATAAGCTGTTAGATTGACCTTGTACTACAAGCTTTATAAAACTATAAGTATCTATTTTGTCAAAACTTAATGTCCAAAAGTAAATTACTCCGATTAAACTGAAATGTGTATTATACTTTTCGTTTATCTAATGTTTGGTGTGTTTATCGAAGATGTTTTTTTATTATATTGTAGCTCCATTTGAAATACGATATTAAACACAGTTTTAGCTACAAATAATTTAATTGACCACCATAACGATTTCACAGTGTGACTTTTTCAGATGGAAGAATACTAATCCTTAACTAATAACAAAATCATTTGTGTACTACCTTATGATAAATAAAGGTGGGGTTGCGAATCGTTACAAAATTAGCAAAGCAAACTTAAAATTTTAAAAAACAGTTACAGATTAATATAAATGATGAAAAGCGAAAAATTATTAATATCAATTTAATCGTTGACAATTAAGCTTAATATATTTATTTCTAAACTCTAGCCGATTTAGTTTTATCCCTTCGTGTTAAGTATAAAATTACTAAATCGTTTTTAAAACCAGGTGATTGTTGTAGTGAATGTTTCGCGAAGGTGGAATTGGTAATATAGTTTATACAGCCCATTGTATGTTGTTTATTACGCCATTTAAGGTATTTACCTGTTTGGCCCGTGTATTTTTTATTACAAGAACCACATTTAAATTTGTAAACGCCTGATTTTTTTTGTTTATTAATGGCTTTCTTAACGAATTGTTAGTTTTAAAATTATTAGCGATAGGGTAATTGTAAAAGATATTGAATTAAATTATAAAAACGCAAAGTGGCGATTTTGCACATTCTAGTACCAACAATGTGAACGGGGCCCCCTCTCATGGCTTCAGGTGTTGAGGGTAGGAACGAGCACTCCATATAATATATTACTTAAGGGGATTCAGTAGTACTCGCGCCGTAGAGTAAAAACATGCTTATCTATTCTGCATAACATGAGTTTAATATTTGANCAGGTATCGTATGGGATGCTGAGGGATGAGGAACAAATAAAAGGATTTACGGCAATTACAATTATTCTCCAACTAACCCTATTTATTACTGACCGTTTCAATTGAAACCATGACTTTAGGACATATGTGTAATTGTGTAAATTGAACAAAAATATAGGTGTGTTCTTAGAAGAGAAAACGTCTAATAATTTTAAAAAATATATATACATACATATATATATGTATAATAATCATACGATCCATTTATGTTATATGTATGATGAATTAGTTAGGTGAATCAACCAGTTAATATCGATATTGTTATAAAAATATTTATCGTGGGCGAACAACAGACTGATAAGCAATTTGGATTCCAACCTGGCTAATGCACCGAAAGTGCAAAGTGAAGCAAACTGTTAGCAGACCCGAAACACTTTATGTTCTAGGCACTGGAGCGGTATTGTTGTTAAGCAAAAACAAGTGAGATGTGTTAAAAAACTAACCTTGAGAAAGCCCGGCAACTTGGGCAAAACGATGGCGTTATTTTTTGAATAAAAATTTTTAAACCCTCCGTCCCTTTTGAATTTGATAGTTGCGAAAATTGCGGTATCTGGATTTATTTGGAGAAATTCTGGGAAATCAACCAAAATGTGCGTTCTTTTGCAAATCACACCATGAGTCGAGTATTCGCACATAAAAGTGGATCGAGTCAAACAGCCACTAGAACCCTGGTATGATGAACTATATGAAGTCATCAAGAAAATCTTATACTATGTGTTTCTGTCAGTGTCGACAGAAATATTAAACCCAGCATTAGTAGAAAATGTCATACTCACTCCAACAATGTCAACTATTCTCGTCAGAGGTCAATATCTAGTGGGAATTCCTCACCATGGTTTCCGTATCTTCGCGTATAGCAGTGGTTTATCATTCAGCAGCCTTGCCAAGCTATTCGAATAGAAAAATAATCCAATTCGTGACAGTTGACAAAATTAATTGCCACTCAAGGGAGACTACTGTTAGTTAGCGAGGACTTGCTTGACGATCTCACAGCGATATGACGGACCAATTAAAAAAATTATCTGGAGTTCAAGCTAATAAGTTAGTAACCAGTACCAACCATAAACACCGCCAAATACTATATCAAGTCATATAAATATTAGGTTTTTGAATTAAATGTTTATTATTAGCTATTTATTTAAACGTTTATTAGCTAAGTGGTACAGTAGTAAATTGTGTCTTAATCAATTCCCTGGTCGTACTACTCTCCGATTCCCGTCTCGGTTGATTGTTCGGTCCCGTTCGGCTATCCTGACGTCACGCGATTGGCGCTGTGGTAGTGGTAGCTGCTATTATCATTATTATCGTATCCGCTTACATAAATATGACTTCAGATCATTATATAAGTTTAATTTTTCATCTTGTTTTCCCGTGTCAGTTATGTTACTTCAGTCTTTTCGCGTTAAAAAATGTTAATCCGTTCCTAGCGCTTTCACGCGAGACCTTTAAGTAGAGGGCGTAACAGAAATAAGTGCTGAATTTTGTAGGATGTAAACTAAACAATCGCACGGTGTGTTCAGCAGCATGAGTAAGGGCAAAAGATTTTTATAAGAAAATCAATAACTTACAATCCAAAGCCGATCTTGTGCATCAATTGGCAACATAGATGTTTACCAAATAGCGAAGTGCGATAAAAACTCTGCAGCTACATGGATGGAGAATGCAAACATTAAGACACTTGAGTTTGTGTAGGGTTAATTCAATGTATTAGTGAATTAATTTTACACACTACAGATAACCTCAAATTAATAAGGAAAAATAAGCTAAGAGTACTGGTGCGTAAAATCAGGGGCCCGGGCTTAATTCCCGGCAAGGGAGTGTCAGCAGCAACAATTTTTCCTCATTAATTTGAGGTTATCTGCAGTAGATAAAATTAATTAACTTATACAATGTAAACATTACCTACCGATAATCGAACGTCTAAGATGAACATAAACAATTTAGTCTTACACATAACGTTTAGATTAAATGAATTTAATAATAATAATTAAAGGTAACACTACACTAGTAAATGTATGAACGCCAAAGAAAAAAATGCAAGTTCCGCAAGCATTAGTTGCTAAATGATTATCACCTGGATAATTGTAATTTTATTAAGGCAAATTTCCATTGAGTATTGACTAGTAAATGATGAACGCCAAACAAAAAATGCAAGTTCCGCAAGCATTAGTTGCTAAACGATTATCACCTGGATAATTGTAATTTTATTAAGGCAAATTTCCATTGAGTATTGCCAAGGCGCGTAACCTTTTTGCCGGTGGTTGTAAGTAAACTTACCAAAAAGTCTCAAAAAATTTCATAGCGTACATTTATCGATAACAGTAAGTGATTATTGTGAGGATTTTGTCTCTACAGCACCAATACAGTTCAAACCCGTAAATACGTATCATACCACATTATTGTAATAACAACTGCTCTAGAGTGACTAACCTACATTAAACGTTTAAAGAATAAACGCCTACAAGAAATTAGTTGTTAACGTGAACACTGAATCACATTTAATCTAATTTAATAAATAAGCAATAGATGAGTAAGAAAATACAAAACAAATACTACACTGATGCTGGAAATCACCAGCTGATTGAGTGCAGCGTTGCGGGCCGTGTTTCATAACCAGGGCTGGAATTGAATTTACCTATACTTTTAACTACGTTTTTCTTGAAAACGGTGAAATTTAGGGCACACAAATATTTACTTAATTTTAATGTTTTATTGTGCTCCATAATCTGCAAGCTCGGCACTTATTTCTGTTACACAATGCATATATGTACGCATCAACCATAGGAGAAGTTTTCAGTATTTTTGTTAATTTTCATTATTAATTATTGTCCAGCTGATTGGTAAGCTGCAAATATGTGATTCAGTTTATACTATAATTTTTGTCGTGTCTGCCACGAAGACAACAAGTTTGATAAAAATATCAGGATATAATATTAATTTACTAACTGTTCTATCCAGCAAAGAATAGATTATTCAGTCTTCACTATTTATTTATGAAGTTAACAGAAATAACACATAACAAGATACAAACTTAGAACTTGATATACACGCATAACGCATCAGAAACACTAGATCGCTGTTCTTTTTCATTTAACATATATGTTCACATAATAAAGATTTCTTTACTGTCTTCAACAGTCGTTCTACCATCCCATTTGCTTCTGACCAATATGGTTTGATCAAAATATGTTTAATATACCGTAGTCTTTAAAATAATTCCTCAGTTCCATGCTGTTAAAAGGAGGGTCATTATCTGATTTTATAGACTTTGGAAAACCAAATGTTGTAAATATTTTTTTTAATGTTGCTTGAATCTTATCAAAAGATATTGATTTAACAATTTCAATAATTGGGTATCTGGAATATACATCTATTATTTGAATAAATATTTCTTGTTAGGAAAAGGTCCGGCAAAGTCAATCTCAATGCGTTGAAAAAAATAATATGGTATAGAATTAGAAAAGAAAAAGTAGGGAAAGGCCGAATATAAAGATAGTTGACGAAAAATTAGAAGTGGCTGATTTTAGGTATCTAGGAAGTCAGATAAGTTAGAACGGAAGGAATATTAGGGATGTAAAGCAGAGGATAGCGCAAGATCGAGTCGCCTTCAATAAAAAGAAATCACTTCTACGCTCGTGAACGGTTTATTTAGAAATTCAAAAAAGGTTGTTAAAGGTGTATGTTTGGAGCACGGCGCTGTACGAGTGTGAAACGTGGACAGTGAGCGCAGCGGAAAAGAAAAGATTAAAAGCGTTTGAAATGTGGTGTTACAGGCGAATGATGAGGATACCGTGGATAGAAAAGGTTAGAAATGAAGAGGTATTAGAAAGAGGAAGAGAACAGAGGACTGGAAGTCAATAAGAAATAGGCGAGATAGGTTAGTAGGACACCTTCCCAGGCATGAAGGTCTAGTCAGAGACATATTAGAGGCAGAAACGGAAGTTAGGAGGGGTAGAGGTAGACCTAGATTAGATTACTGTTCGCAAATAGTTAAAGATATGAGTTGTTCTAGTTTTAGGGAAATGCGAAGATTAGCTCAGGATAGGAAAGAGTGGAGGTGCGTGTCCAACCAGTCTTAGGACTGATGACCTTATGATGATGATGATGATGATGATGGAAAGAACGAAGATTCAGTTCTCTTACTTTTGCAGGCATTTGTTTGCTTTCCAATGGCAGGTCTCCAGGGTAGATCGTTGAAAAAGTCTTCGCATTCTTCGCAATTTGATCCTTTTGTGTTATGAGTACACTCGCATCTACCATGTACCATGTCCGGTTTAGTTTCCATTCCCGGTAAGGGCAAACAGCGGTTGGCATGACCGTAACAAGAACAGGAACCCCGTACTACCATATCGGTTACTGCGTAGTAGTACTTTTCCTAAAATTAAGACAATGTAAATGCTATCTGTTATGCTACAAATTTGATGTAAAAACCTGTATTTCTTCGCGTGGATCCAGCAAATCGTCACCTAGAGTATGGAGTTTTACAAATCGGATCCGAAGATTAGTAACTTTTAGTAAGTTTTGAACTTCTTCGGAATAGGGATTGTCGATATGCATATTAGGTGGAAGAACTCTAAAAATAAGTTCTCCGTTTGTCGAGGGTGCCACATTTGAATATCGGGATTCGCAAATAACGTCTGTTAGATTTTGCGAATATCTTTCTGGAATTCCTGGAAAACTGTCCGCACATTTATGCGCAAAATACCGATATACCTAAAAATAATTTAGAAAACGAGTAGGTACAACGGTTTAAAAAACTTGTACATAGAAAAAATGCTGGCAATGTAAGTAATATCAGCATTTTTTACAATCTTTTTGTTGTACTTTAAGTGCACATTTAGTAGAAATACAATCCATGTGCATACCTTCCATGTTTTTCCGAAGTCGTAAGACCTTTCTATGTACATAGCTGCTGGTCTAAACGTTTTAAAAGTCATAATTAAATGGGTAAAGTGAAACTCCTTTTCTAGATCAAGTTGAATCGAAACATTTTCTTTGCCATTTTCTGACTGCCACCACGACTTTAGTTTTGTTCTAAAATTTATAAAGATATCAAAAGAAAGTTTCTAAAAGTTGTAGAGGTCGTACCCTGGGTAGTATCTATAAACAACGTTTTGTATACTGTGGTTTAAATGTGGTTTCATGATTTTGGATGGACGTGAATCGCACCAAAAGCATTTCTTTCGGTCTTCCAAGTGAGACACAATACAATATCGTTGTTGCTCATAAAGACCGCAAGTTGAAGACGCGCTAAGTTGTTTCTCTCTACCTATAAGTAAATTACCTGTGGCTGGGTAACACGAACTTTGCTCACATGGATGGGGTTCTACAGGGACATATCCTATAAAAAATAAAATTGACATTTGACGAGAAATCAAAGGATTCTGATAAGTATTATATCGGAAATCGTTCAGATGGTTTACATTTATTTTAAGTTCTAAAATAATCTACAATATGCATATTACGTAAGACGTCTCTAATAATATATCACAAGAAGAGATAAGAGAGTAGTTCCTATTATAATAATTCTTAGGCTAATCGTTAGATTTGTTCATAATTATGACCCAAGGAGCAGTTTAGCAATTATGTTGTGTGATAAAAAAATATATACAATATAACATTTACATGTAATAATAAATGTATTAAGTAATTGGTTTTTATTTTAATATATGTACATATT
>NW_020442452.1:87879-104935 GCF_000699045.2 Agrilus planipennis | reverse complement strand
CGTGAAAACCTGGTTTCACGTGTTTTTAAATGCAATTTAGCAACGATTTCAACCCTAATTTTTGGATAATTCGCAGATATCCTTCATCTGCACACCTTTCACAAGACTTTTAGACTAGGAAAATCAAAAACTTGTTAAATAAAAGATTTTTTTGACTTACTTTTATTACGTAACTATTTTTAATTTTTCTTTTTACAAAATTATTTAAACACGGCAATTTTTTGTTTTTAATACTGTTTACTAAATAAACAAAGGAGAAAATCATTATATATGAATAATT
The DNA here is from genome assembly GCF_000699045.2 of Agrilus planipennis. Classification (NCBI taxonomy): domain Eukaryota; kingdom Metazoa; phylum Arthropoda; class Insecta; order Coleoptera; family Buprestidae; genus Agrilus; species Agrilus planipennis. The sequence goes on along the minus strand of NW_020442452.1, from coordinate 104,655 downwards.
TGTAATACTATTTAAAAAACTAATAAATAACTTACAATAATGACAATTTACCTATTTGAAAGTGTTCATTCAATTTCAAAAGATATGACGAGGCGAATGTTAAATTTTGTTCATTCATAATCAAGATTTTTTAAATTAATATTTCTAGTACCACTGAAATGAGTATGCTGTAAAAGGTCATTTCGTTCGTAAAATTATTCATTTGAACAATACCTATCTGGTATCGCTCTCGCAAAAGTACTTTTTTTTAAGAAAATGTATGTCGTTAACATTGACGCATGCATGTTTACATGAGATCCTCTCTGTCAGAAAGCAAACGGAGAATGATATACGCATGTGTACTTATGATGGGATTGATAAAACTTGCGAAATAAAGCGACTAGTTGCGAATAATTCCGACAATATCTCCGCCTTCTTCTTTAGATTCCCCTTACCCTGCGTACTCCTGAGAAACTTTCGTTGTGCTACTGAATACCCTTAAGAGCGTAGGAAGGCTCGTAAGACAATTTGTTTAGAAACTCACGCACTGGTCTTGCAAATTTAAGGAATGCACCATCATGCCTGAAAAACTTACGTCTACGCACTTACAACGGTATATCCTCAAGTTATTCGGTAGATTTCTTGTAATAAATTCAAATTCGCAATCCAATTACTATGTTTAGTAGTTTCTAGCAAACGGGTTGGGTTGAATAAATTCGCTTTAAACGCACCAGATAGAACAAACAGTCCGAACAGCTAATCTTCAAAAATTCTGCCTCACTCGTTTACCGAAAACAGTTGTTGAAATTGCGAAGGATATACGGCATGCGGATTTACGTCACACCAGTGGTAAAAATTGAAAATTCCGTCTCACGTGAAGCAGATCTGTAAACAACACCTATGGAAAAAACTGGGTCCTACTACACATTTCTTTCGAAATCACTGACATTTTACTCGTGGCTGAAAATCAGTTTCAAGCAAGGCCTGCAATACACTACAACTGCTGCTTTAACATTTGCCACACTCTCATATGAAGAGTCAACCCGTAAATATCATGTCACATTATTGTTACAACAACGGTTTTACAGTCGCATACTGACCTAGTCCAATGACTAATGTATTGTAATGTTCGTGGGTTTAACAAAATTTAACTTCTAAAACGAAAACTATTTATTTACACTAATTATTATTTAACTTAAAAACACTATTAAATAATTACTGAACTTAGGTAATTATTCTATTTATTTACACTACTGTCACTATTCACTGTGCTATTTATTTGTTGATTCACTTCTGCAACGGTCAATTTATTTCTACTCCATTTCGGCGATCGTCTCTTCCTTTAGATACTCCCTTGCTTCCTTTCGGGAACCTTCTCGAGACGTCTGCAAAAGTTTCTTTTTCTTTGAACTGTTTAATTCCTTTCCCAGAACGCAGGTACGACACACACGTTTACAAATACGGCGCACATGAAGAGAGGCGCTCGCGGCTAATCGGCGAATCGATAAGCCGTTCACACACGTATGCCCGATCGCACACAGACACGCTCGTGCTCGCTACAGTATTTTTTTATTATTGTTTTTATTAATACAAAGTCACTCAATGAGTGAAAACGGGTTACAGTGCATGCATGCATAAATCATGAATGCAGTTCAAATTTTATTTCAAAGAAGACAACCAAAAATATTTAATATAAAAATAAATAAGATACAATTATAAAAAAAGAAGTATATATAGTATAAACAATAAACTTTATAAAATTACAAGTATTCGTCCAATTAAAATTACTTAAAATTAATTTTGTTGATTATAATGTCCGTAATTCTTCGACAACCAGTTTTTCTCAAACTTTTTGAGTTTCACTTCATTCATTATGCTTCTCAGTTCAATAGGCATAATGTTGTAGGCTATTCTTCTCAACTTAATAGATGTCTTTTTTTTGTTGGTTGTACTGGTGTACCACATAAAAGTCTTGAATTCTCGAAGGACGAGGACACACACTTTTGATTTTTTGCTTTATTTACAACTTAAAACTATAATATATAATATATAAGAGAAAGAATAGAATAAAAAAATGCTTGAATGATTTTGGTACTTGCTAAATTTCGTGATGTATGCGTGTTTTGCTCTAGAGACCGAATCAATGTTCTTGGAATGAAAGCTAAATTAGTTCTCTTTACAATTATAAAATCTTAATTCGAGGTAACTAGATACTTGTTTCATGTCTTGAAAACCTAGTTTTTGTTGAAGGTTGGTTTTGCCACCAACGCTTGATCGAACATTTATGTTTATGTATTCTTTACTCCATCAACGCAAAAAATCCTGCCTTAGCTTCTGGACGTGTTGAAATCGGCTTAATCTGTTGTCGCTGATGTCTTAAATGGAGGTCAAACGCCCCCCAATTAAAAAATGTGCAGTGGTAAGGGGATCGAAATCACTAGGATCATTGGATAAAGCGGATAGTGGTCTAGAATTGAGCACTGCTTCTATCTGTGTCAAAACAGTGTACATTTCCTCAAAGGTGAAGTTGGTGTTACCCGTTACTCGTTTAATGTGATTTGGCCCCGGCTTCCCAAAGACCTACGAAATAAGGGGAACAAGAAAGTATGAAATATCATAACGTATTTATATAACTTAATGCTCTTACAATTTCATCTCTATTTGACTTGGTTTTTAATAATCTATAGAAATGAAGCCTTTCAAAATTTGCCCCGATAAAACATGACCCGTTGTCCGAGTAAATATTTAGTGACATGCTTCTGTATTTACACTTGTTACCATGTCGAGGTACTTTGCCTTGGTAGCATAACACACAGATATGCTTTAATGAATTTAGTATTACTGCCCTTTTTTTCCTTAATACTAATTGGTGCCGTATAATCGACGCCGCATTTATAAACGTGTGACGCTGGGGCCACACGAAGTTTAGGCAAGGGGGTCATAATCTGGTCCAATGGCCTTGGATTAATTGGATAGCAATTGACACATTTACAAATTATCTTTTTTACCAATTTTTTCCATGCTATTGGCCGACACAGGTCTCTTAAACAGGCTAACAATTGGTTGACTCCATAATGTGTTAATCGTTTGTGTTCCCATTCGATTATAAGTTCTTAAGTTTGTAACTGTTAGACAGTATAATGGGATGAATTTTGTCGTGTACGTATTCTGACTGCTGTATACGACCGCCTAGCTGAAGCATGCCCGTATCATCAATTAACAGATTCAAATCTACTTTTTTATTTACCGGTTTAGTTTTTAATACATCTTTCATTTCTGTACCGAAACAAGTAGTTTGAGCATTGCAAATTAAGAATTGCAGACTGATTTAGTTCTGTACACAGTAAAAAATAATTTGTCGTTCTAACAAAAAAATGTAGTACCAGGAGGTCCACTAAAATTTGTAGTGAACTTGACATCCTTGGTTTTAGTAAAATTCAACAATTACAATTTGTTAAGTATTAACTAAAAAATCGTTGTTGGTTTAACGTTTTTTATTTACTTACTACAAACTATAAACGTTAGTAATTAGGAATATAATAAATGTAAAATGTACATTCATTTGTGGTGAACTTTACATATATTTCTAGTAGTCTTGCCAAAGTTTGTGTTCATTTAACATGTGAATGTGTAAGTTTTACATTTATTTTATGTAGATTAAGCAAAAGAATGAGGCTACTTTTAAACGAAAATATATAAATCTTACACTATTTTTAAGTAGATTAAACAAAACAATTAAGTTAAATTTAACATAAAAAAAATGTAAATTTAACCAATTTTTTGTAGATTAAGCAACTATACGGGGTTATATTGACGTAAAAAATGAGTCAATATTACGATTATTTTCAGGAGATTAAGCAAAAGTCTTCTGTCAAATAATAAACTTTTATTTTGTAAATAATATATAATAATGATTCATTAAAAGTATAAACCATGCCATACATACATTTTTAAAGAATAATATACTTTNTCGAAATCACTAGGATCATTGGATAAAGCGGATAGTGGTCTAGAATTGAGCACTGCTTCTATCTGTGTCAAAACAGTGTACATTTCCTCAAAGGTGAAGTTGGTGTTACCCGTTACTCGTTTAATGTGATTTGGCCCCGGCTTCCCAAAGACCTACGAAATAAGGGGAACAAGAAAGTATGAAATATCATAACGTATTTATATAACTTAATGCTCTTACAATTTCATCTCTATTTGACTTGGTTTTTAATAATCTATAGAAATGAAGCCTTTCAAAATTTGCCCCGATAAAACATGACCCGTTGTCCGAGTAAATATTTAGTGACATGCTTCTGTATTTACACTTGTTACCATGTCGAGGTACTTTGCCTTGGTAGCATAACACACAGATATGCTTTAATGAATTTAGTATTACTGCCCTTTTTTTCCTTAATACTAATTGGTGCCGTATAATCGACGCCGCATTTATAAACGTGTGACGCTGGGGCCACACGAAGTTTAGGCAAGGGGGTCATAATCTGGTCCAATGGCCTTGGATTAATTGGATAGCAATTGACACATTTACAAATTATCTTTTTTACCAATTTTTTCCATGCTATTGGCCGACACAGGTCTCTTAAACAGGCTAACAATTGGTTGACTCCATAATGTGTTAATCGTTTGTGTTCCCATTCGATTATAAGTTCTTAAGTTTGTAACTGTTAGACAGTATAATGGGATGAATTTTGTCGTGTACGTATTCTGACTGCTGTATACGACCGCCTAGCTGAAGCATGCCCGTATCATCAATTAACAGATTCAAATCTACTTTTTTATTTACCGGTTTAGTTTTTAATACATCTTTCATTTCTGTACCGAAACAAGTAGTTTGAGCATTGCAAATTAAGAATTGCAGACTGATTTAGTTCTGTACACAGTAAAAAATAATTTGTCGTTCTAACAAAAAAATGTAGTACCAGGAGGTCCACTAAAATTTGTAGTGAACTTGACATCCTTGGTTTTAGTAAAATTCAACAATTACAATTTGTTAAGTATTAACTAAAAAATCGTTGTTGGTTTAACGTTTTTTATTTACTTACTACAAACTATAAACGTTAGTAATTAGGAATATAATAAATGTAAAATGTACATTCATTTGTGGTGAACTTTACATATATTTCTAGTAGTCTTGCCAAAGTTTGTGTTCATTTAACATGTGAATGTGTAAGTTTTACATTTATTTTATGTAGATTAAGCAAAAGAATGAGGCTACTTTTAAACGAAAATATATAAATCTTACACTATTTTTAAGTAGATTAAACAAAACAATTAAGTTAAATTTAACATAAAAAGAATGTAAATTTAACCAATTTTTTGTAGATTAAGCAACTATACGGGGTTATATTGACGTAAAAAATGAGTCAATATTACGATTATTTTCAGGAGATTAAGCAAAAGTCTTCTGTCAAATAATAAACTTTTATTTTGTAAATAATATATAATAATGATTCATTAAAAGTATAAACCATGCCATACATACATTTTTAAAGAATAATATACTTTGGTACTATTAAATACAAATTTTTATCGTAGGGCTTGTGCAGTTCGTAAGAAACAATGTGTTTAATATCTTTCAAATTTAATACCCTGTGAGTACAAACATAATTTTTTTCTACACTATAAGATTGAAAAATGTCGTGAAAATCAACCGTACGCCATTCCTTTATAATAAAATAAGTATTATTTCTAAAAACGCAAATCTCAATTATTTCGGAGAATACAGGGAAATAATCTTCATTAGTACAAGTAACAAACATGCCCTTTTGATAAGTCGTACCCAATATAGTTACAGAATTGGTAACTGTTATTTCACGTTCACTGATGCTGTTACTTTCAATGTACATTTTAAAANTTTTTTGTTTTGGGATTAAAAAACGCCTCCTTAAATATAAAGTTATGTAAAAACCACAAATTATATTAAAACTATATTAAGACACACATATCCTTCACCATCCCGACACCGAAGCTTGGGAAATAATGTTACAATTGCATTTGCATACTCTACTTTAGTTTGAGTGCATGGAATAGTATTTGGAGGCATATATTGTAGCATGTGGTCTACAACAATATTAACCAATCTTTTCCTACTTTTATCATCAAGTGTTTTTTCTTGCTGATAAAAACTTATTATTTCCTTTCCACCTGGGTGAGAAAACAAATAGTTCTTAAGTTCCTACAAATAAATAAAATAATCATCAGCAGCATATACAGATATGCACGTTTGTATGTATGTGTATGTGTATATGTAAATTATACCTGTGGAGATAGATGATGGTAAGGCAATGAGGCTGTTTTTACTCTTTTGCGTGGGGTTTCAAATGAGGATATATCAATATCGGCATCAAAGCTTGTGCAAGGTACTGAAGATGGCGATGGCAAAGACTCGAAATTAGTTTCTGTACTGCAGCTGCTTAAACCATGTGTATAAGCAGACGAAAATGTTGATAAGGGCGTTAGATTCAAGTCTACAATAGAAATTTTGGTAATTGTCAAGGTGATGGAACTGTCGCTTAGAAGGGAGTGGAAGAAAGGGGTAGGGGGTAGGGTTTAGGGCTGATCGTAAACAACTCCAAAAAGTGGTGAAAGTCAGAGACACGATGGAGGCGCAGGAGGTGGAGTGAAAACCCGTTTCTTTAAATTTAGTACAAGGATAAATTGATAATTTTACGTAGAGCATGAGGGTGAAGTAAGCCACATAAAGGGAGGGTAAGGCAGTGGGGGGGGGCTTCTAAGTGATACTTTAATTTTTAGTCTCCAACTCCAACGCCACCCATGAAGTTCTCAGACCCTCTTTCCTTACATCGTTCACTCCCGCCCGAGTGACAATCCCATCATCCAAACAATTATTATAGTTTTATTTAAATCAAACCAATTGTGAATCACATTGGTAACATGAGTCGTAGCCATTTGGAATAATACGCCATTTTCAAATTTTGCTTACAATTAGTCACTTAATGGATATATGCGAACATGTTTATACAAAACAGCTGTACTTGAAAGTTTGTGCAATTGAAATTTAAATTATATTAAATAATCTACCCTTTTTGAAATTGTTCTAATATACCACAAATCCAAAAAAACAATCCTTATCGCGTCTTAAATAAGCAATAAACAGAATGAAAAGAAAAAGACAAAATAAGTAAAATAAATACATGTAGTCCTTGGCAGCATTATACATATAGTGGGTATGTATATTTAATTTAAATCCAATATTTATTTACGGAAAGCAAGTGTGTCATAAAGGGTAACAGCGTATATTCTGTATGTATAATAACATTTACTTAATTTAATAACTTAAACCGACCTGCGTTCTAAATAGGTTTAATCCATAGTCTTGTGCAATGTTAGTAAATTAAACTGTATAAGTAAAAAAAAGTAGATAGGTATACCCTCATTTTGGCGATCAGCAACCAAAGAAATAATGACCCCAATAGGACTAATTCTTAAAAAATGCGCCAGAAAATCCTTATCAATTACCGCTCCTTCACAATCACGTGTCTGGAATTGAATTTCAGAAAGTTGAGGAAATGTCTTCACAGCTGAAAGTTGTGGCAATGAAAAATACTTCGTAAATGTGCATACCTTTATATATACATATGTTTATATTTATGAGTGTTGCATTTTCGAAATACCTAATACTTTTACTTATTGAACTGTAACTTACGATTAAAACATAAAGAAGCAAAAACCTAATACTACTAGATGCAAGACGAAATACAGTGATACAGATACCTGATTATTTTTGTATAAGCCAGAATTGGTTAATGTATATGTAAAAATTGATAAGTAACTATTATTTTTTAGTAATAAGTACCTAATAGCTTTAAAACGTCGTATTCTGGACTCGACAATGTTGCCCATTTAACTTCTTCTTCATATTTAAGTTTTATGTAATAAGGTTGTATTTCACAATCGTCTATTTTATTCTACAAATAAAATTCATATAAAAATAAAGTTATTTTGGAATTGCAATAACGGATTAAACGGATGTAAGATCATTTAAGAAAACGCGTCAGAAAAAAAATTGGAATCGTTAACTTTTTAGTTTCAAAATAGTAATTATGAGATATAATTTTGAAGTTACATGTACGTATAAAAGACAATAATAGTTCAAATTAAACAAAAATCTAGCTATTCCAGAAACCAACAATGAAAAAAAATTGCTCTGCATTATTTAAATAAGAAAAAATTTAGAGTCGATATTATTCTTCCAAATATTTTTTACCCTAATATGCACGCATATTTTAAATCATACAACACAAATCTTATAAATCGAATCCTTTCCAACATAAAATAATAAAATAAGTATCTACATAAGAGATTTTTATTATATATTAGTAACTTACCAAATAGCTATCCATCATAATTTCTAATTTTTTTTATTAACAAGAACAACACGTAACCACTGCTCACACTACACTAAAATGGACAATGGAAAGCTCTGGAAGAACTGGGAATACCCGGAGTATCACGTGTTTCTGAGATGACCTCCGTTTGACTCGCGAAATTTGTAAATTTTACATACCTTTTTTGTCATTTAAGTGTTTCGTATTGCACTTATAACGCTCAAAATTAGTTAAAGTTGTGGTAGTTATATTGTAACTGCAATTTTTTGTCATATTTACATATTTACTCCTTATAATTTATCGATTACAATTCTAAATATCTTTAGTTACCAAAACGTCGCTGTTGGAAGTTATTTTAGCAAAAACTAATGTAAAACTGAGTACGCACCCTTTAACAAAATCGAGAATTAGAGACAGCGTACATCTGACGAGGAATTCTTGTTGTTAATAACAAAATAAAATTGTATTCTCAGTTTATTACGTTTTTTTGTCAATAATGCAAATTATTTTTTACTGTGTAGTGGCTTAAAGACCTGTTTTCTTATCATTCGGATATTTACAATTCTGGATGAATCTAAAGGTGTAAGAAACTATGTGTAATAATTTATTTAAATTTGAAAATTTTGCTTCTTGTTTCGTTACAAAAAGAGTGGGTAAAACTTCCGTATCACGGTTTTTTCGAAAATGAACTTTTTCTTGTTGAGAATGGTTAATGAATGGTCGTAAATTATATTAGATACTGGTCATGTATTCGAATATCGCTGCAACCATTCTGGCCTGCGCCACCAATTGTTGCAGTTTTTTAAATTTTTTTTAGTTTGGGCGGCATCCCCTTTAACAGCCGAAAGTAAATAATAAAATTTGTAAATATTAGACAAGCGGGAATTTTTATTAATAAGCGAATCGAATGCGTCATGGATTCCACCCAATTATGAAACTCTCCGCTGAAACTTGGTAAGCAATTATCGAAAGCTGCTTTTAGTATCGTGTTAGAAATGTAACTATCTCAACTAACTATTGTCAGCAGTTATTTATTCTCTTCACTTTATAACCTTGATGTATTTAGTCATTCAGTAGGTCAGTGAGTCTGTTTATGCAAAGATCAAATTGTACAGTAGTGGCGAGGTACACCCAACATTTTGCGGGTCGTGAGCGTCGACACCCGAACCATACGAACCATATCACCCCTAAGAAGATGAAAAAACCCTCAAAGTAGTACACACAAAATAGCATATAACGTTGGCTCTTCTCATGTGATAGTGTGACAAATTGCTTGCAGGTAAAATTGGGAAAGATTTTCTTGAGCAGAAGCTGTGGCGACCTCAGAAATCGTTCCAGTTTTGGGGACTGAAAAGACATCTTTCGAAATGTGGTATAACAGAAAACCTGATATAGATAGAATAAGGTCATTACTTTAATCCCAAGAGGGAAAAGGTAAAAGTGGAATAAGAAAACGAAAAGAAATATTTTGTTCGGTTTCACTTACGATATTAAAGGCTATAAAAGGAATAGTGAGTAGAGATGCAATTATAGCTATAATAAAAATAATAATCAGAGCTGATATGGGCGAAAAAGATTCATTAGAATAAAACCTACATCAGCGTTTCGCCTCTGATTTAAGGCTTTTTCAATCAGCTCTGACTATTACCATTAACACTAAGAGGAAGGAACATTTTAAAAATATAATGTGTTGTAGCGACCACGACCGTGATTGTATGCGAACGGGCATACGTGTGTGTTAGCGGGTTATCGATTCGCCAACTAGCCGCGGGCGCCTTTCTTCATGTGCGCCGTATCTGTAAACGTGTGTCGTACCTGCGTTCCGGGAAAGCAATTAAACAGTTCAAAGAAAACGAGACTTTTCCGGACGGCTCGAGAAAGTTCCCGAAAGGGACCAAAAGAGTATTTAAAGGAAGAGACTATCGCCGAGAGAGTGGAAATAAATTGACTGTTGCAGAAGAGAATCAAGAGATAAATTGACAGTGATAGAAGTGAAATAAATAGAACAGTGAATAGTAACAGTAGTGGAAATAAATAGAATAATTACCTAAGTTTCGTAAAAATTTAATAGTGTTTTTAAGTTCAATAATAATTAGTGTAAATAAATAGTTTTCTTCTTAAAAGTTAATTTGTTAAACCCACGAACATTACAGTATGAACCAGGAATCAGCATATTCAGTGGGGATTCAAATTGAACAGAAAGATAATTATTCAGATCAAAATTCCACAGATCACGAGTCAACGGACTTAACTATTGGTAAGAACTATATTCATAAATTTTCACAACCACATGAAAACACGGAAAATAGAAAATCGCAAAGACCAAAAACCCAAACATTTTGAAGACTACTCAATTTATTCTTATGTGTAAGAATCCGCTTGTAATGATGATTCAATCACTGTGGAGCAAGGAGTAGGCCATGACAAGGAGCGATACTGCAAGAAGGCAGTCTGAAAAAATTCAATGTTTCATAGCTAATGATGCTTGGCAATTGAGACAGCTCACCATATTCATTAACAGTTCTTCCATGAAAGTGGGTTTTTAAGAGAAAAGTCAGTGAAAGCGGAGAAGTTAAATATCGTGCGTGTTAAAGTTAGATCGATCGGATACTTTATTTTTATTGTATTTGTTTGTACAGGCTTACCCTGGTTAGGAAGGTTAGGTTATTACATATTTGAGTTTTCATATAATAGTAAAATAATAAATACATACAAGCTGAAATTAGTTAATGTTCCTGACATATTGGATTCCTTTTCAAATAACCAAAACGTGAGGTGATACTACTAGAGTCTAAATTATCAACTGTAGAGGCAGTATATACTAAATTGCGTATATCTAGCTATATATAAACAATCACATTTGTAAATAAACTAAATTAAGCAATCACCCTTATAAATTATCTGCATACATAAGTTCAGAATAAAAAGCACGTAATCTTGCTGTAAAATTCGATTATGGTTTTCCATTATTTTCCAAGTCCAAACAACTTGTCTGTACAAACTATGCAACTTATATGACTGTTTTAGATTACTTCTTTCACTGTTAGAATAGCCAATTTAATAGACTTCAAGCAATAGATCTGCAAAAGCACAGGGATGAGCGTATTTGAACAAGTAGCTGAAATCCACCACCGTGACCGGGAAGAAGAACTTGAGACGAAACCGACATCACTTTCTGTCACGTTAACAGAACCAGTGAAACGGTCAAGAAACTATCTCAACAAGCTTCAAGTCATGCAATTGGTAGAACTTGTTGTCCGTTTTCAACACGTCTTTGGTCAAGACTTTGGTAGGATCAACTTAACATACCACTGCATCAACACTGTACAGCAAGACCCATCAAACAACCACCTAGAAGAGTTCCCTGGGCAAAGTAAGAGGAAATCAATAACCTTATAAAAGACATACATAAGCAAGGGGTAATAGAATCATCTCAAAGTTCTTGGGCTTCCCCTATAGTGTTGTTATACAAGAAGCTACCCTTTACTTCGAATCGACGACACACTAGACAATCTAGCTGGAGTTAAATGATTCTTTCGTATGGATTTGAAAAGTGGATACTAGTAAGTGGATATGCATCCACAGGGTAAGCAGAGGACTGCCTTTACAAAGGGAAATGGCCAATGGCAGTTCAACGTGATGCCTTTTGGATTGTGTAATGCACCGGCTATATTCGAAAGACTCATGGACTGTGTATCAACAACTATGTATTTGGTTGTATTGGTGAAAGTAATCATATCGTCCACATAAACGGCCAAAATTAATTTTATTTCATCGTAATTTTATAGTGCACACAAGGACAATTTTTGACTGAGTTAGTCCTGTTCCTTTTAAAAACGAATCTAATTTTAGATTCCATACATGACTATTGTTTCAAACCATATCATGATTATTTTGATCAACAGAATTATTGAAATACTCCGGAGCAATCATGTATATTTCCTCAAGAATGTTACCATGTAAAAATTCTGAAACTGTATTCATCTAGTCAATACCAACATTATTCTTGTAATGAAAAATGACGCCATCTGAGCACCACACCAACGCCCTCTTTGTTGTGTAAGGAGCAGGTTTTATCATTTACGTTCCTTATTGATAGTGGCGCCGATGTATCTATATCATAAATAATTCGGCTGTAAAGACATTAAACGAAACAATTAAACTGAGTGAGAACGTACACGCTTTTTCGGGTCTCGGGGCTCAGACAGTTTATGGCGATCTCTTTGTTGTTTTGTCGACCCTTACGTTAGAAGTTAATTTCTCGGTGGCCCCCGACAACGTTATTCCAAGAAGTATTGATGTCATTATTGGGTGGGATGTCATCAGCTGAACTTTTCTAAAAGTCGAGAAAAGTAAAAACGGAACCGTAGTGATCCCGAAATGGTAAAAATACTTTATGTACAAAACGTTAAGGATTTAAAAATAAATCAACTTGGGTTAACGAAAGGTTTGAAAGGACGAATATAACATTTATTGACAACATATAAAAATAAGACACTTGATCACGTTACGTGCGGTAAAATGACAATACGGCTAAAAGATACCACACCAGTGTCGTATCGCCCTCAACGTCTGGCTTATCAAGAAAGGACTTAAGTGAAGATAATAATTGAAGAACTATTGAATGGTGGAATTATCCGCAAAAGTAAATCGGAGTACGCCAGTCCGATCTTGCTAGTAAAGAAAAAGAATGGCGAAGTTAGGATGTGTTAAAAAGTTGTTAAAGAAAGATACCCGTTACCTTTAATTCAAGACGAAATAAACACTTTGTCACAGGCGAAATATGTTACCACCTTAAACATGACGTCCGGCTTTTATCAAATGCAAATCGAGGAGGATTCGAAGCATACTGCAGCGTTTATTACACCGAATGATCAATACGAATTTAATCGAATGCCTTTTGGTTACGTCAATGCCCCAGCGGCATTGGGAGAATTAAAGGGTAACAAAGCACTCATCTATCTTGATGATGTGCTTGTAAATCAAAAATGATAGAAGAGGGACTCCAAAACTTAGAGGAAGTGTTGAATGCCTTAGCAACCCATGATTTGCTTTGAACTACGAAAAGTGCATGTTTCTAGCGGTGGAAACTGATTATCTCGGTGTTGTTTTGACTGAGGCATCAATTCGACCCAGCCCGCTCAAAGTTAGAGCTGTAGCTCGCGCTCCTCCTCCGTCGGATGTAAAAGAAGTACGCCAATTCATGGGACTTGCCGGCTATTTTCGTCGATTTATTTAAGGAATCTCTAAAATAACAGCACCCATAACAGCCTTGCATCTGAAGGGGAACTGCGTATACAAATTCGAACTGAACACCAGATTATTTAACAAAACCACTGCCTAGAACATGCCTAAAAATTTTATCAGACAAGTTGAGATAGATTGAGAATGATATCACCAAATATTATATTTTACTTCAACGTAATTTGAATTATTGAATTTAAGCAGGGAAAGTATTAAGATTTGAGATTTGTAATACTTAACATAAAATAATACTATGTGTCAAATGTAAAGATCTCATCTATTACTCTTATTATTGTTCAAGTGAAGTTTACTCAAATAAATAGTTAGATATATAAAGAAACTAAATTATCACCCAACACTCTAAGTGATAAGTTCAAATAACACATTTGATTTTAAGATTAAAAATATATTAGTATTACTAATCGGGCTTTATACTGTGGTAAACGTTCGTTTCATCCTTTTCTTTTAAAATCCGTTTACAATTTAATGATAAATTTACTAACTCCCAAGTACCATTTTCAATGAGAGCATCATATTTATCTTTCATGGCTTAACGTTATTTATCCCTGTCTAGTCTACTTAGAACTTCTTCAGGATCCATAGGATCTTCAAGATTAATGTCTACCTCAATTACTATTGAATATGTTATATGATCTTCCATTGTCTTTTCTCACGCCGAGTTCTTTGGATTGGTGTTGCATTTTCTGCATTGTTTACTTCGGGAAAATAACCGAAGTTACTGTTTTGAATTATCTATCTCAGTATTGGCAAACCCTTCGAAAAAATCAGTGTTTTATTTTCGCTGTGACGGTTTAGGATTTGGTCTAAATCATTAGTTCTTTGTCAGTGAAGCAGTGATAACTTCTGAATCAGTTAAGTGGAAAAAAATCTTTCTTAGCGTACTGTATTTCCTGTTGTAATGATGTGTTCATCAAACTGAACATATCAAGAAATAAATACCATATTTTTGTTTGAATCATATAGTCTGAATGCTTTTGCTTCCAAACTGTAGTTATAATGTTAAAAGGCGTCGCCTTAGCATTTAGTGTTTTTTTTATTTGGCTAGAAATATGTGCATATACGTAAGTTGATGTCTACTTGCACTCCTGAGTAAATTTTGTAATTTTGTAGAGAAATATTCATCATAATTGGTTCAAATTTTTTATCCTCCGGGTTCTAATAAAGATTTTGTAGACTATAAAAAATTGATGAAATCACTTTTACTTTTTAGAAAGTAGACAGTTGTATGTATGGTGACTATAATCACTGAGGATGGCAAGCACATATCTTCAATCAGATAGTGAATCTACTTGCATCAGTCTACATAAATCGGTATATGTATTAGTGCCAAAACATATGATGATTTATTTTCACTTGCATAAAATAGTAAATGATGACTAAATACTAAACATTTATACCACAAATTTGCCTTATTAGAATAATTACTGACTTTAGCACCACCAGAGTTGAAGATAACAATGTTTCGTTTGTTCACTTTTTGGCTTCAGGCTTTTGTATTTGTGGGTTAACACTGGTATTGAATAACACAAATGTTTGATCTGAACGCAATTGTTTATTTATAATTTGAGAGGTACAATGTTGACTCGAGTTTGATCGGACAAAGACTCACTATTCGCGATTCACTCAGCCAGATGGCTCTGTTGCCAACTTGCAACCTTAAGATCAATACACAACATTTCCTCCCTTCTTTAATTAACTATTAAAACTTTGATTATTAAAAAAAAAAGGAAGAAAGAAAAAAAAATAAAATGAAATGAATTAAAATAAAATGAAGAAGAAAAAAAGTAAAAATAAAAAAAACGTTCTAATTTAAATTTTGAGCAAAGAAAAACACCTTCCCATCTTATCTCTTCTTTTCTACACTTTACGTCACTCCGGAGAGAACCGAAGTGGAGCACGGCGCTCTCGTTGAGATCTGCGTGGAATCCTTGGGGTGGACGGCATTATAGGTGCAAGGATCGCAGGAACCGGAGATGCTACAGGTGTAGCCGGAAGTGCTGGAGTTCGTCTTGGTGTTTGTGGCTGCTCTGGCTGAGCTTGGGCTTGGCCTTAGAAACGTGTCCTGCGTGGTGCACCGCAATTGATTCTGTCGCCAACGACACGATCAGGTTCTGCTGCTCCCATTGTTTTCCCTGATCTGATGAATGCTCATGACTGCGAATCTGATGAATGTGCCTCTTGAACCGTTTGCCGTGAAATTCAATTTCGTAGTGCAAATCTCCCAAGCAGGACACGACTTCTCCAACAATCCATTTGCCCATGCGCGGATTTTCTGAGAGAAAATATACCAAGTCTCCCTGATGAAATTTACGGTAGGTTGCATCAAAACTGGCCTTCTGTTTCTCAGAAATCTTGGTGTGTAAATCATCTGGGAGAACAAGGTTGAGTCTTGTGCGCAGATCACGCCCAATGAAAAGCTGAGCAGGGGATGCACCGGTGGTAGCGTGAGGAGCTTTCCGATATTGTCGCAGGAACTCGTTGATGTTGCTTTGAAGAGTGCTCTCGGTTGTTGACATCGCGCGCAGGGCGTCCTTGACCGTCTGTACGCATCTTTCAGCTTGACCGTTTGTCGAGGGATGGTAAGGAGCTGTGAGCTTATGGTACTTCATCATCAAAAAGTTTTTGAACTCTGCGGATGTAAATTGAGGAGCATTGTCCGAAACCAGGATGACTGGTGCCCCAAACGTTGCAAAAAGGTTGTCGAGGATTCGGCTCGTAGCAGCTGATGTCGTGGACTTGGTTACTCTGACTTCCAACCACTTGCTATAGGCGTCCACGATAATGAGCAACATGTTTCCAGCAACTGGCCCGGCGTAATCAATGTGGATTCTCTGCCATGGAGCTGTAGGGTACTCCCAGTGGTGCTCTCGGAATCGTACGGGGGCGTGTGCATGCTTTGCACATTCAGTGCAAGATTTGGCGACATGCTCAATTGCAGCATCGATGCCAGGCCAGAAAACAAACGAGCGGGCCAGCCCTTTCATTTTGACGATTCCGATGTGAGCGGCGTGCAAATCCTGAAGAATGGCGTTTCTGAGTGAAGGTGGAATCACAACTCTGTGTTCAAACAACAAACAATTAGCGGCCGCGGTGTAGTTGGCTTCAGGTGACTTGAAGCCGTGACGAAGGAGGTCTTGACCTGATTCCAAAAGCTTCAGAATGTTGCCAAGGTGCTCAT
>NW_020442452.1:73804-84839 GCF_000699045.2 Agrilus planipennis | reverse complement strand
AAAAAAAACACCTTTTGACAATTACTTACTAACAATACCCTATGGGCGGAAGTTAGTCGGACATTACAAGTCTTAAAAGTAAAAGTACAGTACAGGTGAAGATGCACCTGTATTTATAATTTAAATTGGCTGATACTGCAATCTGTGCGAAACACGCCATACCTCGCGTGGCGTGACATCTTGCGATGCGTGGCGTGATTCTGTTATGGGAACACGTGTTATCTTGGATAACTCCTCCCCCGTTAAGAAGGAATTTTATGGTAAAGCCAGAAAATTGCTATTAATTATAATAGAATAAAATAGTAATAATAATAATTATAAAAGAGATTAGTTTCGCACCAATTGCACATCGACCAAAACAATATTAATTATCAATATATAATATAATAAGTAATAATAAACGTAACATAACTATCACTAAAAATTAAACACGTCTTCTCCGAATAAGAAAAGCCTCTTGGCCCGCCATTTCTTCCAATTCGCCAGAATTCTCCCCATTTGGAGCCCTCTTCTTGCGAAAAATTCCAAAAAGCTTTTCCCTCACACAATACAATATTATAAAGATCGTTATAATACTCAGTATGACAATATAGTGTGTTATTAATGTCATGCCATGTTTCCTTCATGTACGATACCGGGTCATTCATGTCAAGAGTCAATTTTGACAGTTGGTCTAAATTAATAGATTTTAAATTTAATTGTATAGGGTTAGCGGCTAATACCTCGTATGGTAACGGTGGTAAAAATACCGGTTCCTCAATAACATTTTCTCGTAAATTAGTATACGTAAAATCCTTAGTTGTGAAGGAACATGAGTAGGGTACGTTTATGAAAAATCTCCCTTAGAGATTATGTACCTCCTCGGTATTACATTTTTCATGAAATAGCGTCCTTATCGGTACTATAGCCAAATACCTTCCGTCATTAATTGTTTCAATTAATGGTTCTGTTATATTTATGGGAATTTGTTTACATTCCGGATTATGTCTTACTTGTAGTAAATCTTTTATACATTTGTCCTGCTGAAAATTCTTTTGAATTACATCACTTTTACAAAAATATTGTTGTTCTATCAGTTTACATTTCTCTTTAAGATAATATATGTTTTCCTCAATTAATGCTACATATGACGTCGGTGATATTATAGTCGTGTTAAATCTAGTAGGTACAGAATATAAATGATAAAGATTATAAACTAATTCATCCAAAATAGGCACATGCAATAAAAATACAACATAATCGTTATTAATATAGAACTCTACTTCAATGGACTGAATAAAAAGTACATGATTATCTGAATAAAATGATAAGTCGTTATGATGTTTACTTAAAATTTGTTTCATTCCAATTATTTGTTGTTCGCTAATAATGCTGAGGTGCAATACACCCATGCTAGCGAAACCAATAGCGGTCTGAATTCTTTCTAATACAGTATTTACTTCAAAAATTAACATTTTAATCACAATTATTGAATGTATCACCTTCTCTTGGTACATCAAGCTGCTAATCGCGGTCTCAACCATTTTGAAATTATCCGAAATATTTTTCATCTCTTCCTGAATTTCATTAAGAACATGCTGATTGATCGAAATTTGTTTATTAAAGTGTGTTATCAAATTTTCCTGATTAGATTTTAATTCCTGTATTGCCTGATCATATCTCTCGCCGTCATCCGCGTCAAGGGTACCAGAAATGAATTTGAAAACTGAGCCAACTGCATTTATCAGTCCGCGTTTAGGCCGTTTCGTGGTTGTTTCCACTATTCCAGGATGTATGATTGAAAGTTGTTGTCTTAGACGTCTTATCTCCCTTTCAACAAACGTAATTTCTAGTAGATTCCTATCGTCTCGATTATTTTTGATTACTGCTTTGATAATTTCCGCATTATTTTCTATTTTACGTACATACTCGCCTAATGGTTTTAATGGGTAATTATGAATGAAAGTGTGGTGTGTTATTTGAACTCGGGCTGGTCCTAACTTCAAAGGCAAGATACCAGGGTTTTCTTCCATGCTCTTTATGTCAATCCGTTGAAGACTCACAATTACTACTTTAAGGGTTACTATTATAGCGGTTATTAAGTGACTCATCTGCAACAAAGGTTTTGTTTAGTTGAGATTTTCTGAAGGGTTTAATTTCCTTTTTGTGATAAATTCTATCCCTATGTGTAACTACCTTATTGTCTAAGTTTTCCTTACTAATTTCCTTTCTGTACCGTGGCAGTTTTTTATTTCGTATTTGTTGCCTAACATATATCGGTGCGTTCGAAGGTATTTGTGGGGGTTCTGTTCGCTTTTCGTTCTGATTGCTAATATATTTCTGTTTGTTTTCCTGTTCCCTCTGGTTAATTATGTCATACAGTGCCTTAATTCTATCAAAAGTTTCGCTAGTAAACTGATGGTAATAATTAATGTCGAAGGTCTCTAATAAGTCATGTGTCTCAATGTGACCAAATATTATTTCTAAAGGTTTAAATTTCGTCTGTGAATGTATACTACGATTGTAAATTATTACTGCGTTTTCAAAAAGGTTGTTCGATAAAACTTTATTCTTAGAGGCTGTGATCGTTTTGACTATTTCCAAAATAGTACCATGCGCACGCTCAATTGGACCGTTACTGTCCGGATGTAAGGGTGTTATTACGTGGTGATTAATTTGATGCATTCGCATTAAATCTTTGAAAAGAGGATTGTCAAATTGATTATCAGTGATAATAATTTTGGGCATTTTATAATGTGCGAATAGGTTAACGTACGCCTCCACAATGTCCGGGATGTTCATGGATGCTAGAGGATGATACATAAAAAATTTAGAAAAGCTGTCTATCGCTGTCAAAAATTTCTGGTTTCCCAAAGAAAATATATCCACATAAACAGTATCGAAAGGTTCTCTAGGTGTGGGGGTTAATTTTAGTTTTAATTTAGTGGGATGTCTTTCATATTTTGCCTCTTGGCAAACAGAGCATTCATCAACAAATTCCTGTGCGTCCTTAATTATATTGGGCCAATAATATTCCCTACCTATTTGCGCAGATAACTCTTGCGCTCCGCGGTGATCCGGGATATGCAGTTGCTTTAAAATTTCCCTTTGTTCCTGAAGGTCAGTGACATCTTTTAATAGTTTGTTAGTGTACAAAAATTTAATAGAATCGTCAAAGGCGTTATGTATCATTTGAGCAATGTTTTCGTATAAGTACCTATCTTTCGTATAAATGCAATTAATAACTTTTGGGTCCGCGTATTCGCGTAATACGTTAATCAATTCGTTCTCACCATTATTTCGAGTTATGTGTAGTAAATATCTCGTCTTGTCAAAAAGTTTTATTTTACTTAATTTCGGACTACTGAAAAGAGTTATAACAAATTGCATCTTGTGGAGGTTAAGGGGTTTGTCTGTAATTGGCAATGTCGCTTTTACATTCTCCGATTGAGAATGTCTTGTGACACTAGAATCATCTTCTGGAGTTCTTGTCGAATCGAGCAGGTTCCGATTCTCAAAGTGTTCACGTTCTGGGGGTTTGATCCTGATGTCCGACAGTATCTGAATTTTCTCTTGTACAGGTTTTTCGGCAGGTTCCGCCACCAAGCATTGCTCTGGTTTCAAATTTTCCTCAGGTAAAAATTCGTCCAAGTCGCTCGGGTCAATGTAACTTCGTTCGGCTATATCGCCAGGATGGTTAAACATAGAAAGCAAGTCCTCCTGTGTTTCCACCGGGTACGTCTCCAGTCGCGATAAGAAGTCAGCATTAGTATTANTAATTGTACCTATTCACGTCGTTATCCAAAAATTCGTCGTCATAATTTTGTGCGTGTTCACTACACTCATTACCTACAGTTTTCTGATCTTGGCTAAAATGCTCTGAAGAATTTCCATGATCAATTTCGGTATAGTTAAGATTAGGCTGTCGCCAACGTCTAAAATTCGAGGACTGGTAATTCGGCCTTTGAGTACTTCCGCTCACGTCATTAGTCCTATTCGGGTTATTGCTATTATCGGTGTTCCTGTTTAGATTGGGAGGTTGATTTTGGGATTCCCCATTTGAATTACGCGGTGAATATCGGGCAAAAGAAAAATTTGCTTGATTAGGTATTCTCCATTGTGGTTGATTCGGGTAATTGGGACGCGTGTTAATTTGATTTTGACGTAACTGACTCACATTGTTATTAAATGAATTGGGTAGAAATCTATTAGTTTGAGGCACCCTGGGTTGAAGGTTTGAAGGGTTACGAGTTGGCTGTTGGAAAGGTTTAGTTTGTGGGAAATTTTTCTCTATTGGGTGTTTAGTAATAAATGTTAGTACCGTACCAATAGCCTGTGTCAGAGTAGAAAAGTTCCTGACGTCCAAAATGGTTTGCAACATCGGTGGACTGTTCGGATATAAAATTTCCAAAGCAGTTTGTTCATTAATTTGTTTATGTACAACCTTCTGATCGACCGTTAAATCATTTTCCCTGAAAATTTTAATGTCTAACTGTGTTTGAGCCGTTTTAATGCGCTCAAAATTGGCTAAATTTTCATTTGGTTTAGTTTGTGGGAAATTTTTCTCTATTGGGTGTTTAGTAATAAATGTTAGTACCGTACCAATAGCCTGTGTCAGAGTAGAAAAGTTCCTGACGTCCAAAATGGTTTGTAGCATTGGTGGACTGTTCGAATATAAAATTTCCAAAGCAGTTTGTTCATTAATTTGTTTATGTACAACCTTCTGATCTACCGTTAAATCATTTTCCCTGGAAATTTTAATGTCTAACTGTGTTTGAGCCGTTTTAATGCGCTCAAAGTTGGCTAAATTTTCATTTGGTTTAATTTTGAGCTTTTTAAATCTATGTGCCAAAATTTTCCTATCGATGTGATCTTCGAATTTATTTCTGAGCACATCCCTTAACGATGGCCGGTTCTGTATGTCGGGTCTACATAAAACTAAATCGTTCGCTTCACCTAACAATTTTGAACATATCAAACAAAATACATAGTTGTTGAGAGTCTCGTCATCTGTGTTTCCATAGATATCTATTAAAAAACTAATCAACACGTGAAATAAATGTCTCGAGGGTGTTAGGATTACCAGCATACTTAGGTAAAATATAGCCGTAATTTTTTGTGGTGGAAATAAGTTGTTCTGTGTTAGGTCGTGGCGCCTGAACCTGAAATTTCGCTTCGTCGGAAACCTAAAAATCCCTCTCCTGACAAGTTCACTGAACCAAAAGTCGCGTTCAAATCCTCTAAATCGTCACTTCCAGTTGATATATTCATTAATTGACATTAACCTAACTATCTTATAGAACTATTACCTATAACTTATAATTAATCAAGTACACACAAACTCTAAAAAACTTTTATAAAAATGTATCGTCCTACACGAAAGAGTAAATCATCATTCTTAGACTTACTTTGCACTTCGTGTTTCGATGACATTCGATGCTCCACGTCACTTAACGATCGGGGTCGTCCTGTAATCGCTGTTTTGTGTTGGTGTTTGCTGTTTGGACCCGTTCGTCCTCTGATTCTGCTGTTCTTCGCCGCTCACAAATCCCAAATCTGCAGGGTTGAAACGGCAATCCACATCACAATTTTGCCCCCTTTTGGGCGGCACTTCACTATCACGGATTGTTTTTCTCCGAATGTTGATAGACCGTTGAGAGTTCACCTGTTCGACAGAATCTAGTTCACCCTTCACCACACGGACCGTATTTTTCCGAACTTTTTGGTGGTTACTAAATTAGGCAAGAACTTTGATCCGTCACGACTGCGCCAGTTTTGGTTTCTTCTCAGAACTTTTGTTTTTTTTAAAAAAAGAACTCAAAATCTTTTAAACAAACTTTATTCCTAAGAAACACTTTTGGACAATTACTTATTAGCAATACCCTATGGGCGGCAGCTAATCAGACATAAAAAGTCTTAAAAGTAAAAGTACAGTAAAGGTGAAGATGCACCNGGCAGCTAATCAGACATAAAAAATATTAAAAGTAAAAGTCAAAGTAAAGGTGAAGTATAAACAAAACTAGCTCATGCTGCAATAAGTGCGAAACACGCCATTCCTTGTCGATAGTCCATGCCAATTGTTAGAGTCTCTTCAACAAACCAGGGAACTTCATACAATCTCTGAACGTTCAAATATAAAACCAAGTACACTAATAACCATAGCGAATACCAACAATAAACTTTCATGTCCTTTATGTAAATTAAATCACTATATTAATCAGTGCGAAAGATTCATCAAACTAAGTGTTCTTGATAGAATAAAATTTGTTCAAAAAAGTAAACTTTGTGTTGCACTTAGAGAAACAATCAATTACAATCGAAATTGCAAACACAGATCATTCAGCACAGGAGTATCTCTACTGTAAACCATTCTATCAATATGCAGCCTTCCCAAGTTCTGTTATCAACTGTGTTAATTTTTGCGTACGATTACAAGGGCGCTCCTAAAAAATGTAGGGTCTTGTTGGATGGCGGCTCTTCGTTAAATCTAGTGACTGAAAGTTTTTGTAAAAAATTAGGCCTACCGACTTCCAATATTAATATTTCAATTAGTGGAATTAATAGTAATGTTTCCAATGTCAATAAACAAGTTACGATAAAATTACAATCACGAATAAATTCATTTTCAACTGTTTAGTACTACCCAAATTAACAGACCGATTACCAAGTATTACTTTTCCAACCAACAATATCAATATTCCAGACAATCTTCGTTTAGCAGATCCTACTTTCAATATTTCTAGCAAAATAGATTTGTTAATAGGAGCAGAAATGTTTTTAGATTTGCTAAATAAAAGAAAAGTTGTCATAGTTAACATTCCAAAAACTCATTTTGGTTGGATAGTAGGTGGCACTATTCAATCTGCGCAACCTATTAAAAATCAATTTTCATGTTTTTTTTCAAAATTAGAAACAAACATTCTTAAGCGCTACAATAATGGTCGATTCATCGTCAAATAACTGCTCAAACAGAACGTAGATTTAGGAGATTCATATGAAGTAGCTTTAAAACGATTTTACAATCTTGAAAAGAAACTTCAAAAAAACCCCGAGCTAAAGAAAGATTACGTAGAATTTATAAACGAATATTTACAAATAGATCGCATGGAACCGGTTTGTAATTTTGAAATCAAAAATACATATTTAGGTATACCATGCTAGTATAATAACCAAAATTCGCGTGGTATTTGATGGATCGGCAATCATCGGTCCCACAATACAACAACACTTATATTTAATTGTAACCAGATTTAGGACATACCAATACGGTCTTACCGCGGATATAATAACGTAATGTTCGCGGGTTTAACAAAATTACTCCTAAAACTGATAACGACAAAAACTATTTATTTACACTAATTATTAATGTCACTATCTACTGCGCTATTTATTTCACTGCTATCACTGTCAATTTATTTCTCGATATACTTCTGCAACGGTCAATTTATTTCTCGACTCACTTCTGCAACGGTCAATTGATTTCTACTCTCACTTCTGCAATGGTCAATTTATTTCTTCCTCTCTTCTGCAACGGTCAATTTATTTCTTCCTCTCTTCTGCAACAGTCAATTTATATCTACCTTACCCGGCGATGATCCCTTCCTTTAAATACTCCTTTGTGTACTTTCGGCAGCATTCTCGAAACGCCCAGATCGTTTTGTTTTTCTTTGAACTGTTTAACTGCTTTCTCAGAACGCATGTACGACACAAACATTTACAAATACGGCGCACATGAAGAAAGGCGCCCGCGGCTAGTCGGCCAATCGATAAGCCGATCACACACACGTATGTCCGATCGCACACAAACACGCTCGTGCTCGCTACACTGCCCATCCTTAAGGATGTTTCGTTCCGAAACATTTTCACTTTCCGTTTCGCAGGATCATGCCGGTATTTGCAGTCCTCGCCTTCACGACATCCGCTCCGGGAATAGAAGTAACAGTTCACGGTCTTCTCATGATTGGTCAGATTCGGTTTATTACTGCAAACCCAAATGTCTATTCCAGTACGGCGGAACAGGACTTAGATCATGTTCCGTACGATCCTCCAATCTAGGTTGTCCCGTCCACAACCAAGCTTCTGAATCGCCAGCTTCTGTAGGTTATTCTCCAAAAGATGTCCGCAGAGTTCCATTACTGCGTCTCAAAGAACTCTATGAAATGGTTTATCAGAGCATCTTCCTTTAGTCATTAGGTAATAGATATTGCGTCGTCAGTCAGGCAGGCACAACAGTCTTCCTCCCTTTTCTACTTGATCTTCAAGATGTTCCAAACTGCCAAATCTGGATTTGAACTCGGACGCAATACCACGACTCATTCTGAGATCCTTTCAAACGCAATGGACCAGAGAATAGAGACCTTAGATATAGCAAAGAGGTCTGGTCGGATTTCTTGCGTCACTCCAAATCTTCTGTTAATATGGGGGTCTTCCTTCATGGACTCTTCGAATGTGGGCTCGAAAGAAATAGTTCTTAATAATCTGGCCCGCGCCTCCTCTTCATTTGCACAGGCGAATGGAGCGAAACGATTAAAACAAACTACCTTCGGCTTCCCATTTGGAATTTTCTTAATTCGGTAGATCACGTCGTTAATCCTCTTCACTATCTCACAGGGTCCTTCCCAATTCTGTTGGAACTTAGGTGATAGTCCACGGCGACGACGAGGATTATACAACCAAACAAGATCTCCAGTTTGGTAACCACCTGCTGTAGCCTTGATATAGCCGATTCGAAATTCTTCCCTTGGCCTGAGTGCAATTCCAAGTGAACCCCAAAACGACTGATCAACTCTTTCACCAGTTCCTCAACTATGGTTACCGACTCCTGGTTCGAAGGGGCCACCGACATTGCGTGACGCATTGGCGCCCTTTGCCTTTTCCGTAGTCCATTACTCGCGACACAGGTGATACCTACACTTCTGTTAAAATAAAACACACAAAATACACCAATAGAACGTTTATTACAACATAAAATGTCTATGTAACAATTATGTGCGCCCAAGAAAGTTTTACCGTCCCAGTAAAGCGACTAATACCGAATGTTCTTCGTCTGTCCCCCTTGATCCAGTGTTCCTGCACCGCGTGATACAGTTGACGCCAAATATGTGCCGATAACCCAAACAACTGATTTATTCCGTTCACAAAGGAATGGTTCTTAACACTTCTTACACCAATTCTTGACATCTTCCTTACAGTTCACCCAATACAATCGCTCTCGAACTTTCCCAAGCATCTTATTCACTCCAAAATGGCCACCAGATGATCCATCATGAAGATACTCCAACACCTCCCTAGCCTTCTTTCGAGGAATAACCAGTTGCTTCCTATCTTTCTCTCCATCTGGACTTTCAACAACACTCTTCAGGATGCCATTTTCCAAAAA
Source organism: Agrilus planipennis (assembly GCF_000699045.2). Classification (NCBI taxonomy): domain Eukaryota; kingdom Metazoa; phylum Arthropoda; class Insecta; order Coleoptera; family Buprestidae; genus Agrilus; species Agrilus planipennis. Next base: position 75,481 of record NW_020442452.1, on the reverse strand, counting down.
ACCATTGAGTCCCACTGACCCCATAACGATTTTAGTACTTGGGTACAGGAAGAAACTTGCTGCCATGTTGGCCGTTTTCCGTCTTTTTTCCATTCCATTATCTTCTTCAAGTCCGGGAAATTTTCTTGGTCGTGTTTTATATTGTCAGGTAACCTTTCGTCATCGATTACCGTGACGCGTCGAATTGCCTCTTCGTTCTTTTCCGTTCGATCACACTGCTTGCAGTCTGCTTGATAAGATCTTCTGGAAAGTGCATCGGCATTCTTGTGTCCGGTTCCAGGCCGGTGCTCTACGTTAAAATCATATTCCTGCAGCTTCTCAATCCATCGAGCCACCTGGCTCTCCGGATTCTTGAAATTCAGAAGCCACTTTAAAGTTGCATGATCGGTGCGTAGGGTGAATTTTCGTCCATACAGGTATTTATAAAAATGTTCTACACCTTTGACTACAGCCAGCATCTCTCGCCTAGTGACGCAGTAGTTTCTTTCGGCTTTTGATATGGTCTTGATAAAATAGCCGATTACCTTCTCTTCGCCAAGATCGGCTCCCATTCCCACATTGCTGGCGTCGGTGTCCAACATGAACATTTCATTTGGCCGAGGATATACCAGTACTGTGGCTGTGATTAAAGCCTGCTTCAAAGTCTCAAATTCCGTTTGACAATCCGAATTCCAATGAAATCTGCGGTCACTTTCGGTTAAACGTGTCAAAGGTTTGGCGATATTGGCGAATCCAAAAACATAGCGACGATAATACGTGCACAATCCCAAGAAGCTTCTTATGTCGTACACATTTTCAGGGACTGGCCATTCCTTCGCCGCCTTTATCTTCTCTGGACCCACGGCCACGCCCTTCTTTGATACAACATGTCCTAAGTATGAAACTTCTTCGCGGAAAAGGTGGCACTTTTTCGGGCTGAGTTTCAAATTGGCCTCTCGTAACCGCTGGAATACCGCTTGCAAATTCTGCAGGTGTTCATTAAAGGTGCTTCCAATCACTATGATGTCATCCAGGTATACCAAGTAGGTCTTTCCAATTTGATCACTCAAAATTTTCTCCATCAACCTTTCGAACGTCGCTGGGGCATTGCATAAACCAAAAGGCATAACTGTAAACTGCCAAAGGCCCGTGCCGACCGAGAATGCGGTCTTTCCCTTGTCGGCAGCATCTAAAGCGACTTGTCAGCATCCGCTCTTCAAGTCGAGCGTGGAAAACATTTTCGAGCCAGAAAGCATATCTAATGTGTCATCAATCCGTGGTAGTGGATAACTGTCTTTCTTAGTTACGTTGTTGAGCTGTCGGTAATCCACACAAAAATGGGTTGTCCCATCCTTCTTCTTTACCAATACTACCGGAGACGTCCATGGACTTTATGATGGCTTAATTATGCCGGTGTCCTGCATTTCGTGGATTATTCGCTCTGCTTCTTCCTTTTTGGCCAGTGGCAATCGTCTAGGTCTTTGACGAATAGGCTGCGCATTACCGGTATTGATTTTGTGTTTTACGATGTTGGTCCTTCCCCTACATTCTTGTCGGTCTCAAAGACGTCGGCATTTTGACAAAGTAGATGTTGCACTTTGCATTTCTGCTCATTGGTTAGATTCCTACAATATCTGTCAATCACTCCACTTATTTCAACAGGTACTGTTTCAGAATTTACCTGCTGTTGACGTCGAG
>NW_020442452.1:47847-67648 GCF_000699045.2 Agrilus planipennis | reverse complement strand
TAGGCGACATACATTTTACTGAAACGACAACAGATGATGCGACGGCGGTTGCGATTATCGGAGGAATTCCCCAGTAGTTGTGGCGTTATTGAGCAATAGTGAGTAGTTTCACAACTTGTAATATTTTAAAATTTTTGTGAAAAGTACTTTTACCTATCCTGAAAGTAAGTAATATATTAAGTACTTCAATCATGCTTTACAATAAGTAAAGAAAGGATGTTTTCTGCCCAACACAGAAAAACCGTGATGTACAGTCTACACTATTACGGGGTCAAATTAATTTGAAATGTTCTACGTAGATTATACAGTTCCTGCAGGAGTTAAAGGTCAAGATGCCGCTTTCCATTTTCCTGAAGTAACAGCGGTTCCAACGAAAGTGGCAGGTATTGTAATTTGTTGTTGTGAAACTAAGTTTTAAAAAAAAATGTTTTGTAGAACTTCTTCTGGTAGAGGAATAGAAGCAGACGGAATTGCCCCATTAAAAGATGAAAAAGTACTGCATCCAGTGAAAACATATGACGGGAAAAGAAGAATTGTTTCAACTGCAGGTAGTTATGCAGATAACAGTTTCAAATATCCAAAACATATATAATTATTTGTTATAGAAAATACACTCACAATGGACAATACGGAAGCTAGTATTTCTGCAGTTTCTGAAACGTTAGCACCCCCTGTAGAAACAGGAAGCAGTACTAAATTAGGTAAAGAACAATTTATTTGTTCATACAAATATACCTGTCTTAGTATCTATTATTTTAATTAATTGATGTTTGCTATTTACTCGTATATTGTGCTAATTGTATTTGTTACTGCATTAATACTTTGTTAATATTATTTTTGTTTTTTTTTCAATTTCCAATTAATACAAAAATAAATTAAAATTTGGTGTAAATGCGCGCCTTAAGTTACGCTTCATAATTTTATATATAGATGGCAATGAACATTCGAAGTTTTCTTTGCCAGTACCATTTATATATATATTCCAAGTAGCGTCTACTAATGTGGGGTAAACTTAGATGTCACTAGTATTGTCAAAATCGCCGAATTTATTTTTATATACTAATATTTTTCATTAATANTAATATAAAAATAAACTTCGCTTTCCATAATAGTTCAATCTTCAGGCACAAATGACACGCAATTAATTGTCAATTAAATTATCATATCCTCAGTAGTTTTTGAATAAATTCTCATTTAATTTCCACCTGCACACGAAACAATTTTCCTTTTTTTTTTTTAACAGAACTAATGAACGTGCAATTTTTATACTTCCATATTTAGAGCCCGCAAACAACGCACAATTTACTGATAAAATTCAAATCAGTGGATTATTTATGTCAGGTGTCAAATTCACACGACTGTTAAAATATGACAAAACACCCATAGATTATAATTTCCATAGGTATTAATTTGAAAATATTTAAATTGACATTTCAACAAGAAATGCAAAAAATCATAGATACAGAGAATGGACCACGCATTCCCTATGTAGCTATAGTATAGTGCGTTCATGAAATAACAGTCAGTTATAAATAAATAGTATCAGACTATTATCACTATGAACCGTTTAGGTTATATACAAATACTCATAATTAAACTAGTGCCTCTTTGTTCTCTATTTGTTGTTTGTTGTTTGCCTCGTTTAACGAAACGCTATTGATTTTTACACCCGTTTGCTTTGCGCTCTCCGCAACGCTCAAGCTCGATTTTATTTATTATTGTCTGTTATTTGATGATCGTACCATATAAAGTAAAGATAGGCAAAAACGTGTGGGAAAGACATAGCGATCGAGCGGCCAGTAGTTGTTTTTTTTCTAAAATTTTCATTGGTCTATGTCACTTGAAGGAGGTAAAGAAAAAGGAAAAGAGACAGTTATTGATCGCACGGTCTTTTTCTGTCATTATAGATTGGTCAATTTCATTAAAGTATTTCATTAAACAAAGTTTGTGACTCTGTAATGTCTACCACTAAGTACCTACTCAATTTTTTTGACTTCAATTTCTGCGACGGTTTGATAAGAGTGATATGCATTACCGCTCTCATCCGTAGTCTGTTTTGGGTTGAGAGAAAATTTTGTTTGAATGCGGACTACTTACTATAATTTACGTATTATTCGTAATATGTAAAGAAAGCGTATCATAACCTAAAATTTTGATAAACCATACCATGCGTGCGGTCAGCAAAATAGGTACTCTTGCTGCAAATATGTATATTTTCATCTTTCAGCCTTTTTTTGTTGCTGATTTGTCTTTGTAATTACTTTGAGGAAGTTAAAAAAATATTTCCATTTCAAACATTCTTTATTTTTGGGGGATGGGAGAACGAAAACCTATTTTACATTAATTCCGTTATTGTTATTTTATTCTACATTTCATATGGTACATACGATAACGTTAACAACAGTGCTAGAAATTTTAATGCACTAAATCTCTCTAAATTAGTGATCAAACATAAATTATAATTAAACAAATGATATTCAACATTAAATGATTAATGAAAAGAAAAAAAGTTTACGTTTCTGCTAATATTTAGATCGAGAATTTAATTTTTTATAATAAACAATTACAAACGATGGACTAGCGATTAGAGTAATTTTAACTTCGAAAAGTAAATTATGGAGGGATTCCGGATCTATATTGCTGAATTAGTTACCGTATGACGTCATAGTCGGTAAAATCAGATATAAAAAAAATGATTATACTAACGAAGGAAATACACTCTATCATTAAACCAATTCTAGGTTATATGTTACTTTAATTACGTATATGTACATGTTCACTAAATTTATATGTTTCACTTTAATGTTTTGATCATCGATGACTGTTATTTTGGAGATCCATGATCGATATATGTAATAATAGTATACATGAATTGAATCGATGAGTGTTAAATGCATCTGAATGAAACCTGAACTGCGCTGAATTTATGAAAAGATAGAAAACATACAGCGCGAGTTTTATAATAATAATAATAAAATGTATAATATTTGTTCCTCATAGAATGTAGCTACACTTGTGATATTAGTTGTGAATGTGTATAGTACATACTATATGTGTATTCATGGCCTTGTATTATGGTTATGGTTGTATTGTTTGCTTTTTACGGTGTTAGATTAGAACTTGGTATATGAGCACATCTATTTAGACAATAATGGCAAATCCACGGAAATTTAGTGAGAAAATAGCTCTGCATACTCATCGACAAGCTGAAGAAACTGCTAGATTTGAACAAATTATGAAAGAAGTTTCTGATGCCACTGCTAGGGTAGGTAAATTATTTTGTTTTGTTAAGTAGGTATATGGATAACGACGTAAACAACGTCGAACAAGTCATTCTAGTTTTAGTTATAATTTACTTTAACTAAGAAAACTAGTGCGTGTATTTGTATAGTTCAATTTTTTAATGTTTTCCATATACACTTAAAATAATAAACAATATTAAATGGTGTGATCTTTAATGTAAATCGATCATTAGTTCTTTATTAACAAATGTATGGGTTATGTATCTGTCTATCTTCCTTAATTTTTTAATTTCCGTTCACGTTATGCTATAAAAGAAAACCTTGATTTTTATTGTTATTATCGTTATACAAAAAAAATTCACTTAGTTCATAAATAATTTAACTTTAGTAAAATAAACTTATTCGTATTGTAGATCTTTATTTTTATTAGAAGTGTCATAGTTTTGTAGGTTTGGTATTAATGGTGTTAACAGTAAATTATAATAGTGCACTACTGATGTTTACATTTTACTTGTCGTTTTAGATAATTAAATTTAACAGATAGAGAAACTTTTAGGTGCAACCTGAAAGAAATGCAAAGTATGTGTTGGGTGTGAACAGCAACGAGAACTTGGGCTCATTTCAAGGGGGCTCCCTGCCTAATGTTTCTGCAGGGGGCCCTACAATCAAGACTTCTCATAATGCAGATATGCCTAAAGTAAAGGTGAAAGAAGTTAATTTTACAAAAATTAACATGTTTGAAATGCTTACATATAGATATTGGCATGCAATAAAAGTTGTTGATTAGGTAACCAAAGTTGAAAAGCACTTCTTGTATATTATTTGCGTCTATGTAACTTATGAGCTAGTGCTGCTTTTATTTTAGATTTGAGATCCTTTAGAATTATATACCAATGTATAAGCACAGAATCACATCATTTGATCCATGGATAATTTTAACATAAGTTGGAAAGAAAAACAATACAGGTTTGCTTCTTGCAAAATTTTTATTTAGGAAGTTTTTTGTGTCTTCTGTTTAAACCTGACATACACAACATGCATAAAGTAAAAAAAACCTTGTACTAGCCTTGAATTAGAATAAAATAATTGTCATTGTACTATTGTAGTGGCAGACCTACAGTTATCAGAACCCAAAGTAAAATCATAGTACGGGTTTACTTTATCAGATGATTTATGCAATGTTCTTATTAGTTTACTTCTTAGCTTTTGCTTTTTTTTTAAGTTAAATTTATTAAATTTGTGTAATCAGGTGCAATAGGGGTTTCTTTTGTCCCTGAGAATAAATATTTCTCTTTTACACATTATTGCAATATGATGGCTGGGTCAAATGATATGATCCTGCTTTTGAATTATTAATCAAGAAAAATATCAATTCTTGTTTGAAATTGTAAATGTAAAATATGGATCAGTAGTTAGATGAATAGTGAAAATCATATAGCTGTTAAAGAATTAAAAAACTTTAATTGTGAAGGTTCTTTGAATAAGTATTTCATTTTTTAATAGAAAAAAATCACAAATAATAATGTTATAGCAATAATGGAATGGATTCAACAACTTATATTTGATTTAGCTTTTTAGTATGTGCGCAGTTACATGTTTCAATTTGTTACTGATAAAGATAAATGTCTGCCTTACCCTCCCTCTTTTTTTAATTTCATTCACTATTATTTGCTTCAGCAGTTCTTTTTAGGAACAGCCTGTAACTTGATTATGCAATTTTAATGTTACCTATATTATGTTAATAGGAAATACATGCCAACGACAACATTTACGAACCTATGCTAAACATATCCGTCAAAAAAGTTTGTAAAAATAAATAAACAAATAAAAAACAAAGTAAAAAGTTCATGACGTAATTAGGACATTGATGTACCGATATAGTCTGTTATCCGACTGCATACGGTGACTAAACAGCAATACGGGGCTGTTGTACACAATAATTTCCAGCAAACGGTGTTGGTTCTTTCGTAGGACAGTTATATAGTAAACTAATGGCTTTTTCTTATAAAGTTGTAGAGTAGAAAAGGGCTAATGAGTAAAAATGAAGATTAATACAAGAAAATAAAATTAAAATTCTATAGTGTAAATGTGCCTAATTATTATTAGTTGCCTACTGTTTTATAATAAAATACTTGTTTATTTCTGAAATAATATTTTAGTTATTATTTCTTTTAATCCAATCCTTCAATTATTTTTTTTAATGTAGAGGAACGTAAGAATTTAAAGTTCCTATTATTTATTTTTTTAATTTATTTATCTTTACTAATTTCTTTTTCGACGGATAAGCCTAGGATCATAGCGTTACGGTGGGAAAGGCAACACTCACGAAGTGATATGCCTTGAACAAAACATATCTTTCTGATTCTCCATTTCATCCCTTAGTTTGGATATTATTAAATAATGATCAAGGCAATTAAGGGTTGGAAGGTTTTTTTGTAATGAAGAACTAACCGACGTTTTTTTAGTCAAGTAAGAAAAGTTCCATATAAATAAAATAATAACTTAAAGTATAATTAAAAACCACTGGCTACAAGANTACTTTAAGTTATTATTTTATTTATAATTGTATTGTTTAAAGAACCTACCTTGAAAAAGTCTCCCAAATAGAGACGAAATGTCGGTGTTGGTTCTTCATAAATAACAACCTTCCAACCCTTAATTGGCTTGAATTTTATTTAACATATCTTTCTAAAACAAATGTAATAGAACATGACTATTATTTTACGGCTGTTCTACGACTGAACTAAAACTGCTTCGTAAAAGCCGTTATGTACAACAGGACCATGTTGCTATGTTTAGAGGCACCATAATAAGATTTTAGTCGGCGGTGTACGATTGAAGAAGAACGTATATTATATATTATATTATATATAGGTACAAGTTATTCTAACAAAGATATTTTTCCATCCGTAACACTTAAGACAAAAAGTAGTCTAGTTTATTCCCGATAACATCCTCTTCGTGTATGTAATGTCTTATCTAAATCGGTTAGGACGTTTCGAAGATGAGCCCGTGCAGATAGTTAAACAGACGGAGGAACCTATAAAAAAATTTGGTCATTTGTGTTTTAATAGCATACCAATAACCATATGAGCTTAAAAAATGCATTTATTGCGGCATTACAGACACACTTTACTTTTAGATATATATAATTATAGATGTATAGATAAGTGGCATTTTCTGTTGCTTTCCCCCTTATTCTCAGTTACCGAACTTTTGCATGTTTTGAAATTCTTTACAGACGGCAATTTTCTTTTCATGTGTTTTTTTGTGTATAGGTAACTAACTTGAAAATATTGGACATTAAATATTATTCCGCATTACTCATAACTAATATTCTGGCATAATCTTATTTTAAAACTATATGTATTACCGCATTTTCGCAATTGAAACTTGACATTTTTTTTTATTCAATTACATCTTTGGTGATGCCTAACAATAGTATTCCAGAAATATTTTTCCTTAAAAGTCAATAATAACTTATATGTTTAAAGTTTTCCGCGCATCGAAAGCATTTCATATGACTTTTTATGCGCGCTAAGCGTAGTGACGTCATCTAGTTATGTAGTACGATTTTATTTCGACTATACATCTCTGCCTTTTGGTCCATTTCGTTTGCGTTTGATTGTTTTACTGTGACTGCTTTGTGGTTTATTAGAAAATGGTTATTTATTGTATTAAAGCTAGAATGAATTTATTATTATCCTAGAGATACGCACAGTGTCGGAGTTTAAGAAAAAAACCAACAAAAATAAAACTAGAAATAACACAAAAATAAGAATAAAACATCAATTAAATGCATAAATGGAATATGATGATTTACTGAAGAATAATATATAAAACGTTTTACGAACAAGTAATTGAGTTGGACGTTACTTGATTAATGTTGTTAATCATATTTAAAAATTAATACACAATAATCCTTTTTACAAATATTTAGTTGGCACACCTGCAGTTTCGTTTTGCTGTAACGTTTTCAAATGAGCGTATTCTACCCTTAACGATTTGCCTTGGCTAATTAGTATCCTTTAGTTTTCAATGCTACTGTTACTAAAGATTGTTTGCTTTTCAAATTTATAAGGTTTGTGCTGCTAATTAAATTCCTGGAAGATATACCAACAGATAAAAAACAAATAATATTAGATGACGTTATGACCTATAACAGGGTGTTTTCAGTCGCTCGGAATAATTTGAATTTTGTCTCATTTTTTGTTCTTTTAGTTTGTATTGCAAAGTAAATGACGGACAAACCCCTTATTTTTAATACTTGCTTTACCTGGAATACTTTTAGAGTAGTTACTGAATAAACTTTGAATAGGTAGTTTCTTTTTTTGTAGCAAGAAGATATCCCTCACAATAACCAACGACGCTTGAGGGAGAGTAGAGCTAGATCACAGGGTGGGCCTATTCGCAGACCTCAAGACCGTAAGCACGATACATCTCCGTATTCTACTAGTCCAAGTCCATTTTTAAGTCCTCCACCTGACACCAGTTGGCGAAGAACTAATAGTGATTCTGCGCTGCATCAAAGTGCCATGCAAGTAAGTGATATTATTGATAGTATTCTTATTAGACAATGTTTAGTTGCTCAAAGACGTATAATTCGGGACTTAAAAACGGTTGGAGATAGGACCAGCCGAAACTTATAGATAAAAAAATGTCTTTAAAAATTTACATTTGATGCATGAAATGTAAATCGTATTCAGTATATTATATATAATACAATATTGTTAGAAACTAGACTGTTANATTAAAGAGTACAACTGTAGGGATGGATATAAGGGACAAAATATTATTTTGCTTAGATTTGCAGATGATATAGCAATATTAGTATTTATCAAGGAGGAGTTAGAGGTAGCTTTAAATAAAATGGAAGCGTTATTGACAAAACAGGAGTGTATGAAAATAAATAAAAGTAAAACAAAAATACTGGTACTTAAAAACGGTTGGAGATAGGACCAGCCGAAACTTATAGATAAAAAAATGTCTTTAAAAATTTACATTTGATGCATGAAATGTAAATCGTATTCAGTATATTATATATAATACAATATTGTTAGAAACTAGACTGTTATTAACGATTTAAAGTGTAATAATTCCAAGAGCAATTGATTTTTTGCTAGTGGTTTTAAACTAAGTATTCTTCTGGTACATTTTCGTTGATTACATTTATTGTTGTTAACCAGGGTACAGGAATTAGCGATCGAAATGACAATTTTAATAGTAGATGGATTCTTCAAACATTAAATGGACCACAAACAACTTACAGTCGCCCAAGATCTAGTTGTGAAATACCTCGTGTTCCTGGAATAAAGTAAGTGTATATATCTGCATACACAAAAGAGGTAAAAACTTTTTAATACAATATTAAAATAAAATATATTGACCTCGTCCTTTTTATGTAGTAATAATTCAAAGAAAACTTTATATTTTACAGATACGCAATTGTAATATATTTACGAATTTACTTCAGGTTCTCATTTCAAGTAAAAAATGATTCATTCACCATATTTTAGCAAAGCTTAATTTTGTTCTTTACAAATATTTGTGATATCTTTTATCCGCAAACGATTTTTTAACAATTCAACCTAACAGAATATTTGATCATGTATAAATTTGTGTAACAGTAAACTACCTTTATTTTTGAAAATAGATCTTTTTAAAAAAAAGTTGTTGAGAATTAAAAAGTAGTTACAAATATGCAACCATATCTATCAATTGATGATTTTAAATTCTATGTATGTTGCGAAAAAGCATGCCTATTTTACTGTAAGAAAGCTGGTACAACAATATTCTCAGGAATGATAGCTATACCCTCAATCTTCCAGTCCATACTTTCAAAATGGGTTAATTACATATAGGGTGATCGATATTTAGTGGCCGATTTGGTTAATTTCTAAAAAGCGTAAGTTAATTTTTTTAAATGGAACACCCTGTGTATATTTTCATAGCCTTATACAGAATTTTACTGTCTTTCGAATAGTACTATGATTCTCTATCCTCTAGTTTTTAAATTACTTACTGTTCTTTGTAAAATCAACTAAAACTGTTTATTTGTTCATGAAGATGACTGTGAAATTATTACCAGAATTTCAAAACAAATAATATGAGTTAATTATTGTCACTCAAACACCTATATTGACAGTTTAGTCATTAAATATTTTGATTCTCAACGTTAGTTATTGAATATTATTTTTATGGAGAATGGAAAATAAAAGTACTTATTCAAATTGAGAATATTTTATATTGTTATCTATAGTGCGCCATTTAGCAATTAATTTCTTGAAATTATTCTTAATTTAAATACGTATTTTCATTTTTGATTGTAAATGAAAATAATGTTCTATAACTGACATTGAGAATCAAAATATTTAATTACTAAACTGTCAGTATGGATGTTTGAGTGACAACAATTAGCTTGTACTATTTGTAAATCCACTTTGAAAGTATGGACGGGAAGCTAGAGAGTATAGCTACCTCTTCTGAAAATATTGTTCTTCCAGCTTTCTTACTGTAAAGTAAGGGTGCTTTTTCGCACTTTTAACTGCTCTGAGTTGGTTTCTTAAAGAAAAATGAATATCTCGAAAATGGTAAACTTTAGAAGTAGGGAAGCCTCATGAAAGTCTACCTAAAATTATAATTATAATTCAAAACCGTGAAATATACAGGGTGTTTTATTTAAAATAACGAAGTCATGTCAACGTCCGATATAAGTGCTATAGTGATTCCTTTATTATAATTGTCCAAATTTTCAAAATTTAAATTGAATTAGTTTCTGAAATATTCTAATGAGCGGTCACCATGAGAGGACCTGTATACAATGTAAATACTTGATTTTAAATAGGTATTTAAATACAATTATTCATAATGCATTTCAAATACAAATACAAATACTTCTGACTTATATACAATAAGTATAAAATCACAAATACATTAATGTTTTTTTCTAATAATTTGCACTTAAATAATATACCTAAAAAATATATTTGTATGAATAATAATTTACCTAAAATACTAAAAAGAGAGGCGCGGATAAGTACGAGATATTTAGAACAATTAGCTTAACTTCCCATGCGTCAAAAATCTTAACTAAAATTGTACAGAGAAGGATGGAAAAAGGGAGGAAGAACTATTAGGGGAAGATCAATTTGGGTTTAGAAGAAATAGAGGAACGCGGGAGGCCATTCTAGATTTGCGAGTAAAACGATAGAAAAAGGAAAGAGTGCGTACATAGAGTTTGTAGATTTAAAAAGAGCGTTTGACAATGTTAAATACATGTTAAATATACTTAAAAATTTAGGGATGAGTTACAGAGATAGAAGGTTGATACTTAATTTGTATGCGATCAACATTATTAAAGAGTACAACTGTAGGGATGGATATAAGGGACAAAATATTATTTTGCTTAGATTTGCAGATGATATAGCAATATTAGTATTTATCAAGGAGGAGTTAGAGGTAGCTTTAAATAAAATGGAAGCGTTATTGACAAAACAGGAGTGTATGAAAATAAATAAAAGTAAAACAATAATACTGGTATGCAAGGGAATAAAAAATAGGAACAGAGATAATAATATAAAGATAAAAGACGAAAAATTAGAAGATGTGACTGATTTTCGGTATCTAGGAAGTTAAATAAATTGAGACAGAAGGAGGAGTAGGGATATAAAGCAGAGGATAGCGCAGGGTCAAATCGTGTTCAAAGAAAAGAAGTCACTTCTCAGTTCGCGATCGGTTAATTTAGAAATTTGAAAAAGATTATTAAAGGTGTATGTTTGGAGCGTGGAGCTGTACGAGTGCGAAAAATATACGGTGGGTATAGCGGAAAAGAAAAGGTTAGAAGCGTTCAAAATGTGGTGTTACAGGCGAATGATGAGGATACAGTGGATAGAGAAGGTTAGAAATGAAGAGATATTAAAAAGAATAGGGGAACAGAGGATTCTGTGGTAGTTAATAAGAAATAGGCGAGATAGATTGGTAGGACACCTCAGTCATGAAGGTCTAGTCAGAGACATATTAGAGGCAGAAACAGGAGTTAAGAGGAGTAGAGATAGACCTAGATTAGATTACTGTTTGAAAATAGTTAAGGATGTAAGATGTTCTATTTTTGGGAAATGCGAAGATTGGTTCGGTATAGGAAAGAGTGGAGGTGTGTGTCCAATCAGTCTTATAGGAGTGACGACCAGTATATACTTGTAAAAAATACTTGCTTAAAAGTATTTAGATACATGTATAAATATTAGCTTGTGATTTTCTATCAGAAAATGTATTTGCATTATAATAATTATAACAATTTTCTAAACAATTTATACATAATCATATATTGTTAGGTTGAATTGTTACTAAATCGTTTGCGGATAAAAAAAGAATATTACAAGTATTTGAAAAAATATTTTTAAAATCAAATAAAATCAAATACAAGTATTAAATACTTTAGTAGAAAAGTATTTCAAATACAATTACAAGTAATTTATGTGCATTTGGATAGAGTACTTCAAATACTTTTACTCAAATACTTAAAAAGTATGTTGCATCTCACGTAACTAATAGTTTAATAGTTTTTTTTTTAAAGTTTGATATGACCTTACAAATCATGAATTTGAGATTGTGTTTTTTATGAAAATGCCTAACAAATATTAAATTCTCGGGCGATTATACAAGGAATTTCTAATGTCTCCGTCTGATATAATTAATGAACTAATGAACTACCTTGATAAAACCTTGAACCGAATGGCAGTGGAGATTACGAAATTAATAAAGAACATTTCACCCCGTTCTGGCTGCTTTTATTGAAAAAATATTTACTTCTGTTATTACTCTGCGGAAAAAGTAATTCTTTAGTTAGTTCTTTAATAAGTGATGACGATTCTAGATTTTTTTACTTTAACTTGCAAAAGATCAGTTGTTATTTAATTTGTAACAGTTTTTATATGTATTCAGGCACTTTTATTCTAGTAAGTTGAAACATTTGATTTATGCGACAAAAATGCTTGGTAACAATAACCTGATATCGAAAGCTCGGAGAGTGGCTTTGCCGTGTTCCTTAGAAAAAAACTAATACATATCTTAATTTAGCTTCGTCAAAAGTCCGTATCTACTGAGTACATACCAAGTTCTAGCTAAAAAAAAAATTAAAATAAGTTTAAAAGTTATTTTTGGCGGTTACGTGGAAACTACTTTTTTGCATAAAATATCTGGAAATGTAAAGTGCAGGATTTTATCTACTTGTAAATATGTTGTATAAATCACAGTTGATCGTTTGGTGCAAATATCTCGAAATTCCTGAAGATATGAAGGTCATTTTTAATAGAGAAAATTCCGATTAAGCAACAGCATCTTAGACATCGAAAACAGGTCTAAGGTGACCCACAGTTTTATCCTTTAATTAGAGGTTTCGATGATTAGCTAATTTCAGAATGTCGCATTTTGAGACAAATAGCACTACAAAGTATCATTACAATCCTATATTAACGCATGTAGATATACAGAACATTATTATATTGTAGTAATATACAATAGTGACAGTGATAAGAAATATATAGAACGTATAGAAAGATCATTATTTTTGTATAGTGTATATCCTTCTGCACATGATCCAGGCTCGTTACAAATTCCTATCGGTAGCAATACTGGGTCGTTGCCAGATTTAACAAATGTTCATTTTCCATCCCCAATTCACACACCTTTGGATGAAGATCAAGAACATGGAACTTCACCATATAGTTCTGTGAGTTTTAAATACGTTTTATTCAGTCTTTTTTGTTGTATATATGTATGTTATTATGAGACGATGAGTTTACAATCAAGTTACATTTTAAACTTTCCTTCTATTTTATTTCAGAGTCCGTCAAAATTATCACCAACTAGTGTTCTAACAGCATCTCGACCTCACGATCGACTTCAATACTCGAGCCCATTTATTAATCGACATCAAGTAAGTACCAATTAATATGTATATAGTATCTTTTCTATTTGAACAATGTAATTACAAAGGAATGCGGTTTGTTCCTTTTATCTTGCATTCTAAATTAACTTAGAAGTTGCACAGAGAGTTATTTATTTATTAATTATTGTACTTAAAGATTATAATAAGAAATTATAATACCTTAATTATATTTGAATATATGTAGCCTACTAGCGCTTGAGTTACTTAAAATAGTAAGGCACTTAAGTCAATTTAATTTACCACAGGTTTAATTAAGTATACATGAATTACGAACTATATATAGTCCGGGAGTTGGCGTTGCAAATCATACAACCATTTCATGTCGTTTATTTCTTTTCACAACGCATTCTTTTAGGGTAGTCACTTAATGATTCGAACGTCGGTCGCTCTAGTAGCAGTGGACCTGGTTGTGAAAAAATGTCTATTATGTATATGCTCGCAAACGGTTAATTTAGAAATTCGAAAAAGGTTGCTGAAGCTGTATGTTTAGAGCGCGGCGCTGTACGGGTGCGAAACATATACCGTGGATAGAGAAGGTTAGAAATGAAGGTATTAGAAAAAATAGGAGAACAGAGGATTCTATGGAATTCAATAAGAAATATGTAGGCGAGATATGTCGGTAGGACACCTCAGGCATGAAGGTCTAGTCAGAAACGTACTAGAGGTAGAAACGGGAGTTAGGAGGGGTAGAGATAAACCAAGATTAGATTACTGTTCGCAAATAGTTAAGGATATGGGATTAGGGAAATGCGGAGATTAGCTCAGGATAGGAAAGAGTGGAGCTGCGTGTCCAACCAGTCTTAGGACTGACGACCTTATGATAATGATGATGATGATGATGATCTCGAAAATAAAAAAATCAAAACTAATTTAAGACTATTTGAAAATTTACACAACAAATGCTAATATAATAATTACAATTTTAAGATTATTCAGCTGCTCAGATAATAGGGGATTATGGATAACTATTGTAATATGTTTCTGGTGTCACATCACAATTGTTACTGCTTTGAATAAAGCATTTCAACATGTATTTTTCTTCAGCTACTTTACAGCAGTTAATTAGGAAAACTCAAATTAATACCATGCACTTTGAAATGACTAACGGGTGATCATTATCATATACATGATAGACGTCTACTAGAAACTATTGTGAAAAATGCAAAGGGTAAACTACCAAAAAATTATTTTCGTAATTCAATGCTTACCCATAGAATGCGAGCATATGATTCCTATTTGAAAAAATACAAGTTCAATAAATAACATAACGTCCACCTAATTGCAAGGATGTATAATATGAGGATTTGCATAACATCAGTAGTAATTATTGTCGCAATTCAAAATTCCATCCCGCGTGAAACATCACTCTCTCTCTCTACAGCATTTTGCTTTGAAGCCGCTAATATAAATTCATTCGCTTCTAATATTTGTCACAGTGCTATATGAGAGGAGCCAACGTTTGCTGCTGTTTCACGTGTACTATTTTGAGGGATATCTTCTACAACAGCTGTACGGTTTAATCCCATAAATAAGTAACATGTGGTATTATTGTTAGAATAAGTGTTCGACAGTGATATACTAACCTACCCCCAATTATTGTTGTATTGCTGTATTAGTTTATTGAACTGCACCTTGTTTGACTAAGTACAAGACTTAAACATTGAAATAATAAACAGCTGTAACATATCCATCTTGAATAACATTTACAATTAACCTAATTTAACAAATAACATTCAATACGTGAGCAATAAATATAATAAAAACACAATACTGATCCTAGTAATTACCAACCGATTGAATGCGGCGTTGCATTATCCCATTTCTTTTCAGGGATTGAATTACATTTACCCGTACTTTCAACTAGGTTTTTATCAAAAACGAAGATACATTTACTTAATTTTCTTGTTTTATAGTGCCCTATCACTTCCTGTGAACCCCACACTTATTTTTGTTTCACCCTGTATACTAATAAAAATAAATAATCCGTGAAAATTATAATTATCTTAGTTAATTTGTATACAGATTTGCCGATATTGTTTTTACTATTGTCAAAATAAATAAGTTTTAATTATTCAGGGTATAATAGAATTTGAAGCTAGTAACGAAGTAAAAGTCGCACATACCTCTACATTATTCAATTTATTACAAAAAATATGTTAATATTTATAAGATGATTTAACTATAAATTCTCTTCTTTTCGAAATTTTCTAGCACTGACTAGAAAGAACTCATGTTAGCTAATGTATCCTTTAATTTTCAGACACTTGAGAAAAAATTTGGCGATGTTATTGATAGTAGCGTAAATTTTGCATCAATAAGTAATTTAGATGGAATGTACCGAGAACAAGAACAACAATATAAACATCGATCAGTTCCGTCACACTCTCAATCTCCAACGGTATGTATTGCATACGTGTTAGAAGTTTTGTGGGCTATTAATTACATTTTGCCTGGTAAATCGTTAATAATTTCAGATAAACTATTTAATACACATAAAGTGCATAGTTTTTTTTTTATACAACTTTAATAGACATAATAAGTAACACTTGAGTTAATCAGTAATGATTTAGTTTGAAATAATTGCACTAAACTGCTTTTGCAATACAAAATAACCCATTCTGAATTATTATTATTAGTTACAACAAACAGTAAGTTACCGAAGTCCGCGGCCGAGCCCTCAACCTTCTCCTGGACTGACTGGTCGCATATCAGAGCCGTGTAGTCCGAATGGAGCACCAAGTCCATTAAGTCCTGAAACTCCTGTAACTATGAATGACTTTTCATTACTCAACCAACAGCAATTACAGCAACATTTTGAACAATTCTCTATGGTGAGTTATACTACTAAAAAACAGTGCTTCTTATTACTTAAGTTTATTTTGAATGCTATCAAGGGCGTGGTGAGTTACATTGTTTTTACTTTTATATTCAGATAACATTTCACTTTACATATACAATCGAAAAATAGTAGTTCAATTTTGGCCTTCTCATAATAAAATAAAAAATTGATTACATGAATTGTTTTCATAACAAATGAAGGTTGATCGATTGTAATGTGAAATTATGGTTGAGTTGTGTTCTCACAAGGTTAATTGATACTGCGATATTTGAAATATTGAAAAATATAATATAAAAATTAATAAACATTACGTGTTCTTTTAGTATGCAAGCATTAAATAAGTTGCACATCAGCGAAATATGAAATATGAAATACGGAAAATGTAAACATGAAACATGAAATATGATTTGTTTTTATGTACGTTTTATATACTAGCTGAGGAAATAAAAGTCAAATGAATTTCAGTTCCCAATTAAGTTGGACGGTAGTTTAAATGATGTGGTGGAGAAAAAGAATTAATTAAATGATCATTCTTTAAAATCTAAGTAATTTTATATGCCTCTTTGGAAACATTTACAAACGTATCGACTTGAGCATTTCGGTAACGGTATCCACTTTTATCTTGGTAAAAGCAGCGACGTAAACCTGATGACGCAAATGCGGATATCAGTAGGTCAAACAAAATAACACACTTTATTATTGAAGTTCTTATTCTTCACTTCATTTAATTTTGGGTTTGGCAAATAATGTACGTGTGTGTGTAAATACTCATCTGTTCTTTCGTAGCTGCTAAACTAGTAATCAAATTTGGACAAGTGAGGCGTGGTCAGCTTTGTCACGTTAAATCTAATATAATAAGAAACAAAATACTCAACGTAAAAATAGAAAAATATTTGCAAATATTTATATATCGAATTTGGCATCAAACTAGAGATTTAAAACGCACGTTTTGAAAATTTGAAAATACAAACTTAACATACATTATTAAAAGAAAACATCACATAAATTCTTGATCGTCTTTCATTTTGTATAGTATTAATGAAAATAGTACTAAATAACCCGAAATATGAAATTATGAAACAATAATATAATGCAGAATCTACGTGAAGAAGTTTTAAAAGTTTGATTCTCTATGGTATAAATTAAAAGAATTTAGCTTGTGAGCGAATTCCCATGTAATTTGTTATTATATGATACATATTTCATGTTACCTGTTTTACGTTTCATGCTTTCGCCTGCCTTAGCGAACGTCATTTACACGTGAATATTCGATTATAAACAGTTAATCAAATATTTAAGAATTTATACTGTATATTATTATTTTACAGTAACAATTGTTTGTATGAGACTTGTGAATACACACATTAAAATTGAAAAAGTAAGGGATCATAAATCATCCTTTTCAAGTAAAAAATGATTCATTCACCATATTTTCAAATAGGCGGATCTACCTTTGAGCCCGGTCAATAATTTGCCGTATTTAGATAATACAAAAAATATTCATATGACACAAATGCCTTCACATAATGTTCCGGAAATATCCGCCCCAAGAAGCTCAGAATTATCTGCTGATACTGGCTACTACAGCACATCACCATCTCAATTAGTTTACTCCACTGCTGTTCCTACCACTATGCATACAGCACCAAATACTCCAACCAGTATTCCTGATATTATTTTAACCGGTATGTTTGCTGAATTTTTATTTATCAACTAATTTTTTTTTATTATATGATTTATATTCAATATTTCTTATATATATGGACTAATATAAAAGAAGGAACTGAAGTTGTGTTTGTGAACTGAAGTAGAAAGTGTGATCGGACTTTCTGGTTGTTGTCTATGGAAATTCCTTTCCGACGTTTCGCCTGCAACTGCGGCAGGTGTTCTCAAGGGTGATGAAGTGGTCGTCGCTTTCGTAGGTTTATCTCGAAGGTCGCTCGGTGGATGGTCCCTATCCCTTGAGAATGCCTATCGCAGTTGAAGGCGAAACGTCGGGAAGGAATTTTCATAGACAATGGCCAGAAAGCCTGATCACACTATCTAAAACAGACATCGGCCGTGTCAGCCTACATATATTTACTAGTGTACTGAAGATCGAAAGTTCTTAGTTTAGACATTAATGAATTTGTCTGGAGGTTATTACTGTGCTAAAATTAAAATTAATGAAATAAAAATACTGTTTTCTAGATATTATCAGTGTACATGCCCTAAAGAATTCTCAAGCGGTAAAAGAATCAAGCTGAAATGAATGTGACTATCACTTCTAACCGAGATTACGCAACTCAGTCGTTAAATAGTTATAGGAAAAAAGTTCTAAAAACGTCTATTTATATTGTCTCGTGCTTGTTAGACCGGGCGATAGTGACAGAAAATGTGGTCCAACTTTTTTCAGTATGTAAATTTTGTGTTTCTGGTCCTACCACTACAAAATATTAATATATAAACGCTCACAAAATAATCATATAATGAAGGTAACAACTCTATGCTGCTATTCAAGCTGAATTGTTCTTTTTGAATTAATAATGCCAATTTTTTTCAGTATGTAAATTTTATGTGTTCTTTGTCCTACTGCAAAATATTATTATTAAACGGTCAAAGTATGATATAATTAAGTAATATAAGTGACAACTCTACGTTTTTATTCAAGCGGAATTGTTCTTTTCTTATTAACGAGAGTTCTGGCAATAATTCCATGCTTATAGTTGGGACGATTGAAATTGGTAAAGTCCGCAATAAATTATCTGTGAGAATGGACGTATCTTCTTTCTTGTTTGTACTTGGAACTGTAATCATTTGCAGTATTTTGTACACGCTCTTGTTAAGTTTGTAATACCCTAATTCTATCTAGCAGCGATTGGTAGCGAATAGCGCTATCCTTTTTCAATGTTTATCGAATTATACTCTACAGTCGTATGTCATTTATTTTACCACAGTTCTCTTCTATCATATGTCTGTCTTTATTTTTGTTAGTCGATTTAAGGAAGGATAGTGTACATGACGTTCTCTGATAGATCCATACCCTTTCATTCTTTCAAGCATCTTTGCACTCCTAAATTCCCGAGAATATTGAATTTTCTTTAAAGTCCGATGCTGACAACATGCTCAAAGTCTACTTGTCTGCATCTCTTTCTGTTACACATTAATTGGTGCAATATTATTCCTCTCTCTTTTCTTTATTAGCGTCTGAGTAAGTTGAAAGTCTGAACTATACCTAGTTGCTTCCCGTCTACATGCTTTTAATAAGCGTAAAATTTTCAGTAGGTCGAATTGTCTCCTACTGACTGTCCTGGCGGCGCCTGTGGATGATCGTGAAGGCTAATGGTCAACAAAACACAATATTATTACATTATAATATTACAACAACAACTTTAAATGCATTTTATGCAACTTGTTTACGGAAAGCTTCACTAAACTAGAACAGATAAGGACAAGGGTAAGGGTAAAATCATCGAACCTCTTGATCAAAAGCTTGTTATTACCCCTTATATCTTTAATTATCACATATTTGCGATCAATTTGTTAATTCATTATAAAATACAGTAGAATCGGCTTATAATGAAATGGAAAGGAAATGACAAACACGTCATACTCAGCGGGCGTCATACAAAGCATAGCCTTAGAAAATAAACAACTTTTTATTTTGGTTAGTTATTTTAATATAGAGAAAAACTATATATATTTATTGACATAAAAAGAAAAAGAACGATGAATTGTAATATCAATATACATACGAAGGGTCAGAAAAATGAGTGAAAAAATATTTTTAAAATC
>NW_020442452.1:38758-46097 GCF_000699045.2 Agrilus planipennis | reverse complement strand
TTCTTGATGTTAGTAAAATACCTCAAATTATATTTGTATATATTTTTTTAGACTTAACACCAATTCTTTGTAAGTGTTTGTGGTAACAACGAGGAATTAAAAGAAACGTTTTGTTTAAAAACTCCATCAACCTTTATGTAAATCAAATATATTTATGTTTTCTTTTATGCAATATAAATGTTTTCTTATTTCATTTTATTTTATATTCTGTTATTTTCAAATTTTCACTGCCATTTGTTTCTTAAGAATCATACAAATACGGACTACACTTATGAGTGGAAAATATTTCTATTTTCAGAAATTATTTGATAGTTGTTCCCGTTAATTTTGCTAAATTAAAAAATATTTTTTGCTAGTACTTAGTCTTAATATTAATTAAATTCACACATATAATGTAGGTAATAGATTATTTATTAGTCAGGAACAGAGCAAATGTGTAAAATAAATGTGAACTGAACAGCCTGTTTCATGATATTTTCATTAAAATAGAATGGTTTATGAAACATGCTTATTTTGCGGTAATTTCCGTTTTACATTTTAATTTTCCGACGAAATGAAATTTTGTATTTTTACCTTCGAAGAAAATGTTTTATGTTAAATTATGGTTATGATATTGACTTGATTATATTAAAAACATTTCTACGTAGCCTCAAAAGAACGTATCAGAGAGCCATCTTTCCGATAATGAAGGTTAGACATTATTTTGATATTGTTTCGTGTTTTTTTGATTGTTAAAAAACTTCATATTAAGAGTTAAATGTATTGTGACTGTATTTCATCTGGGACTATGAATGAGAGGGGATTCACAACACTCATATTGGACTGTCGCAGAAAGTGAAGCCCAAAAATCGACTATCCGTCATTCTTGGGTGGTAAACATTAAAAGTGTCATTAAATTTGCTTAATGTATTTCTCAACGATTTAGTCGTATCAAGGAAGCCTTTTAGTCATAAGTCCTCAAGAACAGCACCGATTTTGATGATTTTTTTTTAAATTTTGATTTTTTGTATTAAAATCAATTTATCTAAACAATTAGATCGTGTGATTTCGAATTTCCAAAAATTTGCATGGCGTTCCATGAAAATTCTAGTGGCACATTTGAAATCACCACAGAAAATACATAAAGTATAATTTCTAATTTTCAAAATATCACCACTTATGAAGATTAAGGGGGCTATTAAATTAGAATATTCGTCGTATACATAATTTAAAAGGGTCTATCTTTCAAATGATACATGTATGTATATATACTAAATTGATTCGCACCAAAGATACCATTACTAAAAGACAATTCATACAATTTCAATAAAATGTAGTATGTAGATATGAAAGGTACTAATACTGATGTATTCGTTTAATTTTCCTAAAACGCAAAAATTTCCCGTATGTAGGGGCAGGAGAGATGGAATTATTTTTCAGAACTTTTTTAGAGGGTTGAATAAAACGAACACGCTTCGTTCCATTTGAATAAAATTATGTACGTAAACATTCCTATTTTTTATGTTTATCGATTTCACTAAAATAACGAAAGCGAAAAAAGTACCCTCACCCTTCGATAAATTAAAAAAAAAATTAGTGCTTTCATAGACATATTTTCGTACTGAATTACATTGAAATCGTATGAGATGTTGTTGAGTAATCGAAGAAAAACTTTTTTATAGCCCAATCGAGTCAATTTGCTATGTAAATAAATTCGTTTCAATCGATTTATTTTGATCCTAGAAACATGTGGTTGCTAGTTGTACACGGAGTTTTGAGACACTCTGTATACAGTAAAGTATGTACCTACATTGGATGTAATAAATCCATTCAACGACTTTTTCAATATTATTAATAAATAAAATGATTTTAAAATTGCTTTTTTATAATTGCTCACTTTTGTATGTAAAGTCGTTTTTATACTTAAAAATTATTGTTAGAATTATAGGTCTTTATATTGCAAAACAGTAGTTAATTTTTTCCTTCGTTTCTTGATGTTAGTAAAATACCTCAAATTATATTNCTGCTAAACTAGTAATCAAATTTGGACAAGTGAGGCGTGGTCAGCTTTGTCACGTTAAATCTAATATAATAAGAAACAAAATACTCAACGTAAAAATAGAAAAATATTTGCAAATATTTATATATCGAATTTGGCATCAAACTAGAGATTTAAAACGCACGTTTTGAAAATTTGAAAATACAAACTTAACATACATTATTAAAAGAAAACATCACATAAATTCTTGATCGTCTTTCATTTTGTATAGTATTAATGAAAATAGTACTAAATAACCCGAAATATGAAATTATGAAACAATAATATAATGCAGAATCTACGTGAAGAAGTTTTAAAAGTTTGATTCTCTATGGTATAAATTAAAAGAATTTAGCTTGTGAGCGAATTCCCATGTAATTTGTTATTATATGATACATATTTCATGTTACCTGTTTTACGTTTCATGCTTTCGCCTGCCTTAGCGAACGTCATTTACACGTGAATATTCGATTATAAACAGTTAATCAAATATTTAAGAATTTATACTGTATATTATTATTTTACAGTAACAATTGTTTGTATGAGACTTGTGAATACACACATTAAAATTGAAAAAGTAAGGGATCATAAATCATCCTTTTCAAGTAAAAAATGATTCATTCACCATATTTTCAAATAGGCGGATCTACCTTTGAGCCCGGTCAATAATTTGCCGTATTTAGATAATACAAAAAATATTCATATGACACAAATGCCTTCACATAATGTTCCGGAAATATCCGCCCCAAGAAGCTCAGAATTATCTGCTGATACTGGCTACTACAGCACATCACCATCTCAATTAGTTTACTCCACTGCTGTTCCTACCACTATGCATACAGCACCAAATACTCCAACCAGTATTCCTGATATTATTTTAACCGGTATGTTTGCTGAATTTTTATTTATCAACTAATTTTTTTTTATTATATGATTTATATTCAATATTTCTTATATATATGGACTAATATAAAAGAAGGAACTGAAGTTGTGTTTGTGAACTGAAGTAGAAAGTGTGATCGGACTTTCTGGTTGTTGTCTATGGAAATTCCTTTCCGACGTTTCGCCTGCAACTGCGGCAGGTGTTCTCAAGGGTGATGAAGTGGTCGTCGCTTTCGTAGGTTTATCTCGAAGGTCGCTCGGTGGATGGTCCCTATCCCTTGAGAATGCCTATCGCAGTTGAAGGCGAAACGTCGGGAAGGAATTTTCATAGACAATGGCCAGAAAGCCTGATCACACTATCTAAAACAGACATCGGCCGTGTCAGCCTACATATATTTACTAGTGTACTGAAGATCGAAAGTTCTTAGTTTAGACATTAATGAATTTGTCTGGAGGTTATTACTGTGCTAAAATTAAAATTAATGAAATAAAAATACTGTTTTCTAGATATTATCAGTGTACATGCCCTAAAGAATTCTCAAGCGGTAAAAGAATCAAGCTGAAATGAATGTGACTATCACTTCTAACCGAGATTACGCAACTCAGTCGTTAAATAGTTATAGGAAAAAAGTTCTAAAAACGTCTATTTATATTGTCTCGTGCTTGTTAGACCGGGCGATAGTGACAGAAAATGTGGTCCAACTTTTTTCAGTATGTAAATTTTGTGTTTCTGGTCCTACCACTACAAAATATTAATATATAAACGCTCACAAAATAATCATATAATGAAGGTAACAACTCTATGCTGCTATTCAAGCTGAATTGTTCTTTTTGAATTAATAATGCCAATTTTTTTCAGTATGTAAATTTTATGTGTTCTTTGTCCTACTGCAAAATATTATTATTAAACGGTCAAAGTATGATATAATTAAGTAATATAAGTGACAACTCTACGTTTTTATTCAAGCGGAATTGTTCTTTTCTTATTAACGAGAGTTCTGGCAATAATTCCATGCTTATAGTTGGGACGATTGAAATTGGTAAAGTCCGCAATAAATTATCTGTGAGAATGGACGTATCTTCTTTCTTGTTTGTACTTGGAACTGTAATCATTTGCAGTATTTTGTACACGCTCTTGTTAAGTTTGTAATACCCTAATTCTATCTAGCAGCGATTGGTAGCGAATAGCGCTATCCTTTTTCAATGTTTATCGAATTATACTCTACAGTCGTATGTCATTTATTTTACCACAGTTCTCTTCTATCATATGTCTGTCTTTATTTTTGTTAGTCGATTTAAGGAAGGATAGTGTACATGACGTTCTCTGATAGATCCATACCCTTTCATTCTTTCAAGCATCTTTGCACTCCTAAATTCCCGAGAATATTGAATTTTCTTTAAAGTCCGATGCTGACAACATGCTCAAAGTCTACTTGTCTGCATCTCTTTCTGTTACACATTAATTGGTGCAATATTATTCCTCTCTCTTTTCTTTATTAGCGTCTGAGTAAGTTGAAAGTCTGAACTATACCTAGTTGCTTCCCGTCTACATGCTTTTAATAAGCGTAAAATTTTCAGTAGGTCGAATTGTCTCCTACTGACTGTCCTGGCGGCGCCTGTGGATGATCGTGAAGGCTAATGGTCAACAAAACACAATATTATTACATTATAATATTACAACAACAACTTTAAATGCATTTTATGCAACTTGTTTACGGAAAGCTTCACTAAACTAGAACAGATAAGGACAAGGGTAAGGGTAAAATCATCGAACCTCTTGATCAAAAGCTTGTTATTACCCCTTATATCTTTAATTATCACATATTTGCGATCAATTTGTTAATTCATTATAAAATACAGTAGAATCGGCTTATAATGAAATGGAAAGGAAATGACAAACACGTCATACTCAGCGGGCGTCATACAAAGCATAGCCTTAGAAAATAAACAACTTTTTATTTTGGTTAGTTATTTTAATATAGAGAAAAACTATATATATTTATTGACATAAAAAGAAAAAGAACGATGAATTGTAATATCAATATACATACGAAGGGTCAGAAAAATGAGCGAAAATGTTATTATTCATTTGGGTCACTATAGCCGGATATGATTTCTTGAGAAAAAGGCAACGATATGTCATTTTAAACGGAGTCATTATATCCAAACTTTCCTATAGAGAATTTAATATGAAAACCAAATTTAACACTGCAATTACTTCATATTAAGCGGTTGGTCAATATAGGCGGAGTCATAATAAACGAATTCCACTGTAGTTTGATGTCTATCTCCTTAGGAATGTATATGGAATGAACGGAAAATTTTGTAATCGGAAATGCTCTTAAAATTTGTCTGCTCTTAATTTTTATTCCGTATGTATGCGAAGGAAGAAGTAAGTTTCTGTATGTATTTCTTTAACTTTAAGAGCTCTTATCTGCTCAATGATTCATTTTCGATTATTTCGTTTTCTGTGACTTTTCCATCGTCACGACATAAATAGTTTTCCTAATTTCCATAACGAAACTTTTTGCCCAAGTGTGTAAGTGTATTATCACATTGCAGATTCAAAATTATTTAAAAGAATTCCAAAACTTTCTTAAAATCTCAAAAATCGAAAACATTATTAAATCATCATATTTTATAAATTGTTGTATTAATGTACAAACATTTAATAGGTTATTAAAAAAGCGTTTGTTCATATTTTTTAATCAAATTGTACAAGTGCTTCTCATGTTTCGACTATCGTGTGCTGACCAATTCTGATACATCTGCAGTTCCTTCCAGTATAGTTAGAAAATGAACCATTTTGAATTGCTTTGTTGATTTTTTTAGTAATAATGTATGGTATCTTTTTATTTATTTTTATTTTAACAGATTTTTCGTCAGGCGATGATTTAACAAGGCAAAATCTGGCGTTTGCAAAACAGATAGAAGCGGAATTGTTATCTGATGAATCTCTTAGAGAAGGTTTGGGGCCACTTGATTTGGATGGTTTGCAAATGCTGTCAGATCCTAGTATAAATTTAATATCGGATAGTGTAGAGGATCACTTCAGGTTGGATCGATTGTGAATACGTGATATATGTATATACTATATAATAGAATTCTATCATAATCATCAAATGTAGGTTTCATCATAAGACGATTCGAATAATTGTGAAATAATTCTAATATTGTAAATGTTGTTTACTGCGTTTTTGTAAGTACAAGATAAATTTTCTTATTTGATACCCCATTTTATCTTCATAAGAAGTGTGATTTTGAAAATTCAAAGTAATGGTTTGTATAATTTCAAATGTGGTACTAGCATTTTCAGAAACCTGTTAATATACAGGGAGGGGGTGCTCTAATTATATATTTTTTCAATGAAACACCGTGTATATTTTTAGATATTTGAAATGCCTCCTTTTTCTCATTTCGAAAATGACACTAACGAAACTGTTTGACAGCTGAAATTATTTATCTAAACAATTAGATCGTGTGATTTCGAATTTCCAAAAATTTGCATGGCGTTCCATGAAAATTCTAGTGGCACATTTGAAATCACCACAGAAAATACATAAAGTATAATTTCTAATTTTCAAAATATCACCACTTATGAAGATTAAGGGGGCTATTAAATTAGAATATTCGTCGTATACATAATTTAAAAGGGTCTATCTTTCAAATGATACATGTATGTATATATACTAAATTGATTCGCACCAAAGATACCATTACTAAAAGACAATTCATACAATTTCAATAAAATGTAGTATGTAGATATGAAAGGTACTAATACTGATGTATTCGTTTAATTTTCCTAAAACGCAAAAATTTCCCGTATGTAGGGGCAGGAGAGATGGAATTATTTTTCAGAACTTTTTTAGAGGGTTGAATAAAACGAACACGCTTCGTTCCATTTGAATAAAATTATGTACGTAAACATTCCTATTTTTTATGTTTATCGATTTCACTAAAATAACGAAAGCGAAAAAAGTACCCTCACCCTTCGATAAATTAAAAAAAAAATTAGTGCTTTCATAGACATATTTTCGTACTGAATTACATTGAAATCGTATGAGATGTTGTTGAGTAATCGAAGAAAAACTTTTTTATAGCCCAATCGAGTCAATTTGCTATGTAAATAAATTCGTTTCAATCGATTTATTTTGATCCTAGAAACATGTGGTTGCTAGTTGTACACGGAGTTTTGAGACACTCTGTATACAGTAAAGTATGTACCTACATTGGATGTAATAAATCCATTCAACGACTTTTTCAATATTATTAATAAATAAAATGATTTTAAAATTGCTTTTTTATAATTGCTCACTTTTGTATGTAAAGTCGTTTTTATACTTAAAAATTATTGTTAGAATTATAGGTCTTTATATTGCAAAACAGTAGTTAATTTTTTCCTTCGTTTCTTGATGTTAGTAAAATACCTCAAATTATATT
>NW_020442452.1:0-35298 GCF_000699045.2 Agrilus planipennis | reverse complement strand
GCTTGACAACAACGCTTGTTGTCCTGCGACGCTTGTTCAGTACTCTCCTTCTGTGCTTGTGCGTGAAGCAAGGTGCGCTATAGTTTCTCGCGTTAGTTGTGTCTCACTCTCTCTAAAATGGCGGCTAACAAACTCGCTCATCGTATTCAGCTTCAAGAGCAGCGCGTTACAGCTATTGCTAACATGGCGGCTGAAGGAGAAGCTGGTGCGTTTTCTGCAATTAATCGCTACACAGTTTCCTTCAAAATTGATCTTCTCGAGCAGACTTGGCTATCCTTCTCAACGATGCACATGCAACTATTCGATGGAAAATCTGAAGGCTTGTTAGAGACGACTTACGTAAAAAAGGATGTGTACAACCAATGCCTCCAACATTACCAGAGCGCCAGAATTTCTCTACTAGAGAGAAAGGAAGAGCTTGACAAGACTTCCTCTACCCCGTCGGGGACTGCAATGTTTGAGAATTCATTCGCTACCGGAGGTTCATCACAACTTCAGAAGTTACCGGAAATCCAGCTTCCTACCTTCACTGGGGAGTATTCAGAGTGGAAACATTTCCAACAGTTGTTCGTTTCTCTGGTTGGAAACAATGAGACACTCTCACCTGTCGTCAAGATGCACTATCTTAAGACACAGGTGAAGGGACCCGCTGGAGATCTAATCGCTAGTTTACCAATCACTGGAGAGGCATTCGCTACGGCCTGGGATTTATTAGTTGCTCGCTATGACAATCCTAGACTGATGTTATCTTCCCATCTAGACTGTCTTCTTTCACTGGAGAAGATAGCTCCTCGCTCTGCACGGGCCTTAAATGACCTCCTGAGTTCAACCACCAAGGCCATCGAGTCCATCAAGGGTCTTAACGTCAATACGGATACCTGGGATCCGATTCTTGTGTACCTTACTGTCAGTAAGCTTGACGATCGTTTGAGAGAAAGCTGGGAGAACCATGTAGGGTCTTCAACTGAGTTTCCTGCTTTCTCTTTTCTCACGCAGTTTCTGACGGGACGAGCTCGCGCTATGGAGACGCTCGAGATCAACACTCCTGTTTCCACGACATCTACTGAGTCCACATCCTCCCGCCAGTCAGTGAAGTCCATTGCTTCTCGTAGCTCCGCTAGAGTTCATATTTCTACCGCTGCAGCCAGGTCAAGTAAGCCGGGGATGTGTGCCATCTGTGAGAAGAAGCACTACCTTCTTTTCTGTCCCACTTACCAAAATGCAGATGGACCTGAGGGCAAGTTGGAACTGGTAAAACAGTACAACTTGTGTTTCAACTGTTTGGGGCGACACAAAATTGAGAACTGTGAGACCAAACAAGGGTGTAAGAAATGTGGCAGTCCACATCATACTTCTACCCATTTTGAACGCTCTTCTGAGGCTCGAGGACTTGGTTCAACGCAATCTACCTATGCTGCCTCAGGAACATCGAACCAGGCTGAAACTCAACAATGACTAGCTACGTCTAGCGGTAATCTCGATGATGATTCTTTCGCTACTACTCAAGTAAACTCTCCTGTGTTACTCGCTACTTCTAGAGTTTTGGTTTCTTCGCTACGAGGTCATTCGTTACCTGCTCGAGCACTCATTGATCTAGGCTCTGAGTTGTCATTTATCTCGCTACAGCTATTCAAGAGGCTTCAATGCCCTCGCCAACGTTCATCGCTTTCGCTACATGGTATTGGAAATTCGTCTGCTGGCAATACTCTTGGAAAATGTCAACTTGAGCTGCATTCGCTACACTCATCAGCTGTGATACCTATCACGGCTCATATTCTGTCAACAGTTACAGCTAATTTACCCTAATTCAACTGTCCAGCCCATAATTGACCTCATGTCTCTGGACTACAGTTGGCAGATCCAGAGTATTTTTTGCCAGGTGAAATTTATCTTGTGCTCTGCGCTGTTCCAACTGGGCTAATTCTTGACGGAGAGATTCTCAAGGGACCTCCAACGAATTCTACAACCGCTAAGGGGGGCTATGGATATCATGCATCCGCTGATGATGATATTCAAGAGCTTCTGGCTTCCTTTTGGACCCAAGAGACGATCCAGTCTTCTTCTACTGTCATTCTCAGTCCTGATGAGGCTGAATGTGAGCATCACTTCGCTACTACTCAGGCCAGAGATTCTTCAGGACGCTATGTGGTTCGCCTTCCGCTGAAACAGTCTATTGAACAACTTAGGGACTCCTCTACAGCTGCAAAAAGATGTTTACAAAGCATGCTGCGCCGCTTATCGTCTAATGCAACGCTTAGTTCACTCTGCTACAACTTTATGACTAGCAAACCACACTTCTATCTGCCTTACCATGGCGTCCTGAAGGAGCATAGCACGACTACCAAACTCAGGGCAGTATTCAACGGCTCCTGCAATACCTCTGCTGGTGCTTCGCTGAACGATGTACTTCATCCTGGTCCTAAAATCCAGATTGACCTCTCCGACGTTCGTCTCTGGATCAGACGACACCGCTACGTATTCGCTACTGACATCACCAACATGTTTAGATAGATTAAGGTGCATCCGCTAGATTGGGATTTGCAACGCATTCTCTGGTTAATTCGCAACAACAGGTAGTACCTTATTATCTTACGACAGTTTCTTATGGCACCCGTTGCGCACCTTTTCTAGCAGTACATACGCTTTTACAACTGATCCAAGATGAAGGAATAAAGTTTCCCCTCGCTGTAGAGCCGCTCACGAAGGGTCGCTACGTAGACGATATTTATGGAGGAGCTGATTCGCCACAAGAAGCCGCTAAAATCGCTAACCAGCCAATTAAAATCTGTGCTTCTGGAGGTTTTCCGTTCACAAAGTGGGCCAGCAACTCTGATGAGCTACTTCAACAAGTCTCTACAACGGACAGATCACCTGCAAGTTCAACCAGCTTTAAAGAGACTACCATCAAGGTGCTGGGATTAAATTGGCACCATTCAGCAGATAAGTTTAAATTCTCTTATCATTTTTCTACTGAAAAGGCAGTTACAAAGCCATCTATTCTCTCTGAAACAGCTCACCTATTCGATCCTCTTGGATTTCTCGCTCCTGTGGTTGTACGAGCCAAAATGCTGATGCAAGAATTGTGGTTTGAAAAAGTTACTTGGGATGAACCGCTCTCTCCTGCGCTAGTGCAAAAGTGGAATATATTCAGATAAGACCTCGCTGATATCGAGTCAATCGAAATACCTCGCTGGTTGGGGTTATCAGTTGGAGTCACCATTGAACTTCATGGTTTCGCTGATGCTTCGCAACTTGCTATGGCAGCAGTAGTGTACCTGAAGGTTATCTCGCCTGACGGGACTCCTACAGTCTCGCTTAAGTGTTCTAAAACTCAAGTTGCACCTCTACAACACACTACAATTCCACGCTTAGAATTAAACGCTGCAGTAATACTCGCCCAATTAACTCGCTATGTGAGTAAAACACTTGAGCTTGAAGAAGTTTCTATCTATCTGTGGACAGACTCGTCTGTGGCTCTTACATGGATTCGAAGCCACCCATCTCGCTGGAAGGTGTACGTGTGTAATCGTGTCATCAAGATTCATGATCTTCAGCCCACCGCTAAATGGATGTTCATCCCTGGGAAGCAGAACCTTGCAGATTGTGCATCGAGAGGGCTAACACTAACAATAAAATTGGCTCAACATTCGCTCTGGTGGAGTGGCCACTCCTTGGTTGTCATCTGCTCGCAACCGGCCTACTTTTGATACTCCAACGCAGACTCTCGCTCACATTGAAGAAAAACCAGGTCTTATCTTCAACGTTGTAGGAAAAGCAGATTAACCTTCGCTTTGGGAACTGTTAACTCGCTATTCTTCGTTGCCACGACTTCTACGTACCGTAGCGATCTGCTTACGCTTTGTTGCATGTACTAAAAAGGTACCAAACTCTTCGCTGACGACCACACCGCTTTCTACCGCTGACCTGGAATCAGCTAGACTGCTGATTATAAAACTGATTCAGAGTTACTACTTCACTGAGGCTATAAAAATCCTAGTTCAAGGCAATCAGCTACCTTCTTCACATTATCTACTAAAGTTAACACCGTTCATCGATCATCAAGGTGTTCTTCGAGTTGGTGGACGGTTGAACCACTCTCAACTTGATCCTGAGCAAAAACATCCAGCTATTTTGGCTCGAAAATCTCCGCTTACTTCGCTACTCATCACTGAAGCCCATTATAAAACTCTTCATGGTGGTACTCAACTTACTCTCGCTTACCTGAGACGGTCGTACTGGATAATTGGTGGTCGAGCGCCAGTACGATCATTCATCTTACGCTGCGTCACTTGTGCACTTCACCGAGGACTTCGAGCCCAGCAGCTAATGGGACAACTACCATCTACTCGAGTCACACCTTCTAGAGCCTTTTTATACTCCGGGATAGACTATACTGGTCCCATCACTGAAAACCTGGAAAGGCAGAGGTGCAAAAACTCATAAGGGATGGATCGCAGTTTTTGTGTGCTTCTCAACTTCTGCAGTTCATCTTGAAGTCATGTCTGATTATTCGACTGAGACATTCGTAGCAGCGTATAAGAGATTCGCTAGCCGTCGAGGCATCTGCCATACTCTCTATAGTGATTGTGGTACCAATTTCGCTGGGGCAGATGCAACGCTAAAATCGCTATTCAAGGCATGATCAAAGGAACTTGGAAAACTCGCTACCCTTCTCTCCAACGACGGCACAAACTGGGTATTCAATACTCCTGGGGCTTCTCACTTTGGTGGCAGGTGGGAAGCAGCAGTGAAATCGCTAAAATTCCATCTTTCAAGAGTTATTGGTGAAACTTTACTCACTTATGAAGAAATGACAACGTTCCTTCATCAAGTAGAAGCCATTTTGAACTCGAGACCACTCGCTCCGCTCTCTGAGGATCCTGCAGACCTGTCAGCGTTAACTCCAGGTCATTTTCTTATCGGTGAATCGCTAAATGCTGTTCCAGAACCTTCGCTGAATGAACTCGCTGAGTCAAGACTCTCAAAGTGGCAACTTATACAACAACGAACCGAACATTTCTGGAAAAGATGGTCCGCGTGATTTCACAATTAAAGACCCAAATTGACATCGACGCGGCATCTACCAGTTCATAGACTACTCACGCTGCAGAACACTCGTTTACCGAGTGTCTACGACCTCTCCCTCTCTCTTCTCGCTGCTCGCCTCTGGAGCGGTGGATGACTGGCGGCGGCCATGAATCCAGAGTTGCTTTCTACCATGCTAGAGACAACCACGTGTTGATCTTGAGTAAGAATTGTCTGAAGAATTATCTGTGTTTTGCACCGCTAAAAAGTGCCAAAAAGTTGAATTCGCTTGTAATTATTTCCGTGGAACTCAATTATACCTATAGTTAGTGTTATAATTTAGGTTTTTGTGTTTGTATGAATTCCCTCTTTTTTTTTCGACCTTTCACTGTAATCCTCACGATTCCAGATTGTTGCTTACTCGCATTGTATTTCTAGTACACCTTGCATACCAGTATTTTTGTTTTACTTTTATTTATTTTCATGTAGTACTGTTTTGTCAATACCGTTTCCATTTTATTTAAAGCTATCTCTAACTCCTTGCTAGACGCTAATACTGTTATATCATCTGCAAATCTAAGCATAGTAATCTTTTGCCACTGCATATCTATCCGTACAGTTGTACTGCCTCTAATGATGTTGATCGCATTCGATGTATAGATTAAAAAGTAGCGATGACAGTGTGCATCCCTATCTGACTTCCCTTCCTAATATTTACTTCTCTACGTTGCAGCTCCATCTCTATAACTGCCTGTTGCTCTTTATACAAACTAAGGATCACTCTTTTATTTCTGTAACTCATCCCTACATTTTAAAGTATATTTAACATCTTGTTCCATTTAACATTGTCAAAAGCTTTTTCTAAATCTACAAATCTTATGTACGCACTCTTTCTTTTTTCGATCGTTTTTTCTATTGTTACCTGTAAAGCTAGAATGACCTCCTGCGTTCCTCTATTTCTTCCAAACCCAAATTGATCTTCCCCTAATAGTTCCTGGAACTCTTCTCTCAATATAGGATAACCTAGCTCATCTATCTCCACACTATCTTCCTTCTCTAATATATCTCCTAATTCATGGCCTGCGTATAGATTCTCTAAATATTTTTTTCACCTATCTACCTGTTCCTCATTTTCTATCAAAATGACCCCTGCCTCGTTTCTTATATTATTACTACTGTACCTGACATTTCTAAATTTCCTTTTAATTATATTTTAAGCCTCATCGGTTTTACCTACTTCAAACTTTTGAAGAAGTAGAAGTTCTTTACACATCCTATCAATCCACTGTTCCTTAGCTGCCCTACACTTCCTTATTATTTCCTACTTTATAGCCTCGTTATCTTTTTTGCCCTTCTTCGTCTGTCCTGTTTTTCTATTTCCACCTTTCTTTAATTAATCCTACAATTTCATTTGTTATCTAGGGTTTCCTACTTTCGTTTTGTTTAACACCTCGTATATCTGTAGCTGCTGACCTTAGGCACGTTTCATTCTGTCTCTATGTCCCTCTCATTCGTTTCTCCCGCCGCCTTTAGTGTTTCGTCTGTTCTCGTACTTAGCCTATCACGCGTTTCGTTACATTTTAGCTTTTCTAAGTCAAAATGTCTCCTACCTTCTCTCTTTTTCAGAATTTTCAATTTAAGATTGGTCTTCATAACTACTAAGTTATGATGGCTATTTATATCTGATCCTGGATAACTCATACAGTCCTTCACTTAATTTTTAAATCTTTGCCTAACAAGTATGTAATCTAACTGATATCTCCCTAGATCACCTGGCATGTTCCACGTATAGCGCCTCCTAACGTGATGGCTGTTAAAGTATTCGCCACGGTTAAATTATGTTTATCGCAAAATTTTATCAGGCTTACTCTCCTATCATTTCTATTGCTTAATCTAAAAGAACATGCTATTGCACCCACTCTACCTTTAATTATTACTGCGTTGAAGTCTCGCTACAAGTGTTACGTTTTCCTTCCCTTTCACTAAACACGTCTTCTATATCTACATAAACTGCTTCTACGTCTTCATCACTGTAAGATGACGTTGGCATGTAGACCTGCTCTAATACCGTTTTTACCGGCTTCGAGTTTAATTTAACCATCACTGTCCTATCGCTTTTTTGTAAATAACTTTCCACACTCTGCCCTACTTTCCTATGCATTACAATTCCTACCCCCGTAGGGGCTTTGAACCAACGGTCTTCGCTAATACCTACTATATCTAATTCTAATCTATTCTACTTTTAAGTTTTCCAATTTCCCTACTTGCCTCATTGCCGTAACATACCACTCTCCGTTTCGTGAAATATTGCACCTACCCCTATTGCACTTATTGATGACATCCCCCGAGGTAGTTCCCGCCCGGACAACCAAATGAGGGACTAGTTTACGTCCGGAGTGCTTTATCCCAGAGGACGTCATCATATAGTTTCGGTGAGTTTTACTTGGGATAACATAATGTGGTAGTTTCCCTATGCCTTGCACATCGCAGTATTGTGCATCAGAGTGCCGTACCGATCCTCGTGATCTCTGCTACCCTGAGTACCGAAAGAGCTGCTGCCCTCTTTCAGGGACTTGTCTTAGTCTGGTTTCTCTTTAAGACCCCCCCCCCCCGTTATGGTTGAACTTATGGTCCGGTTCCCTAAATTATTGAAACTCGCAAGCTGATCCACCCGCTATAATATTATCAGTACTAGTTAGAAAGAAGTATAAACATTTTCAATCTTTTAAACTAATAAACAAGGAGTTAAAATCTTCATTAATGTGAAAACTGTACTGGGGGTTTTTAGTTTGCCTTACACCTGACGAACCCTAGACAAGCCAGTCCAGCTTCCGGCCATGTGTCCTGGAAAAGGTCCCCAACAATTGCCCGGCTCTGACAGGAATCAACCACCGATCCCTTCATTGATCTAGGGTAGTTTTTTGGGCCCTTTGTATTCCCTGAATTGTTTTTTAGAATTACTAACAGATTTTACATGGTGCTTGTTAAGTGCTTATTCCATTATTGTTAGAAAGCTTCGCACTCTCTTTTAATCAGGGAAATTCAGAAACATCTGGCTGAGTGTCCCAAGGTAATTGTTGTTGGTTATCTTTTGGTTCTTTGTCTTGGCAAAGTGGCGCTCGAGTGATTTTTGCTTTAATTACTTTTTGGTATCTTTTTCTTGTCTATTTGGCATCCACAAATATTTTTCTTCAAAATAGTGTATTTTTTCTTACGAAATTAAAAAAATTAAGACATAATTTTAAAAAAATCCCATATAAAATTATTCTTTACTATAGTAATAGATTAAATTCTGCAAATATATCTTTGTATTTTTTTATTGTATTTTTGTATCTTTCCGTATATCTTTGCAAATGTAAATTAATTTACACAGTCCTTAGTTATGATCAGATTCTTCTGATGGCGAACTGGCTTCACTTGTAAAACAAATAGTTAACGACTCCGCTCTTTTTCATAGTCTAAGTATTTCATCGTAATTTAAAAATGATTGAAAATAGTTTTTATATGGTTAAGTACTTACACTGAAACTATTTTTCCGTTTACATTTGTTATTTCTGCCCATATCTGTTATGTAACAGGTCAATTGAAAAGTCCCCGGCCTAAAATAGTAAAACACATTTTTTTTGCAAAATTCGTTTTTTTTTTCATTCAATTTCAATTTACGGTCATTCAAAATCATTTTGTGGATTTTTTTAATGTTTTCGTCCGTAACAGTCTCTTTTGGGCGTCCACTGCGTTCACCGTCTTCGGTGCTCATTTCACCACGTCTAAACTTAGCATACCAATCCTTGATGGTTGATTTTCCTGGGGCAGTGTCCGGAAATTCGTTATCAAGCCAAGTTTTTGCTTCAACTGTATTTTTTCCCTTCAAAAAGCAATATTTTATCAACACGCGAAATTCCTTTTTATCCATTTTTTTCACAATAACAAAAGTTGCTTCACTAAATTGCTATAATTCACAAACTAATGATCCGACAGCCGTCAAATTTATAGACGCGTCTTTTGAAGGTTACGACTAACTGAAAATCATATGGATTTAGTTCTGGTGCCGCCATCTATGTGTCAGGCCGGGGACTTTTCAATTGACCCTAGTAGTTCGTTACATATCATACGTTTTTATGTTTTGATTATTTCAAAATTATTTTACTTAATTAGAACCATGAATTTGATTACAGTTATTACATAATGATCATTCTAATAATTCCATGAAAATCTACATTATTATTAATATTATTAATGATGGATTGGGGCTTATGCAGACCTCGAAAGCACGGGCGATCTCTTGGTTTTCTCCTTTTATTTATCGATTCCGCTTATACCTCAAAAGAGACTTACTAAATAAAGAGTATCTTTGGGCGTCATTATTACACCCAGACGAGCAACGAATATACAGTAAAAGTTCCTTATTCGTGGTTTCCTTATTCGCGGGTGAAATAATTGCAACCCAGTTTCTGTATTCGCGGCTAAAAATTTCATTATTCGCGGATGCGATCGGTAAACACAAAAGGATTCGGTGTCATTTATTAAGGGGATTGACCGCAACAGACCGCTCGTGCCTACTGTGAATTTTTCCGAAAATTTGGGTTTCTATCCTAACATTATGATTTAACGCTGCGAGATAAATATCTGATTTTTTGTACGTTAACAGACAAAGGTTCACACTAACTCGGCACGTTTTTAGTTTTCAATAATATGGTCATCATAAGCTTTTACAAGTGCTTAAAGTTGATGCTTCTTGCAGGACACGTATTTTCAATAGGAATAAAAAAATTAATAAATGACTTTCGACAGGCTTTAGAGCAAAGCTTTATCTACTATCTTACTACAAAATTTCAAACCTCTGTTCCAAACATTAAACTCATGATATCTATAACCGATAAGCATGTTTTTACTCTACGGCATGTGTACTACTAAATCCCCTTAATGTATTGCCATCTTTTGAGTATGTACTGTACTATTTCTTTTAATTGCGAATTTATCAACAAATTGATTTTATTTTGATACATATTGGTTTTATTTTAGAACCTTAGAATGTATCTCTTATGATTCCATACTAATTACCATTCCATATCCACGATTTCTGTATTCACGGCATATTTATGGAACGTATACCCCGTGAATAAAGAGCTTTTGCTGTAGTCGAATACAACTGTGTGTACTCTGATGGGTGTCTGGTAAACTCACCGAATGGGAACTCTCAGAACAAAAATCATCGAAAAGAGGAAGTCAACCCAAGGGTAACGTATAGTAATCCAAGCTAACTTAGGGGAAAAGTATGGAAACACTAGCTAACCTAAGGTAAAGTAAAATGAAAAAAATTAATTGAAACTGTAGACTCGCTTGGCACATGGTGAAACATTTTTATAAAAGTAAAGTAAAGAAATTAAAACACTTGGCAAGTTTCACAATGTTCATTTATTTCTCTGACGATCATTTCGGTGTTTAAACCATTTTCAAAGAGTATACAAAAGTGTAATTTTGAAGAAAATTATTAAATTAAAAATAATAAAAAAAGTCCAAGTACAAGTGAAAGGTATGAATAGTTAGTGATATTAAATGTTTTGAGAAACATTCAGAAGGTTCTGGTAGACATTGGCAGAAGTGATCAGTGGAGTACCCTACTTGTCCTTAGCCTTGGCCACTGTTTTTTCCAGTCATTGTTTAACTTCATGATAATTACAGCGAGCAGGAGGTGGTAGAATTCCATTGTCATTTTGAGTTAGTCGAATTGGGATGAAGTTATGAGGGCATCCAACACGATCACTAAAAGCATTGCACCAGGTTTCCAGTGAGTTTTTAGTCTGAGGAAGTCGCCATCGAGAGCGACAGTGTTGATTCCACTGTTCAACTAGGAATAACGCTGGTCTTGCTCCTCGAAGAATTACAGTCTCAATCTAAGTTTTTTCAAAGTAGTCAAGAAGATCTTGCAAGTTGTCTTCATTGGATGAACAAAATGGAGATTGAGCCAAGGACACAAATGATTTGGTCACGAATCCTGATGAAACAAAAGCCAAAGCAGCCAAAGTGCGAAGATGGCGCGAACTGTCTGGCTCTTCAACATCTCTGTACACAGAATGTATGTCAGGTGGAGATTGAATGCTGCTGTAGATGGTTTGTGAAAAGTGGAAAAGACATCCACGGATTTGAATGTCAGGAAAGGTTGCTTCAATGCTTTCAGCCTTTTCATAATCAACGACGACTGACTTAGGATTTGAGTTGGGAGCAAGGTTTTTAATAGCGTCGAAGGCATTAATATAGGTGGTTTCTGAATTATTTTCAAATCGCGTAAAGAGGAGTAGAGATATACGAGACCAGAACGTTCTTTTGAATAGACCAAAGTTGGGTGAATGGTTGTGACGCTACTTTTAATGTGTCATTAGCAAGCCAATGAGGGGCGTCAGATAGACGAGTCAAGTTGTTTTTAGTGCCAAATATCGTGATGCATGGCGAGCGTTGAAAGTCGAAGAGAAGCGTTTTGTTGTACGGGACAATAAGTCTGAATACAATATCTGAAGACGGTTCATCATTAGGTGGCTCCTGGTTGGTTGTTTACGGGGTAAGAATCGCACCTTGGATGCTTTCTGATAGGTTGGCTGAGACGGCGGTAATGATCTTTATGGGATTTTGCTGAGTGATCTTGGTACCTCTGCCATTAATCGTTGCAGTGGCGCGCAACTGTGGGTGTCACTAGTGTTAGAATAAAGGTAAATTTATATTAACAACATATGTAGCGATGCTTATAGTAGTGTGCTTGTGAGCGACACCGTTGTGTTTACAGCATTATATGGCCATTGCCAAGCTCACGTGCACTGATTGGGTCCCTCGGTGTAAAGAGAATTATTTCTAATCGATACTAATCTTTGTCTCTCTTATTTAATAAATCCTATTAACAGGGCCGTAGAGATGAGATCGGGGCCCCTGTGCGGTATTCCGCAAGGGGCCCTTCTTAAAATTGATGATCAGAAAAATGTCATTAAAAAAATGTTTTAATTTCACGAATAGATGATTCCCCGTGCAGCACTGACAGATAACCTCTCACGGTGACGCCAACGTCGCGGTGTCGGCATGGGCGGCAGTTGATTTTGCTGCTATCAAATCGAGAAAAAAAACGTTTTAGAAATAAGAGCACTTGATGTTTGTGCAATGAATTCTATATGTTTCGGGTGATATAGATTTATGGTCAGCAATTAGTAATTTTTTATGGTAGCAATGATAATTATATCAACGGATTTTGAAAACGGAATACTGCTAAGGGGCCCCTCGACTGCGGGGGCCCCGGTGCGCCGCACCGGTTGAATCGGCCTCGCTACGGCTCTGCCTATTAACTCTTGATATATTTGCTTCAGTTAATTCTGGACCTCATTACAAATATATTTTATCATTACAGCAGAGCGTGGTTTGGTTTTTGATTTTTCACGTGTTCCTTTCGGGGGTCGTGAAAATCATTGTAAGACACGTGCATGGAAAACTGCGGAAAAGTTGTGATAAGTGTAAGTTAAATATTTAAGAAAAGTTTTCGTAAAAGTAGTTGTTGACATATTAAAATTGAAAAGTTGTATTTTTGAGGAAGACGCAAAGGAATAGAAAGAAAAAGCCAAGATGGCGGATGAAGTGAAAATTCCTGTTTGATAAATAATAAAATTGTGGTAGTAGATATTTTGATATTATCGAATACAGTACAGATTGTTTTGGTTTATAATCAGGGTATGAGTTTGCAAAAATTATGTTAAATGAAAACGAAATTGAAAATGAAAACAACGATAACCCAAATGTTAACATTAATAATGAAAAATTAAACTTAAAACGGTCAACAAAGCAAGAAAAACCTGCGAGATTAACCAATGAAAGTTTTGTGTACA
This sequence comes from Agrilus planipennis, assembly GCF_000699045.2. Classification (NCBI taxonomy): domain Eukaryota; kingdom Metazoa; phylum Arthropoda; class Insecta; order Coleoptera; family Buprestidae; genus Agrilus; species Agrilus planipennis. The sequence goes on along the minus strand of NW_020442452.1, from coordinate 22,414 downwards.
ATAACATTGTAATGTTCGTGGGTTTAACAAATTAACTTTTAAAACTGATAACGACAAAACTATTTATTTACACTAATTATTAAAGAACTTAAAAACACTATTAAATTATTACTACTTAGGTTATGAATTATTCTATTTATTTACACTACTGTTGATATATCACTATCCACTGTGTGAGGTAGGCAACCTAATGACATGGTTATATGATGGGGGATGCCTAATTTAGGGGAAGACAGACAAAAAACGAGTTGACAGAACCTGAGTTGCTTGATTGAAGAGTTTCAATCAGTTTAAGTAAAAACCTATTGTTCAAATAAAAATAATATAAAATAACACACTGCGCTATTGATTTCACTGCTATCACTGTCAATTTATTTCTCGTTTCACATCTGCACCGGTCAATTTATTTCTACTCCCTCATGGGGGTTGGTTTGATTTAGTGATCGCAGACCCACTGTCGCGAGATCACGTAACAGCCATGCGAAGATATTGATCCCAAAATGTATATATTAGATGTTGCTGTATATACAGCATGTATATGTATTTTGTAGTTCTTCGTCAGCTGCTGTTTCTTTGACTAAGCTCCGATACAAACTAAAGTGGGTGGAACGGGAAACCACCACATTACGATATCCCAAGAAAAACACACCAAATTCGAATGATGACATCCTCTGGGGTAAAGCATCCTGGATGTAAACTAGTCCCCCATTCGGGTGTTCGGGCGGGGGCTATCTCGAGTGATATCATCAATACGTGTAATTGGGGTAGGTGCAATATTTCACGAGTCGGAGCCTAAAATGTTAGAATCATGAGTGGAGAAATTAGAGAATTTGAAAGTTGAAATGAATAGGCTAGAATTAGATATAGTAGGCATAAGCGAAGTCCATTGGTCAGAAGCTGGAGACTTTGGAGTAATATATACAGGATCGGTGAAAGGTAATTCGGAGGTAGGAATTGTAATGCGCAGGAAAGCAGAGCAGGGTGTAGAAATTTATTTACAAAAAAGCAGTAGGATAGTAATGGTAAATTTAAACTCGAAACCGCNCATCAGTTTGTGTTTAGTAAACGAATAACCGTTGAAACTGATCATTTACCTTTAATTAACATTTTCAAAAAACCGCTTAACAAATGCCCTGCTAGGCTACAGCGTATGATGTTACAATTACAGAAATACGATAAAAAGTCTTCATTTTTGTCTCAGGAAAGGGAGGAAGAGAAGAATGAGGATGTAAAAGTTTATTTAGATATTGAAAGTGAAACTAGTGAACGTGAAACAGAGACGAGTAAGGACACAGAATCAAGTGGGGACAATTCTGAGGAAACAGATTCTGAAGAGGGTTTTGTGAACAAAGAGAAAAGTACATCTTCGGGTCGAAAAGTGAAACCGCCTCAGAAGCTGAATCTTTGAAAACAAAAAACAAAAAAAAAAAAAAAGGGGGATGTGAGGTAGGCAACCTAATGACATGGATATATGATGGGGCATGCCTAATTGAAGAGAAGAGAGACAATAAACGAGTTGACAGAACCTGAGTTGCTTTATTGAAGAGTTTCAATCAGTTTAAGTAAAAACCTATTGTTCAAATAAAAATAATATAAAATAACATGGCGCAGTCATCAGAAATCAACTCGAAGTAATAAGTAACCAAAATTAATGGAATAAATTACAATCGGTGTATGTGCTACGGTCATTAGAAATAATTATAATACGAATCGATACCAATACTAAATGGGGGACAGCCGAGGAATTTCAGTGCTATCGTTCAGAGGGAACGTCGCAGAAAATTGGAAGTTATGGCGAGCACGTTTTGAAAATTATCTAGTGGCGTCTGAGGTAGCCAAAAAAGATGAAAAAACCCAATGTGCGCAGTTATTACATTACATAGGAGATGAGGGATTTCGAGTGTATACCACGTTTAAAATAGAAGAGACAGAAAAACATAAATTACAGGTGCTGCTAAACAAGTTTGAAGAACACTTTTTGGGGAAGGAAAATTGCCTATGAAAGGTATAAGTTCTTTACATCTATACAAGAAGAAGAACAAAGTACTGAAGATTTCATTATTGAACTTAAAAAGAAAGCAACACGTTGCCAATTAAGGGAACTTGAAGATAGCTTGGTAGTAACAATGATCACCTGTGGGATAAAAAATCAGACGATCAGAGAGAGACTCCTTCAGGAAGACGATCTAAAATTGGACAAGGCAGTTGATCTTTGTCAAGTGATTGAGTCAGCGAAAGCTCAAAGCCAGATTATCAGCCAAGGACAAGGTACAAGTTCATCATCATTGAAATGTGACATCGACCAACTACAAACAAAACAACGTGGTAAATCCCAGGGTAAATTCATCACAAATTGCAATAAGTGTGGTATGTCAAAACATCCTGTAAATAAATGTCCTGCCNAAGCCAGATTATCAGCCAAGGACAAGGTACAAGTTCATCATCATTGAAATGTGACATCGACCAACTACAAACAAAACAACGTGGTAAATCCCAGGGTAAATTCATCACAAATTGCAATAAGTGTGGTATGTCAAAACATCCTGTAAATAAATGTCCTGCCTTTGGTAAATCATGTAAGTTTTGTGGCAAATTGAATCATTTTGCATCGGTGTGTTTTAAAAATACACATAAGGTAGAGAACAATCAAAATAATCAAGTAACCCATAAAGACTCTGTTAATGAAGTTCTGGAAAGTAAAGTAAATGCAAATGTTGAGTTTCTCTATGTAGGGAGTATAAATGAAACGGTAGCAGAAATAAATTTAGGAAATCAGTGGCGTACAGAATTAAACATAGCAGAAAAGACAGTTAGTTTTAAGATTGATACAGGGGCTATGGCAAATGTCTTACCTTTTAACATGTTTAGTTCGCTAGGATTATCTAAAAACATAATTAGAAAAACAAACACAATGTTAAATTCTTATACGGGTGATAAATTAAAGGTTCTGGGAAAGTGCGAGGTTCCATGCATAAAGGATGGAAATACTTACTTGTTGAATTTTTTCGTCGTTAATTCAAATACTGAAGCGATTTTAGGGTTAGAGACGAGCATTAATTTAAAATTAATAATGAAAATTGATAGGTTAAATAAAATAAAAAATGAATACTCAAATATTATTGAGAAATTTAAAGATGTGTTTAATGGTATTGGTTGTTTTGGTTCACCTTACCAAATAATAATAGATAAAAATGCAAAACCAATAGTACACCCCACTATGAAGGTAGCACTGCCTTTACTAGATTCATTAAAGAAAGCCTTACTGAGTTAGAGAAAACCGGTATAATTAAAAAAGTGTTAGGTCCGACAGATTGGGTTAATGCGTTGGTTTTAGTCAAAAAACCAAACGGGAAACTGAGGNAACCGTCAGTTGGTGGTGAGTTACATTACCAATGCCTATCGTATAATTCGAAATATTCCCGATATCTTCGTCAAAATTCGCAGCAACTTAGGTACGCTGCTCTCAGTGTTGCATTTAAGCGAATGGCGGACAAGTTCAACATTTTTTAAAAAAGGTACGCTTTTCTTTTTCACTTTTACCTTTTTTTTTATAAGGTGGAAGTGCATTCGGCTTCTTCCCAATAGGTACTTGTTACATCTACACTAGATCAGCTGAGTGACGTTAGTCGCATAGATCCAGGCCCGTAATGAAACAAATTGTACGTTCAAATTTACAAAGACGATTTGCGAGTTCAATTGTACCTAGATTGAAAAAATGTATAACACTTTTTTATTGCGTTTTGTGTCAGGAAGCCATGTTTTTTTTAATTATTATAAATGGGACACCCTGTATATGTGCACGATAAAGACAAATGACATAAAGAGCAAATCGGAATGAAATGTGAATAAGTTAAAAGGGATGTAATGATTGAAGGAGATAAAAGGCAAAAAATTCTTCGAAACAAATTATATGCACTTATAAACTCTCTCAAATCTGACACTGATACGCTAAACGCTTATCCTTACATAAATACATTGTACATTGACGCTATCTTTAAACATTTCAGTATAGAAAAGAGTACGGTTACAGTGAGACTTTCTTCTTCAGTTACACCGTCTACCGAGAATATCTCCGCCATCACCACCACCACCGGTACCAGCACCTCTACTACCATTTAATAACGATTAAAATTCGAAAACAAAACATCAGCCGCTTTTAAAAAGGAAGTTGCAGCTGAATTACACATACCGTCTCTAAAAAGGTTTAACTAGACGAAGAGCAAATCTGCAAACTAATAATAGAAAAGAGTTTTACAATAAACATTAATCACTATTTAATTTTTGACAGTAAAGAAGCTTCTATAGTAGAACGAGCAAAGAGAAGCTTAAAAAGGTATGTAGCGGTAAAACACCTTTAAATTAATTTTTATATTCGTTGTTGCATTTCTGATTTTGTAATGTTCGTGGGTTTAACAAAATTAACTTTTTAGACTGATAACGACAAAACTATTTATTTACACTAATTATTAAAGAACTTAAAAACACTATTAAATTATTACTACTTAGGTTATGAATTATTCTATTTATTTACACTACTGTTGATATATCACTATCCACTGTGTGAGGTAGGCAACCTAATGACATGGTTATATGATGGGGGATGCCTAATTTAGGGGAAGACAGACAAAAAACGAGTTGACAGAACCTGAGTTGCTTGATTGAAGAGTTTCAATCAGTTTAAGTAAAAACCTATTGTTCAAATAAAAATAATATAAAATAACACACTGCGCTATTGATTTCACTGCTATCACTGTCAATTTATTTCTCGTTTCACATCTGCACCGGTCAATTTATTTCTACTCCCTCATGGGGGTTGGTTTGATTTAGTGATCGCAGACCCACTGTCGCGAGATCACGTAACAGCCATGCGAAGATATTGATCCCAAAATGTATATATTAGATGTTGCTGTATATACAGCATGTATATGTATTTTGTAGTTCTTCGTCAGCTGCTGTTTCTTTGACTAAGCTCCGATACAAACTAAAGTGGGTGGAACGGGAAACCACCACATTACGATATCCCAAGAAAAACACACCAAATTCGAATGATGACATCCTCTGGGGTAAAGCATCCTGGATGTAAACTAGTCCCCCATTCGGGTGTTCGGGCGGGGGCTATCTCGAGTGATATCATCAATACGTGTAATTGGGGTAGGTGCAATATTTCACGAGTCGGAGCCTAAAATGTTAGAATCATGAGTGGAGAAATTAGAGAATTTGAAAGTTGAAATGAATAGGCTAGAATTAGATATAGTAGGCATAAGCGAAGTCCATTGGTCAGAAGCTGGAGACTTTGGAGTAATATATACAGGATCGGTGAAAGGTAATTCGGAGGTAGGAATTGTAATGCGCAGGAAAGCAGAGCAGGGTGTAGAAATTTATTTACAAAAAAGCAGTAGGATAGTAATGGTAAATTTAAACTCGAAACCGCTAAAAAAAGGGACAGAAAAACCTAATAGCTGTACGGGGGCTGTGATTAAAGCCTGCTTCAAAGTCTCAAATGCCGTTTTAAATCCGAATCCCAATTGAATTTGCGGTCACTTTCGGTTAAACGTGTCAAATGTTTGGCGATATTGGCGAATCCATAAACATAGCGACGATAATACGTGCACAATCCGAAGAAGCTTATTATGTCGTGATCATTTTCAGGCACTGGCCATTCCTTCACGGCCTTTATCTTCTCTGGATCCTCGACCACGCCCTTCGCTGATACAACATGTCCCAAGTAAGAAACTTCTTCGCGGAAAAGGTGGCACTTTTTCGGACTGAGTTTCAAATAGGCCTCACGTAGCCACTGGAATACCGCTTGCAAATTCTGCAGCTGTTCATTAAAGGTGCTTCCAATCAAAATGATGTCATCCAGGTATACCAAGCAGGTCTTTCCAATTTGATCACTCAAGATTTTCTCCATCAACCTTCCGAACGTCGCCGGGGCATTGCATAATCCGAAAGGCATAACTGTAAACTGCCATGGGCCAGAGCCGATCAAGAATGCGGTCTTTTCCTTGTCGGCAGCATCTAAAGCAACTTGCCAGTATCCGTTCGTCAAATTGAGTGTGGAAAACATTTTCGAACCAGAAAGCATATCCAAGCTGTCGGTAATCCATACAAAAACGGGTTGTCCTATCCTTCTTCATTACCAATATTACCGGTGATGTCCATGGACTTGAGGATAGCTCAATTATGCCGGTCTGCTGCATTTCGTGGATTATTCGCTCTGATTCTTCCTTCTTGGCCAGGGGCAATCGTCTAGGTCTTTGACGAATAGGCTGCGCATTACCAGTATAGATCTTGTGTTTTACGATATTGGTCCTTCCCCTAACATTCTTGTCAGTCTCAAAGACATCGACATTCAGTCTCAGAATGCGTCTTCTTAAATTCATGTCAAAATCGTATTTTTGTAAAACGTCCAGCCCAAGAATTACATCATCTTCAATATCTGCCACAAGCACTCGATGGTCAAAAACAGTCTTACCGATTTCAAGTGACAGGTTAGCTTCGCCATGAACAACCGGTTTTTTTCCGGTAGCCGTACGCAGAACCCACTTAGTTGACACGTCCTGGTTAGAACCCTCGACTACGCTGGGTTTTACTATGCTCCTAGTGGCCACAGTGACCAGAAGAAACACGCATCTTCGTCCTTTTATTTTTCCACCTAGGAGTAGACTGTCATTCTGGTGCTTCAAGGTCTTTGTAAATGCGATAAATTCGGGGTCTTTTTGCCCTTGGATCAACGTTTGCCCCGTTACGTCGACTCTATCTAGTTTTCCTGCTGTTGACGTCCAGTACTTGGGGAAGGAGTACTTTTCCTACACTGCCTCTTCGTATGACCTAGTTCGCCGCAAACTTTTACTATTTTCTTCCAATTCACGTTTCAAACTTTTACTATTTTCTTCAAATTCTCGTTTCAAACTTTTACTGTTTTCTTCCAATTCACGTTTCAAACTTTTACTATTTTCTTCTAATTCACGTTTCAAACTTTTACTATTTTTTTCCAATTTTTCTTCCAATTTATTTTCCAAACCTTTACTGTTTCCTTCCAATTTATTTTCCAAACTTTTACTGCTTTCTTCTAATTTACGTTTCAAACTTTTACTATTTTCTTCCAATTCACGTTTCAAACTTTTACTATTTTCTTTCAATTTATTTTCCAAACTTTTCGTCGTTTGCGACAATTCGTCTTCGAAAAGGAACGTTTCACGATCATGACCATCCTTTTTCAACGCCTCCGCGAGCCGCCACTGAAGTTCCGCCTTGTTACCGCTTGTCGCTTCATCTCGTTCTTCCAATTCTCTTCTTAACTCGGCTACTTTTAATTCGTACAACTTCTTTGCCATTGTAATGTCTTTTACTTAACCCCACACCTGACACCAGTTGTAATGTTCCTGGGTTTAACAAAATTTATTTCTAAGACTGATAACGACAAAAATTATTTATTTACACTAATTATTAAAGAACTTGAAAACACTATTAAATTACTAAACTTAGGTTATGAATTATTCTATTTATTTACACTACTGTTGATGTATTACTATTCACTGCGCTATTTATTTCACTGCTATCACCGTCAATTTATTTCTCGATTCACTTCTGCAACGCTAAATTTATTTCTACTCTCTTGGCGATCGTCTCTTCCTTTAAATACTATTTTGTTTACTTTCTGGAACCTTCTGGAAATATCCGGATAATTATTTTTTTTTTAACTGTTTAACTGCTTTTCCAGAACGCAGATACGACACACATTTACAAATACGGCGCACATAAAGAAAGGCGCCTGCGGCTAGTCGGCGAATCGATAAGCCGTTCACGCACACGTGTGTCAGATCGCTCACAAACAATATGTACATTCCATACACTCGTTTTGCCTCTGAAAGCTCTCTGTTTGATCGAATATGTGATAGCAAGCTGTACAATTGTTTATGACACAATGAGTAATACCCTGACATTAGCAGCGACGAGATCCGATACAGCGCCAAGGCAATTTGTAATCTGCTGTCCTAATTCGTCTCCTCAGCGATTGGTCACGTCAAGAATCGTTGGCCTGGCACACAGTGATTCTACTTTATGCACATTGCTTCTTCGGGATTGAGGTAGTTTGCTTTGCAGCTTGATGAATACGTCTATGGTGTTTTCTCCACAAAGGAAACAAATGCTTCGTAGATCAAGGAGCCACTTGCTCTTGAGGATGACGTAGACGGTTGCGGAATGGATTCGCCCCATCGACGAGCTCACAATATTACGCTACTTACGGCAGTGTATATATTCCTGCGTCCATACCTAGTAAGCCTTTAATTTTTTGAAGACTCCGCCTCCCACTCGCTTCCCTAATCAAACGAATACCGAGTTTTTATTACAATTTTGACTTCACCTTTGTCAAGTGTATTACGACATATAAAACATACTCCAGGCGGAACTGACATTTTGCATGCCGAGCGCGGAGCCTTACGAACGAATACACATGAGATACGAAACTAAACTAACTAGGGAGCATGAATAGGGTGGATGGTGCGGTCGAGAAGAGTCTACATCCACAGAAAATGATATTGATTCCCTAGTTTGGCGCATTAGCATTGTCACAAGGTTACAAGCTACGCTAACGATCAGCTATTTTCTGACGTTACGGAGTTACGGTAGGATCAGATGTAATAAGCGGTTTTACCGACCAATTTTCAATTAACATCAGTAGCTCAATAGCATAAATTGTTAACTACCATGCGAATGAACCCGGTATCTATTGCCAGCTGATGCTACATTTTCTTTATTTGAATATCTTGCTAAAACCATGTATTTCTATTACATTCTCATTTTTCTTGTAATTTTGGAGCAGAACACTCCTTTAGCATAGCAATGTAGCGTTAAGGATTTACATTTTATTAATCTAGAAATGCAACGAGCTAATAATTCTTCATTTTGCAATTTCACCCAAGCAGGAACTTTGGATGAGTGAAGTGGCTTGTAGTGTTTCAAACGAGGATTTTTGTGTTGCCCAGTATTTACATTTTTGTTTATTCAGTAATCAAATTATGTAGAAATGTGCTTTACCTGAGAAAACAATATTGAAGTTAGTGTAGGTGATGAGCGTTTCATTTGCAAAACATAGCCTCAATTGAAAGTCAGTTGGCTTTAGCTCCTTTGTATGGATACTAAGTTAGCTCCTTTGTATGGATACTAAGACTACTACTTTGTCGCCGTTTTGCGTCTGCAATGATGACGGGACTTACGGATGATGTCTTTTGCTATTAATGATAGTATAAGTATCGGTCATCACATTAATCATTAAAATAATATACGAGTGATATCCTTGTAGTCTGGTATTTACCCATGTCATTTTATATGGATGCAGTTTCATATCGAGTCGCCAAATTCGCTGTAATGTCAAGGTAGACACACTTAGTCCGATTTACATCGACATTATTGGATTCGCGCTAACAGACTCTCGAACCTGCGGAATTTTTAATTCAATATTAAAGATATACTAAGCTATTAATTTTATCTGTTTGATTAATGAAAAAAAGAAGCAACTTATTATTATCCGTTTTAACTGCAACTAGGACTATAACTAATAAATATACTGTAATATTATCAACCAAAGCCTTCTTTCTCATCTTACTTGCATCTGCTGCTGATCGGAATGCACATTTTGAACATGACGCCTGAACATTCAGAGCCGCGAAAAATTGTATCGTCAGTATATAAAACTAGAAAAAGATTAAAAGTTCGGAATTTACCAAATAAACTGTGATCACTTAAGATTAAATCGGATTGAGAAGTCAAATGTTGTAGCTCAGTTTTAATACAAACCATCATATAGGTCCTAAATGCTTTAAATTAATTAAAGAAGTGCCTTGTAAATCGGAACTTGACGCTTGGGAAAGCATATATATTTAAAAGAATAAAAATCATCTCATAAATTCCGATTTTGGATGTATCCCTAATTATGCCTTGTTCCATTCTTTACAAAAGGCTTAACTGATAATTGTTAACTTATTATTAATTATAAGATATATTCCCTATTTTCTGGTAAGTTTTCAATTCGTGAAGCATTCGTATTTGATTTTGGTCCCTTCGATTTGCCTAACTAATGTTATTAAATACTTACGTTACTTCTTATTCCCCCTTTTCTTCCCTGTTGAGGTTGTGTTTGATAATGCATTCGTGAATTATGTAATAAAACTTACAAGGCCTTCAAACCTCCTATAAAAATGATTATTCAGCACATTCAAATCCTTAGTCATTAATATCACACATTAGTTAAAGTCATTTTCAGACAGCTGATGTGCTTTTTAGTTTTCTTAACTGTGACTAATGGTATTGAAGGTATTCAAGTTTTCCTATAAACCCTTCTAATCTTTGTTTTCATTTCACGCCTCTCGAATGTTTGGATTAGGTATGTATGATTATTTACTGCAACTCTGAACATTAGAATAATATAAATTGTCAAAATTAACCTTTTAGAATCAGTCTCGGGTTAATAATGCACATTTATAAGTGGCCGAAACACGTGTCCGCAATAATCAATTTAAGGTGGTAATTTGGGTGAGTCTTTTTTTAGTTTAATTATTCAGGATGCATATACAAGGGTTCCACCTAAGACAACATCGTCCATAACTCTGTTATTACAAATTATGATCTCGAGCTATATCTCTATCTCAAATATCTGCTTTTAACGTTTTTGCTCAATCTAATTGTTTTCTGCTTAAATGTCACAAAGTGTCTCCTGTAACTGTTATCCTTAAGAAAACTCCACAACTTTGCAAGAAGAGAAATCAAGCAGTATCAAATAAGTACACAACGCGAACGCGAACACTTCACCTGCGAGTATTCCAAAAACATGTAAATATTCTAACAATCCAGCCTACATAATCTAAATCAATGTGATTATTTATTTATCGTTATTCATTTTATCCTACGTAGTTAAGTGTTGTATAAATAGTGTTAATAAACTCTATATTTCGTTAAAACAGACAATTACTTCAAATTGTATCTAGTTACACCCACTGTCTAAACCACCGTAAACAATTGTTTAGGATCATAAGTGTTTACGCCAATAAACATGTGTAAAGACGAATATGTGTAATTACACATTTCGTGTACTCTGCAAAATCTTGTCTAATTCATGAAATAATCAGCAAACTTTCCAATTTCATTTAACTGTATAACTGGGAAAAAACTAAAGTAACCTCATCCAGCGGCGGAATAGAAAAGGTTAGAAGGCTTCGAAATGTGGTGTTATAGGCGAATGATGAGGATAGCGTAGGTAGAAATGAAGAGGTATTAGAAAGAATAGGAGAACAGAGGACTCTATGGAAGTCAATAACAAATAGACGCGATAGGTTGGTAGGACACCTTCTCAGGCATGAAAGTCTAGTCAGACATATTAGAAGCAGAAGCAGGAGTTAGGAGGGGTTAGATTACTGTTCGCAAATAGTTAAGGATGTGGGTTGTGCTAGTTTTAGGGAAATGCGAAGTTTAGCTCAGGATAGGGAAAAGTGGAGGTACGTGTCCAACCAGTCTTAGGACTGAAGACCTTATAATGATGAAGAACCTCATCCAACCCTAACCCGCTCTTACCTGTTTAAGTTACATAGAGTTTGGGTTGGGTTGGGGTTCCAATATTCGATTAATTGCTTATTATACTTATACACAAAATCGCCTGCTTATAAGGCAACATTGTGCAGATTACATGAAACAGGCACTAACATGTTTTCGGCGCATCATATGCAATACTATAGCCTTTAACAAGAAATAGAAACCAAAATTAGATAGATTATAACTTCTATATTATTAGAAAATATATTTGTGTAGGTAAACATGTCACAATTTAAATTACAATACTATTTAGTTAATGTATTATAAAAAAATTACATTTANTTTTATAGAAAAAAAGAAATATTACTCATTAAATTTAATTTTTCGACTTCTAGTGTAATCGCAGTAAAGTAAAGAACCATAGATATGAGATATATATTAGGCTGGTGAAGAATCTTAAGGTCGCTTCCCATGGCTCGTGATATTAGAGGCCGGACCGAGCGGTTGCGCCACCGCGTTGCTGGCCTAAGTGACCCGGGAAGATTCGTGATAGCGCATCCGATCCGTCGCGAGTCGGTAGCTTCAAATATAATTTTTTCTCTTTCTTGAAATCATTACAAGGAATAAATATCGTCCGTAATATTTGACGGCGTACATGGAAATATCTATTGCTTGTACTTTACTCAAAATTTAGTAAGTATAAAACTTCACCTTAATCGGCTTTTATTTAATCATGACATTCACGAATGCCTTATGTTTTATTTTTCTATGAACGACTATACAAAATAAAAGCTCCGGAAGCAACTACTATTCTTTTTTCTTCACGCGACATTTTAATAATACTGAATTCTAGCTTCGAACTCATGAAGACAGGCTCATACGAACAGCGGGAAGAGCTCAGATTTCTGTATACGGTGCGAAGTCAGGCCTGTGTTAATACAGGCTGTGGGAAGCCACCTTTACAGTGAAAACTATAACTTAGGGAAACTGATAATGCCATAGATGGTCAACTCTGTGACATTGAATTTTGCGCCACCTAGCAATAAATGATGAATTAAAAGTAGAATGCGTGCAGTTCAAATGTACTTGTTTCTTCAATATTAAGTAACAGATAACATATCAGCTTTTTCGGGTAATAAGCGTTTCTCTAGTTTTTATTTCTCAATTCTACTAAGTGCATCGGTGATAAAGTTTTTCTTTCCTTTTACGTGACTTATTTAAAATTCATATTCTAACATCATTACCTCATATTTTTGAGATTTTGCATTAAGTCCTTTAGTATACCAACGCTTGATGGTCAGTTTCAATTTTAAACTTCTTCCCTAATAAACATGACAGAAAATGAAAGGAAGAAAGTTTTTTTTCAATATCGGATAAGTTGATGATTAGTCAATTTTTGAATAAAATGCAATTGGTGTACTTTTTTGTAAAAGTACTGCTCCTATTGATACAGTTGAAGCGTCAATTATTAATTTAAACGGCTTTCATAAATAGAAAATGACAAAACTGGGGCGTTATATAAAATCAGTGTCCAAGTCGCCAAAATTTGGGGGCGGCATTTTGGCTGTCCTAAAGACTGAACTGATTCAAAATGTATATCGCCTAATACTGATAAAATTTTGTTCTTTGTTGCTACTTTTGTTGGAATAAGTACTGTAAGGTTATTATATGTCTTAATTTTAATACTTTGCATTTAAGTTTAATTGTATCATTTTTCACATCTATTTATACATGCAAATTTTCAAGATGTTAAGTTTCTAAAAGTCCATCAAATTTTGTATGCCGTATTAGGAGACGGAAAAATAATTCCATAATCTTGTAAAAATGGTAATTCAGTCATAGTAGTCGATATGTATAGCATTAACTGATTTTATCCAAAAAATGTCGAATAAAAATGCTTTCAAGTAGTAATTTATCCGTTAGATTTTCACTTAATAAAGAATATTCGGCTCCTGTGTCTATAAGGATTTTAAAATCTTTCGTAAGGCTGATAAAGGGTAGGTAGTTTTGAAATTTGTTAAAGGTGATTAGTATCTACAGCTCCTCCTGTTCGATTGAGACAGTCGTCGTTTCTTCATTATCAACTTTTTCTCGTAATTCTAATTGTTGTTAATAAAAGTCTGCATATTCTTCTACGGTCATTAACTTTGATTCTTCAACGTTAGAAACGTCTATAAGTTCTTGTTTTCGGTGATAAGATGAAAATTGTGGTCTAGGAAAAACGTTTCTTGCTAATGTTGACATGGGGATTGGTTTTATTCTGTCAATTGATGCGTTTTGTTACAAAAATACATTTTTTGGTTTTCCAAAGCTTGCGTATTAGAAAGATGATTTTTAATTTGCCTTGTTTGATATTGTATGGATCCTCGGCGTATGTTGTGTTCGTGGAAATAAGTGTACGAATGCTTAACGAGGTTTTACAGATGAAAGTCGGTTTTGGTTTATTAAATACATTGTAAACTAAATAACGTTGTTCATAGGTTACACATTTGTCGTGAATACCTTTAAGTGATGTTGAATTACTAAAATTTAAGTAGGTCCTAAATGGTTACTTATACTCTGACTCTTCGTTTTTAAAATACGATAACACAGGCCAACAAAAAAAATATTTGTAAAAACTTTTTAAACTAATTTACCTAAATCTTATGTATTTTTTAATGCTGAAATCGTATTCGATATCAGTTTTTTTTTATCACCCACNTATAAAGGCGATATAGTTCACATGCCAAAAACAATCTGTCAGGATTGCCCACATTTTTCGATTTTAATTTGATTTTCAAGAGGCACGTATTTTGCCATACAACTTTTCAAGTTTTAGTCAATTACACCCACCCTCCGGTGAGTTTATGGAAAAGTTCCTCGTTCAGCGCTTGATTTGCTTCTTTTGATCTCATTGATAGAAATATGTATCCACCAATGAATTCATGAACAACCTTGCAATCCGCTGATAAACAACTGAATATGATATTTTCTTCTTCAAATTGAACCATCATATGTTTTACTTCCCAATTTACATTCCACGCCTAAAATAAACAATGTAATAAATAACAGGCAAAATTGAGTAGACAAGTTCATTGCTAGAAGCCAATTTAATGCCCGTACACAACCGTGGTTCAAATTAAAGTGGATTTTAAAACTAAGCTTAATTAATAATACGTAAGAAAGATAGAAAAATAGATATATAAAACTGAAGAACATGAAAAAGTTCGTAAGCTTAACAAACATATGTGCACTTAATCATTTTCACCGATGATTATGTACTTCCCACAAAAATTACGAGAATGAATTAAAAATAAATGAGCTTTTTTAAATTGCGCGCTAGATGTTGTGGACGCAGGAGGGTAACGTGGAAAGGATTCATAGGGTTGGCACATCAATTGTTGTGTAGAAATCACACCAATAATAAATTTAAAACTCGATTGTTCAATAAATTTTTGAGTAATTTTTTTACTCAATATTGCAATTAATTTTCAAAACTTATTTTTCATGTGAACTTTTAAAGTAAATTATTTTTTATTACTGATTTCTGAATAACGCTTTTGCAATTAATTTTTGAAAGTGACTTTTAATTTAGCAAACAATCCAAAAAGAAAGAGCGTATAGGTGCAACGGGTTCGTAGATTTAGATAAAGCTTCTGACAATATTAAATAGGAAAATATGTCAAAAATATACTAAATATTATATTGGCAATGTATTGCGAATTTTTATTACATCTAGTTAACACTTTCCAAAATTTGTTACTTATTTCAGTCACCTAGTATACAGGCCCATCCTTATTCGTGGATATTTAAATTCAGACAAATACATTATCGTTTTGAGACAGCAAATTATTCCTGCACTTCAAAGGCTTGATATCAATTTTAATGAAATTTGGTATCAAGAAGATGGTTGTATCGCTCATAATGCAATAACGGTTCGTACAACTTGTAACTATTTAGAAGTAACTCTCCATTTAATTATTCACATTAGTAGCTGGCCAGGTTCGATTAAATTGCACACTCTAGATTTATACCCAAATGATTTTTTCATTCGGGGATTCATCATCATACATATTAGAACACACTGGGATATTGTTTCGATTTGTGGTCTATTTGAAACCCTTATGAAGTAATTTTTAAGGATTTAACTTGTTATTATTTTTTATGAGAATTCTTGTCTATTTTCTTATATATACATCGTAAAGCCTTTCTACCAATAGGTGTAGGACAATGGTCTGCTGAAAACGTTAAACATTAATTCTGGTGATGATATTTGGTTCTATGGATATTAAATAATGCTATTGATTAGACTTCCCCATTTCTTCTTATCTTGCGCCAGCTCGTCCCCCCGGTCTAACGTCATATCTTTCTAACTTCGTATGTACATGTGTTCCTTAGTCTACCTCTCTTTTTCCTCTTTATTATCCTAGTTTCCCATACTTTCTTTACTTGACTCCCTCTATTCATTCTGCTCACATGTCCGAACCACCATATCTGCTTTTGCTTTATGTTTTGTATTCAACAAATTCCTAGTTTTTGCCGGATGTCAATGTTTCTTATTCTGTCTAGTCTTGTTACTCCTTCTTCGACATTTCTTTTACCCTATTAAAATTTCTGTTGAGGGCACCGAATACTGTAGCAGCTGATGTAATTCGTTCACTCTTGACAAATACTGATAACTCATGAATTCATCGATGATAGTATGTCCTGTTCTAACGATATTTCTACATACCTTATACATGCTTTTTATAACTTCTATTAATTTTCTCCTAATTTTTCTTTCGTAAACCTTAACCACAACGCTCAATACTTGTTATTCCCCTATAATTTTTGCANTAATGATAACTCAAACTGATCTCTCAAAATGAAGTAGTTTAATTCATATAGCTCCACGCTGTTTTGTTTTTTTAATACATCTCCAAATGATTTCCGGTTTTATAGCCTTATACTATTCTTGCCCTTCACCTAATGATCTTATGTTTATGCTCTTTCTCTAGTGTCCAACAGTAATCACCCATCATGTTTACATTCGACCTTCCTTGGTATCGTTTCTCCATTTCTTTGATGTCCTGATAAACCGTTCCCCTTGCTCTTCACTGACACCACCTAAGTTTGTAGGATTTTTAAAATTGTTTATCATGTTAGATATGATAAGTTCATAGTTAGGATCTTTTACATTGCCCAAAAACTTCGTCACAACTTCTCTAAATAATATCCAAGCCTCTTTTTCCTTTGTACTCATCGTTACTTCGAAGTTGGTATCGAGCATCAATTTACGAATATCAGGCCAAACGAAAATCCCTTCTTTCAGTTTAACTTCTGATAAATGATGAAATTTTCTACATAAATATTTAAAACAATCACCATCTTAAGGCAAAGCTTTTACAAATTGTTTCATTAAACCGAACTTAATGTGTAGTGGTGGTATAAGAATCTTTGTGGGGTCAACCAAAGTTGTATGCAAAATATTCTTCTGCCCTGGTGTCAAAGTTTTTCTTAAAGGCCAAGAAAACAAAAAAATGCGCAATTTATCAGAACTACTAACCTAATTACATTTTGTATTATTGTCAACTCTATAATACTAGAAAATATTGTCANGATTAGTAAATATTAGATATATGTTATTTTTTGTATGTCCTCTCCTCTCTGTAAAGTTTCTTGGCTAGCTTTTTCTCCGATGCGAAGCATTTTGTTGCTCTCTGTGAAGTGTAATCACCCATCATGTTTACATTCCACCTTCCATGGCATCGTTTCTCCATTTCTTTGATGTCCTGATGAAACCGTTCCCATTGCTTTTCACTGACATCACCTAAATTTTTAGGAAAAAAGTCAAGATGGTTGTGCAAAACGTGGACTCTAAGGCTCATCAGACAACCAAGATTTTTAAAATTGTTTGATATGATAAGTTCATAGTTAGGATCTTTTACATTGCCCAAAAACTTAGTCACAACTTCTCTAAATGATATCCAAGCATCTTTTTCCTTTGTACCCATCGTTGCTTCGAAGATGGTATCGAACATCAATTTCAGATCGAATATCAGGCCCAACAAAAAACTCCCATCTTTCAGTTTAGCTTCTGATAAAGGAAGAAATTTTCTACATAAATATTTAAAACAATCACCATCTTTAGGCAAAGCTTTTACAAATTGTTTCATTAAACCCAACTTAATGTGTAGTAGTGGTAAAAGAATCATTTTGGGGTCAACCAAAGTTGTATGCAAAATATTCTTCTGGCCGGGTGTCAAAGTTTTTCTTAAAGGCCAAGGCCAAGAAAAGAAAACAATACGCAATTTATCAGAACTACCAACCTGATTACATTTTGTATTATTGTCAACTCTATAACACTAGAAAATATTGCCAACATAAAAATATTTTAACGGTTAAAAATATTTGTTATACATTTTGGTTAATAAAATTTACTTTTATTTAATATTTCGTTATTTTTTTCGGAATCAGCACACCAAATTACATAGAAATTAGTTAAAATTATTATAAAAGGTTTTTCGTCGTTGGCCTGTGTATTTAGAGAACCCTTTCAATATTTTTTATAAATAACCAGACCAATATTGCCGGGGTCAAACATCCCCCAAACACAAAAACGTCGGTGTGGTATAAAGCCATCTACAAAAAGTGTTGAAACAGAATAAGTACCATACTTAAAAAGGAAAACTCGGAAGACTATAAGTAAAATTACGATTTGTTTTTGTGAACTTTGAAACATCTGGCAGAAATAACCGCCGTCTGGCAGTGTTGATAATTAATTTTTAATAATATTCTGTGAAACATTATGTAAAAATCAGCACTCAATCCGAAAATTGGCCGTCGGTCCAAGTTAGCAGGTATGCATTCGTTCAGAATATATATTACCCCTTTTTTATCCCACCAACTTTGTTGCTGAGGAAATAAGTAATGTCTGGCGACTCTGGGAAGTCCAAGATGGACTATTTCTAAAACACAACTGCCAACACTGTTGTAAATAATAACAAGCAGCAATTACTTTTTAATTGCCCTTACTATAAAATAACGTCAATAAAGGATTGTCATACAAAGACAACTACTAAACCTTCCAGTAACTTGTTTTTCTCTTTTTATTGGAGATTTTTACCATTTTCTCCTCCTAGGTAAGTGTCGCTATTACTAAGATCCTCAGGTTTAACTTGTCAACAGGATAGCTTAATGTAAATCTCGTAAGTGCAAAAGAAACAGACTAAATTTCCGGGTTTTATCAAATTTAACAAAAATGACAAAGTGTACGGCGCCGGAATATAAAGCCGATCAAAATTAGCCAAATCGCAAGCATATTTAAGGTTATGTGGGCACCATTCTACAATAACAATTTTCATCGAAACGTCGACTTTTTAACCAAGCAGCTCCGCCAAAAGAGGGACCTTCACATCGACCTTTGCGGAGTCTGTGAATCCATCTTCACGTTCGACATACAGTCCGAACTATCTCATAAAAGTTTCGCTATTGGTGGTATCCACCGTATGTCCAACGGTGGCAAAGTGTGGCCACTAGTGTTCGTTCGCCTTGACAGGTCTGACAAAAAGTCCAAATCAATTTTCGAACTTGGCAAGATCTGTGGGCTCAACGTTAAAGTTGAGCCTAAAAGAACCAACAAAGACGTCCTCAAATGCCGCCGTTGCTTGAAATTCTTTCACACGGCCAACTATTGCCGCGCAGCCTGGATCTATGCCTTCTGCGGCCGCAATCATGTCTTAGCCGAACGCAAAGCAAAAGACAAAAAAGACGCCACTCCTTTCTGCGCTAACTGCAAAGTCACTGCACCATTTATCGCGGTTGCCCTAAGGTTCCGCGCAGAACCAACGCCCTAAAAAAGGCCATCACCACCTCGGTTGTTGCAAAGAGTGCCCAACCAACTGCCCATTCTCCGAGCCCAACCCCAAACACCGCCACAAAATCAGGTGCAACTCCGTCACTTCAGGATAAAATACAGGTTATCGTCTAGACAATGGTAGCCAGTTTAGTCGCCGTCCTCAAACCATCCACCAATGTCTAATACAGCCCACGTAAACAGTCTTCGATTAGTTACCTGGAATGCACATGGCATTACAGGTAAATTGATTGAACTCGGACTCTTCCTCGAGGAAAAGTCAAGCGGTGTTACCTGCGCCACCGAAACTTACTTATCCGACCAAATTAATCTTTATGTCCCAAACTTAACAGCCTACAGAAGGGATCGTGAAAACTCCAGCGGTGGCGGCGTAGCCATTCTCGTTAGTATTTCTATTAAACACAAGCCTCTCTCTTTTTATCTACCGAGTCTTTAGAGAAGCAGTTGACGTCGAAATCATTTCAACTTCGGCTCCCGTCAGAATTATCTCGTTATACTACCCCAGGAACGAAGAGGTTCTTTCAAACCTCCCCCTTCTACTCCCACCAAACGACTCGACCATCGTCGCAGGCGATCTCAATTCCAAACACATCTCCTGGGACTGCCGATATAATAATAAAAAAGACATTTTCCTTCTTGCCAACTCTCTTGACTTCGATTTCACAATTGAAACCACACCAGGTCCCACGCACATCCCGGATTGTCATTATCACCTCACAGATACCCTAGACCTATTCCTCACAAGGAACGTTAATTTCTCCGCCGACCCTACTGTTCTTAACGAACTCAGTTCAGTACTCAGAATTGAACTAATTGAAATCGGCCGCCCAACTTACAATCCCCCCAAAGCCAACATTCTCGGTAGACTGGCTACATTTGCGCTACACCCTTCTTTTAAGTGCACTCAAATTCGCACAATAGAGGAACTCGATGAAACTGTAAATCTCCTCTCAAACGAGATTACCAGCGCCGTCGAGCACTCCACTATCTCCCACCTCTCGTCCTCCCAACTCAATACTCTCCCCGCAGACTTTCTTCACCACCTTAAGAGGAAAAACAAGACCCGACGTCTGTGGTAAAGACACCGTGTCCCCGCACAACGGGCCGAAGGAAACGCCCTTCTCGCCTCAGTGAATCTCGCAGCGCATCCATCGACGAGTATATCGCTCAGGCAGAAACACACCCCCTAAGCACTTGGAAGGTGATCTGCTTTCTTCGAAACAGAGCTGCCCAATTTCCTCCACTGAAACAGAACGGCTCCACATACTTTTCTCTTTAGTATCGAAAGAAGTCACTGTAATCTGTCTCCCCAATAAAAGGAAACCCCCTCAGCTCTCCCTCAAGCTACAGGCCCATCAGCCTCCTCTTAGACCACGCGGAGCAAAACAACATTCTCTCCAATCATCAACACGGTTTCCGCAGGCATCACCACACCGGCCACATCAAATGGAGCAACTCTGTCCCATATCTAGGTGTCGTCTTCGACAGAGCTTTAAATTGGCAGCGCCACATCTCAGCCACTCGCAACAAGGCCATGAGTACAATTATGATACTCAAGCCTTTCTTCCGTGATAACTTCATCTCCCAACAAAAAAAAACCTATGCCATTCCCATCTGATGCTGCGGCCTTCTCACCGTCTGAAGCTTCTGCAAGGCACCTACATGCGGATCCTTCGTTCCGCACTAAACTATTCCTGGTTCGTCAGAAACAGCCAAATTCTGAAAGAAATCAGTTTACCTTTTCTCCCTGAGGCTCATTCGCGGCTAACCTTCAGGCCTCAGTGTCAGGCCACGCAAACCCCACCATTTCGACACTCTCCAACTTCGCCTCGAAACAAGACCGTATCCGAAGGCCCTGTAACCTGCTACAATGAGCTCACTTCTAGCTTGGCTTTTTAGCACGAGTGTTCACCCATCGAAGTGGACACTTACTTCGACGGTTTCCCTCCTCAAGTACTGCCTTCCCCGCCATTCTTAATCTTTTTCCCAACCCAATTCTTTTCCCACTCCCAACCTTTCCATTTCCTTCCCGGGGATGAGCAACCTTCGGGTTAACCTTCCCACTTGAGGAGGGGTTTTAGTCAGTAAAAATCCGACACTATCTCCCTTCAGGAGGTGTCTTTTGATGATTTCCCTCCTTGAGAATAATCTAAAAAATAAAAAGTCCATCGAGCGCACTTGTCGCCGTTCGGCAACAAAGATTTCGACATCATCCTTGAAAATGTGCATAAAACGTAGGAAAAACAACCAAACAGTTCACGGCCCATCAGCCCGGACAACAACTCACCTATTTCAACGCCGGTCGTGAAAGCCCACAATTAACATTGAAATAGAAGGAATACAAATACATTTACAATACCTATTATTACTGTGACTTTTAACAGAAAACCATTCAAAAGGTTTCATAAAAAATTAAACACATTGAGGTGGTTGTAGTAGCCTTTTTGCAAGGTCTTTCTGTCTCTACATGTCGCACGTCTCTTCTTCAATTCTGATATAAGCTGGTCTAATTTCCATGTGCAATACATTGCACAGGCAGAGAAGTACGAATTAGATTCCTTAATAAATAAATTGCTTAATCGGTTTAACCTCAAACGGAATTTAAGTGTAAATAGATCATAGGTGTAGCGCCTTCTATTCTTCCCCGTTATGACTATTAATAACAAACAATATAAAAACCAATACTTGTAATTTGACAAATTCTTTATTAGCAGCCACAAGACAATATTATAGGTACTTTCACTTTTTATTAGTACTTAATCCTGGACTTGAAAGCTTTAACTTTCCTGGAAAATTTTGAATTATTTGTTCTTCTTTTACGACATGGAGTAAATTCTTTTCATGGTTTGAAATCAGTTTATCGTTCAGAAACATGCTAATTGCAGTTTTTAAAGCTTTTCCACGCTTTGTATTCCCTGGCGTAATTTTTATTTTAAATCTTAAACAAAAATATTATTCAAATTTAGGTAGTTTATCGCCATCTAGTGGATATTTCAAGTATTTCAAGCGTTCTTAAAAAGATTTTTATAAAGCTCACATTCATTTTCATTG
>NW_020442451.1:23990-25179 GCF_000699045.2 Agrilus planipennis | reverse complement strand
TTATTAATTTCTATTGAAAATACGTGTCCTACAAGAAGCATCAACTTTAAGCACTTGTAAAAGCTTTTAATGACCATATTATTGAAAACCAAAAAACGCATCGAGTTAGTGTGAATCTTTGTCTGTTACCATACAAAAAATCGGATATTTATCTCGTAGCGTTAAATCACAATGTTTAGAATAGAAACCCATGTTTTCGAAAAAATTCACACTAGGTACGAGCGGTCTATTGCGGTCAATCTCCATAATAAATGACACCGAATTCTTTTCTGTTTACCGATTGCACCTGCGAATAATGAAATTTTTAGCCGCGAATACAGGAACTGGGTTGCAATTTTTTTCACCCGCGAATAATGAAAACGCGAATTAGGAAACCGTGAATAAGGAACTTTTACTGTATATATAATAGTATTGGGAATCATTGTAATGAAAATTGCAGGCTATAAAGTGCTCGTAAATGTTAAGTTGCTTTCATAATCTTCTAAAGAAATTACTTTTTTACATTACATAGGATAGATTATGCTCCAGATTATTTCAAAAAAATGTAGATATGACATTTTTAATTTTTAATAGTGACTAATATGAAATATTAATGCGAAAATTAATTTTAAATTTTTCATCCATTACAAACTACCTCAGGATAATGAAGGGAAATTTTTGTTGCTGTTATCACACCTCCGCCGGGAATCGAACCTTTATACACCAATGCTCTGATCACTAAGCTACAAGAGATGACAGCAACAACCACGACAAATCGTGCCTATAAGGTTACAAATATGAAATATTAATGTGAAAATTCATTTTCAATTTTCCATCCACTTCAACTACTCCCGGGTTTGATTCCCGGCGGGGGTGTGACAACAGCAACAAAAATTTTCCCTTATTAACCTGAGTTAGTTTGTAGCGGATGAAAAATTGAAAATAAATTTTCACATTAAAATAAAACGTAGATATTCGATTGATATGGGATATCTAATAAAATAATTCGAAGTGGTCTGTATTCTGTCGAAACTGCCAGACGCGGATCGCGATTTCGATTTGTTTGGATCTCATCAGCGCGTCGCAGACAGCTCCGACAGAACACAGACCAACTTTTACCTGCTGTCTTAACAGCGCGTTTTAGAAAATACCACAAATGGCGCGGTAAACGCCATCTGTAGTACGATGCTACATTTTAGGATTACGTATG
>NW_020442451.1:11272-17803 GCF_000699045.2 Agrilus planipennis | reverse complement strand
AAACTATTTATTATTTATACTACAATTAGTAGATAAAAAAAATACGACAATAGGTATCATTAATTGATCACTAATTGTTAACTAATTAACGATAATATCAAGAATAAAGGTACAAGTTAGAAGGGTGTGGGCCTCGCCTCTACCTCTACCTCGGGGTTTTTTCACCAGTAATTCAATTTATCAACTTGAAAATTATTGTATTACAATTAAAAAAAAAAAAAACACTTTTCCCGCTTTTAATATACATTGTGATTGTATAAATGTGTATACGTGTTACATAAATTATATTACGAATTCAATGTGATTCAATCAATATGAAACAGTTCAACAAATATTCTATTCTATATAATGAAATATAATTGCAATAATTCAATCTCTATGTTTTTAAAATTTAGGGATTTATATACTTTCTAGGATTTAATGCTACGAAGAGTAAAACTTTTTAATTTAACTTATTATGATATCGCTCTTATTATGAGTTTTCTTAGTTCATAAACGTTAGCATAATTTCTGACCGTGCAATGCTGCAAGTATATAGTAACCGGTCAAAATGGGTCATGAGTTTAGGATTATCATGCAATAGCTTAGTGTTGTGAAGAAAATTTCCAATCCTAACTGTATGTGACCTTTTGTTATTTAAAGTTTTAAGGTTCTCAGTTTCTCACTCTTTACAAGATATTTTCATGTTTTGCTCATGAATAATACGTGAGCAATTCATGTTCAAGGATTCGATCCTAACCCCTGATAAGAACAAAAAGTTATCGCCCAGGAATTTTCGAATTAAAATTTGGAGCTTCTGTATTTATTTTGTAATAAAACGAAGATAAAAATAACGTTACAAATGGGGCATTTAGCTTACGTTGGAACATTGAATAGGTTGTAGAAGAAAATCGATCAAAGAATACCTACTGTTCAACTCAAATCCAAAAACTAATAGAATGGAAATATTTTCCAACAGTTACATGTAGTTTTATAAAATTTGAATCGCTTTTTAAATATTCTGTCATTGACTATTATACGCACCTGTCAGCCTTGTTTGTATTATGAATTGTGCATATTAGATAAACGCCAGGGCGGGTATTTTAAGCAACTAACTGAGGCTGTTTAAGAATAAATTTCGTCAAGCGATGTAGGATTGCAATGTGATTTACATTTCTTATACTTACACAAGGATGCTACCAGGACAATTTTCTATTCTATTTTCATTAGTAGGATTTATAATATCATCTCAAGATTGTAATAGTAGGGATGAATTTCGTTTGATATAAATAGGTGATAGTGCTTTGTTAAAATTCAGAGTTTGCATCAGTGAACCATTTAGTTGCACTTGTTTCTATGATGGCACTCAAGATGAACTTGGTAAGTGTGATTTTGATAATCATTATTTCATTAAGAAAAATAACATTTGATTTTTTATCTTCGTAATTTGAACTTACCTATACCTTTAAGAGAAGTTATCGGAAGTCATTGTTAAATCAACGATAGGTAAAAGATAAAAGGAAACTTTTCACAGTATACCTACATATACATATACGTATAGGAATTCTACTGAAAAAGATTTAATGATAAAATTACATTTTAAACTAAATAGAAAAATTAAAACATTTGGACAGTTTCATCTTTTTTAATAGAATAATGTACCATTCGCCAGTGGCGTAGAAGGGGTTTTTGCCCACCGGAGTAGCCAACATCTTACTTCCGTAATAAGAAAAGACGTAACCGTCTTAACAATAAAATTCTTTAAAACGAAGATGAAGTTTGAGAATTTTAATATTTTTTTTGTACAAAATTGAAAATCCTTAAAGGAAATAATAGGATTCCTTACTCACATTTCTTTTGATAAAAAGTGTTTAACTCAAAATCTTTCCATCTAATTAGTTAAAATATTTGATTAAACAATAACTATTAATATTACCAATCTTTATACAAACCGGTACTGTTTTTTATTAACTCCTTAAATCTGTGTTTCTTGGTAGGAAGTGGTAGCTTCTTGTAGTTTATGCCCCAAAGTTTGAGTTGGTTTTAGTTGCAAGCGTAAATATACGAATAAGAATTAAAGCGAACAACAACCCGCTTCTTATTCTAAAGGAGTGTTTGGTGGTGAACTCGAAAACCCAAACACACACCAGACGAGAAATCTCGATCATCACTGAAGATTCCACCACCCGCACGTAACAGTCCTCGAACATTCTTAAACGTTCTCCATTCTTTCAGTACAGTTCAAACTAGAACATTTTACTTGAAGACAATAATAGACATTCAAAAATATATTAACTCAGGACCTAGCTCATCATTCAATTATATGAATTATTACTTAATTTAAACTAGTTCGAATGGCTAGCGATCACCTTCAAACTCACATAGCCACCAAAATAGAGAAATCTTGAATATTACAAGAGATTCTCACAGTTTTTAAAACGCTTTGTACGAAGTATATATAAAATGCTCTAATACAGTGCCACAATCCAAGCCCTCCACTCGCACGTAATGGTCTTCGAACATTCCTGAACGTTTTCAATCCTTTCAGTAATGACAATATTCCGTAGAACATTATACATGAAAACAATCATAAACATTCGAGAACATCTTAGCTGAAGATCAAATTAAAACATTCTAGTATCTATGTAATGTACATTATCACTTATTCAAAACTGTTTTTGATGGCTGGTAGTCGACCCACAAGCCCACACGTACTCATCAAATTGGAGAAATTAAAAACATTTTTTAGAATACCTTTCATCATCATTATAAGGTCATCAATCCTAAGACTGGTTGGGCAACCACCTCCACTCTTTCCTATCATGAGCTAATTTTTGCATTTCCCTAAAACTAGAACAAACCATATCCTTAATTATTTGCGAACAGTAATCTAATCTACGTCTACCTCTACCCCTTCTAACTTCTGTCTCTGTCTCTAATATGTCTTTGACTAGACCTTCATGCCTGAGAAGGTGTCCTCCAATCTATCTCGCCTGTTTCTTATTGACTTCCATAGAGTCTACTGTTGTCCTATTCTTTCCAACACCTCTTCATTTCTAACCTTCTCTATCTACGGTATCCTCATCATTCGCCTATAACACCACATTTCGAACGCTTCTAACATTTTCTTTTCCGCCGTATCCACTGTCCATGTTTCGCACCCGAAATATAAACCTGCCCAAAGTTGATCACTTTTAACTATCATATCCCTCACATCATCACAGCTAAAAGACATGCAACCACCATAGTACACGATGGAAGACCCGAGGCTACTACCACAAACAAACCTCGATGGTCTGCGCTGAGTAGTTGTATCTAGAAGTATACAGACACGTGTCTATTTTTATTTATATGTATACATTTTTTATTCAAATGAAAATAACTTTTCCCATTCGAATTATGAAAATATTTCAGTCATTTTAAAACGAAAGGTTTTGTTTAAGATTCATTAATCTAGTCAACCTTTGCTAAATATTATTTTCTTATTAAATGTTGCAGATCATATTCTCCAGTATTTTGGTCATGGCATTTGGTGCTTCATTGGATAACGTATTTTCATCAAACTTTCTTCCGTTTTCGGGATTTCCTGCTTTCAGAACGAATCAATTCCAAAACAATGTACCAATCTTACGTTACAGCAATGACAACAATGAAGACGGAAACTACAGGTATGCCTATGAAACAGGAAATGGAATATCTGTTCAAGAAACCGGACATTTCTCCCCATCTGTGCCTGAAGGGGGTGCAATTGTGGCTAATGGTGGATTTGCATTCACCGGAACTGATGGGCAAACCTACAGTATTTCTTACACAGCTGATGAGAACGGCTTCCGACCAGTTGGGGCGCATATTCCAACACCACCTCCCATTCCAGAAGCTATCGCTCGGTCATTAGCAGGAATAGCCAGAAGTTCGTATACTCCCGATAACGGTCAATATCAATATCAACCTTACTTTGGCGGTTATAGGAACTATTAGTTTCATAAGGCTTGGTTTTTATCCTGATTGATTGACGTGTTTATGTAATTGTCTGAATAAAATGCATGCAAATTAGCAGTTTTTTTTTCAATATTATAGTTATATTATATTATATTCTTATATTAGATGTGTGTTAATTATCATAAGATCATCAGTCTTAAGACTAGTTGGATACGCACCTCCATTCCTTCCTATCTTGAGAAAATCTTCGCATTTCCCTAAAACTAGAACATCCCACATCCTTAACTACTTGCGAACGGTAATCTAATCTAGGTCTACTTCTACTCCTCTTAACTCCTGTTTCTGCTTCTAATATGTCTCTGATTAGATTTTGATACCTAAGAAGATGTCCTACTAACCTATCTCGCCTATGTCTTATTGACTTCCATAGAGCCCACTGTTTTCTTATTCTTCCTAATACCTCTTCATTTTTAACCTTCTCTATCCACGGTATCCTCATCATTCGCCGGTAACACCACATTTTGAATGCTTCTAAGCTTTTTTTTCCACGGCGGCAACCGTCCATGTTTCGCTCCCGTGCAGCGCCACGCTCAAAACATACACCTTTAACAATCTTTTTCGAATTTCTAAATTAATCGTTCACGAGCATAGGAGTGACTTCTTTTTATTGAAGGGGACTCGGCCCTGCGCTATCCTCTGCTTTATATCCCTACTAGCCCTTCCGTCCTGACTTATCTGACTTCCTAGATACCTAAAATCAACCACTTCTTCCAATCTTTCGTCTCCTATCTTTATATTCACACTTTCCCTACTTTTTCTTCCCTTGCATACCAGTATTTTTTTTACTTTTGTGGTGTGTGTTTTATTTATTTAAACTTATCAAGTTTCAATGATTCTTCAAGAATTTGGAATGCGGATAAAAAATAGAATTAGAAACATTAAAAAATTCATAACCACCTAGTTTAAAAGTGCTTTATTAATCAAAACATTATCATTTTATTCAAAATCATCACACTTCACCCCATGTCTTTGTACGAAATTCATGAACTCAGAGTTGCAACTTTTTCATGTTAACCGATTATGTATTGACGCTAATAATAATACTAGATACTTGAATAATTGACTCCACACATCATTAAATAATAATAAGAAACGAAAATAAGAACTTGATGTTGGTTACATTGCCTTCGTAATGTAAACTGCTCAGTTTTTTCAAAATGCAATATGACGAAATGACAGTTTTGATGATGAGCAGACAGCAAAGACTAGGAGTAGACGGATCTTTCTGTGAAGGTGAACGGTCTTTGTATGTGTAGATGTTACCGGAACTGTATGAAATCTAGGATTTATATACAATTCCTAGGAAATGTATACAATTCCGAGGTTATTTAGGAAATCTATGAAATATTATTTCAAAGATTTTTAAATACACACACTCCTGGGAAATGTATACATTTCCTAGGACTTGGATGAAATTCTGATATTGTACTAGAAATGTATAAAACTAATGTTTTCTGTGAATAAAATGAATAAAACACGCTAGTAAACAGAGAATCAGAGTTATCTCTGTTTACGCGGTTCTAGTGCGATCGCCTTATTTATGCATTGGTGACGTTATTGTTTAGTTAGATTAGGTTTGGAGATATATATGAATTAGTGACGTTATTATTGGGTAAATTTATGTTAGACTAGAGTTTCATTAATTCCTTTGGCTGATATGTTGGAATAATGTCTTCGAAAAGTATGCTTCATTATGATCTCCGCCCCCAATATATGTATATGAAAATGATTAGCATTATCACCTCTACAATACAAGGTCATCGTTTTTGCTGAAACAAAGATAACCTCGTCATATTATTCTAGCAGCTAATGCTGGCAGGGACCTTAACATAAGAATTTCTAGCCTACAAGATCAGTCGTCTTTTTCGATAATCTGCGACAGGTCAGGTAATAGAAGTCACTATTTATTTCAAATATATTAAATCAAAATGGCAATAATCAAATGTTTAAAATGGTTTTATTAATAAGAACAAGTGTCACAAATATAAATGTTTAGCTTTTTAACTCCTAAACACGTGAACACAACGATAATGATACAACGGAACAACAGGTTACCATCCTTACCGGAGTCATAACAGATAAACATAATTCCGATTCATCTGCATCGTCTGAGCGATCGTTACCTAGGTCTTTGCTTTATATTCTTAGTTCGCCACTAAAGAGAAATGAGAACCACTATAATTCCTATTACCCCGAATTAATCAAATATCATCATAATAAGGTCGCCAGTCCTAAGACTGGTTGGACACGCATCTCCACTCTTTCCTATCCTGCGCTAATCTTCACATTTCGCTAAAGCTAGATTTTTTTTTTTATGTTTTCGTGGAAGAGGGGAAATCTTCAGAAGACACCCAGCCGTCCGTACGACTGGGTAGTGTCGGATTCCCGAGGAAGAAGTCCTCGGACCTACCGACTAAAACCCCTCTACCTCAGGCCGTTTTAGGACCAACTAGGGTCCTCTTCAGCCGGTGTGATTTTGGTAGTGTTATGTGGTTATGGTTTGAGTTGTTGAGGTGTGTGTGTGTGTGTGTGTGTGTGTGTGTGTGTGTGTGT
>NW_020442451.1:0-9290 GCF_000699045.2 Agrilus planipennis | reverse complement strand
GGCTGAAAAAAGGTCATCTTCCCTATTTCATAGCACGCAAAACGAGTTTTCCGCGTTAACATGCCAAACACATTGTTTCGGCTGTTATGTCATTATCAAAGTGAAACGGATAATACAAATAAAGTGGTATTTATAGAATAGTGTCGAAACGTAGCACAGTAGCACAAATATACTATATACATACACAAATACAGTTTGTCCTAGTAGCTAACATCAATAACGGGGAAATCGTTTGGTCATTACAGTCTATAAAATAATTATTATTTATATAATGTTCGCTTAAGCCTGTATTTTTTTTTGCAATTTAAAATAGACTTTTTATGTTTGACCCACATAAATAGATGGACGGTTTAAACGTTGCCATTTTTGCCGAGAATATTTTTTATAAATATTCTGTTGTTTACTAATACAACTCTAGATACTTATACAACAGTTACCCCATACCAAAATGCAACGCTATGTTTGACTCTGATAATCTGCATTCGTCTGTAGTTGTGTTAAACCTAACTTCTAAAGTTTTTCAATTTGCATATTTCTTTTAATTAATAAATGAAGCTGTTTCTACATTGCTTAATTAATTCCGCCTTTTTTTTATTAGATTTCAGTATTTTGGTCCTTCACGGTCGCATTAGCTGCAAGTTTTGACAGCGCTTTCATAACCCAAAATTCACCTTCTCTTCCGGCACTACCGATATTCAGAACCGAACAATTCCAAAATCAGGTGCCTATCTTACGTTATAGTAACGATAACAATGAGGGAGGAAACTACAGGTATGCTTACGAAACAGGAAATGGAATTTCTGTTCAAGAAACGGGACAATTCGCCCCATCTGTTCCTGAAGGTGGTGCAGTTGTAGCCAACGGTGGATTTTCTTTTACTGGAACTGATGGACAAACTTACAGTATTTCATACGTTGCTGATGAAAATGGCTTCCGACCAGTTGGGGCACATATTCCAACACCACCTCCAGTTCCAGAAGCCATTGCCCGATCTATAGCAGCAGCCGGTAGAAGTTTATCATATGATGGTCAATATCAACCATATTCCTATGGGCATTACTAGCTTGCTTTTTAACGATTTATACAGATACATGTTATAGGTACTTCCGATTTATAAAATTATTTGTTCAATTGTCAGAATAAAACGTTTTTACATTAAGAAGATGATGTTTATATAATATCCAAATCCTGGCTGAGTATTGTCATCTTATACACTTAATATTTCATATTTCAACTCCGCTAACTGAATCGACGACGTAACTTACATGTATGTAAAATATCCCTACATATATACATACTATAGGGGTATTTATATTAATTACAAAGAATATTCAAATGATGACATTTATATGATTTATTTTATCGATGCTGTGTTTTCTTCCGGGCTTTTTGGCCGTGGTCCGTGGAATCTTGCTTTTCCAGACGTTTCGCCGTTCTTTGTTGACGGCATCTTCAGTGGTGACTGGGCAGTCGTAACTGATGCAGCAAGATTTCACGGACCACGGCCGAAAAGCCCGGAAGAAAACACAGCATCGATAGACGCCGGCCGTGAAAGCCTAAGAACTACAGATTTATTTTATGTTGAACAAAACTCAACCTGAAAAAAAATGAATCTAAGATAACAAATGTATAACTAAGTAAATTACTTACGATGGCTTGAACCTATCTCATCAACTAATCCTAAACAATAAAAATGAAAGCACTAAATTACGTATGTATCAATGGACTGATATGTCTGAGATGACACACCTGTAAAATAAACAAACAGAAATATATGAGCTACTAATTAAACCACCAATAAATAAATTAAACGAAATGAATAATGAATTATTCCATTTCTGCAAAACCAAACATTCTGTCGCGATTTACTTAAATATGGTGTATTTCCGAGGACCCCTAGTCACAATTTTTTTTTTTTCGGTGACTTGGACTTTATAGTTCAGAGTCAATCTCTTGACTTTAAGGAACATTTGCTGTATTGAAGTTCAACTTCAAACGGTAACTGCATACTGCAGACTATACTAATCATCGCGTGGAATTGACCTGTCTGCATACCAGCTGTTGCGAAGGTCATAAGTAGGTATATGTGTTTCGTTACTTGATGCTTACAATAACGAAGGACGATCAGATAAGCGACTGCCGAAGTAGTTCATGATTTATATTAGAATCTCTTCCGGATCACAGGTATTAAGGGTCAACACGCGAAATACCTCCTCAGAAAATAAATTAAGCTAGTCTAGAGTACCTATTATGGTAAACAGTGTAATAGTGTGCTTCCACTAAGGTACTAAGGGCCAACTCGCATAGTACCCGCTCTATAAACAACTAGTAAAGTATGAAGGGTCATCTCGCATAGTTCTCAAAATAAAATGTTATATTCAAATATAATCATAAAAATCTCATAATAATTAACGTAAATAAATTACGATTGATTCATCAAGTAAAATTAGTGAAATAACTCACCTTTAAGGTATATTGAAAAAACCAAAAACTAACACTTTCACAAAACAGGTGAATAATATTACTGAGCTGCTTTTATATTTTTTAGTATCGACGACTTATGAAAGACTACCTGTATAAAAGAGTTCTTGTCATCAGGAACCGTGCCAGTAGTTATTAAAAGGGTCGCTTGTTCTAGGCGTTATCGCGCCGTTCATATGAACAAAGTTTAAAGAATTCGGAAAAGGGTAAACGCAAAAATTGTAACAGCTGAAGACTATTTTTTAGTATTTTAGCCTTCTCTTTAGATCTCATTAGCCCGCCATGACAGTCTCAATTAATTAAAATTTCTGACTAAGAACTTAATGTTCTTATATTTTTGACGAAGGAATAATTTAATGAGTTTATCTCTTATTAATACATGAAACTGTTTCCTTTCTTCGTTTTAAAGTTATTGGATATTTATGAGATCATCGAAACTTTTGATTTAGCAGAATCACGCATGCCACTTAAGTATGTGCATGGAGTAAATAAATACAAATTCCTCTAATATCAATAATCAAATTGTGAGTAAAGAACAGATCATAGGTACAGAAAATGCTCATAAATGTACACAAGTTATTTGTATGCGAGCTTTACCACAAAAAACATGGCCCAACTGCTCAATTTACGGAATTTATGAATTTATCTCATAATAAAGAAAGGTTTACATTTTACTGGTCAGTATTATAGTCTCTTTTAGTCATCATCCTTTTAAATATGAATTCATATGATCAGTATAGTTTGGAGTTAAATGTCAGCACTTAAATATGAATGCTCACTGTTTAAGTAAATGGAAATTGTCCGTATTTATATCGAATGGCATGGCCTAGAGGTTTAGACCATTGATTAGCATTCGGGAGGACGCCGGTTCTATTCCGGGTCCGTCTGCCTTGGTCCAAGTTTTTCTGTGGTTCCCTTGGATCCCCTAGACAAATGCTGAGGCAGTAATATTCCACAGATAATCTTTCATTCTCTTCTGTCTTTATTTCGTCCGTTTCATCTTTCTCACCTGAATCACCACCCACCCAGTCCTACGATTTCTGAAAGGAGGCTGAAGAGGGCCTGCCGCCCTACCTTCCGGCATAGTCCGGAAGGNCAGAAGACACCCAGCCGTCCGTACGACTGGGTAGTGTCGGATTCCCGAGGAAGAAGTCCTCGGACCTACCGACTAAAACCCCTCTACCTCAGGCCGTTTTAGGACCAACTAGGGTCCTCTTCAGCCGGCTAAAGTTAGAACAACCCATATCCTTAACTATTTGCGAACAGTAATTTAATCTAGGTCTACCTCCACCTCTCCTATTGCACTGATTGGTGACATCCCCCGAGGTAGTCCCCGCCCGGACATCTGAATGGGGGACTAGTTTACGTCCGGAGTGCTTTACCCCTGAGGACGTCATCATTTTATCTCAGTGAGTTTCACTTGGGATACCATAATGTAATGGTTTCCCGTTGCCTTCCACATCGCAGTATTGTGCATCAGAGTGCCATACCGATCCTCGTACTGAAAGAGCTACTACCCCCTTTCAGGGACTTGTCTTAGTCTGGTTTCTCTTTACGACCCCCCCCCCCATTATGGTTGAACATATGATCCGACTTCCTAAATCATTGAAACTCGCAAATCGAATATAATAAAAATATATGAATAAACATATAAAAAACAATTGCAACGAGTTGTTCTACACGATCGTAGGTTCATCTCTATATTAACTGCTATATTAAAAATCAATAAAACATTAAATTTACCTACAGTATATTTTATAATAAGCATAAATAATGCTGTCCGGGCTTGGTGCTTTTTTGTTGTTCCTATGATTGATTAGCTCCGTTACTTCTTGTGGAGTAGTTGTAATTATTGCTTCGGGTGATTGCTCCGCTAATATTTGGTGGACCATGTTGTTGATGTGATCTTCATAGATTATATGTTGTAGTATGTCCTCAATTGAATTAGGTTTAAATTGTTCTTCAATATGGTTTGCTAGGAGCTTAGCCTTTTCAGTGTTGCTGATTGTGATTTTGTCGTGGGCTGTTTTAAGTGGACCTATATTGCTGCTTTTCTTCTTTTGGCAATTGAGTAGAGTGACGTCTAATTGTTCGGCTGCGTTTAGTTTTTCTTCCCATGTTGAGTTATGGAACTCCCTAAGGAGTGCTTTCACTTCGTTGATAAGACGATTTAGTGTGGTTTTGTCTTAAGGGTTATAGGTTTGTAAGTACCTCTTTCTTGCTTTAGACTTTTATTTGATTAATTCGGTGATGGAACTGGGTATAAACGTTCCTTGAATTTCTTTTGTTTTGAAGTGTGAGGATTGTTTCATGGATTCCTGGATGAGGTTTTCGAGCCTTGTTGTTTCTTGTTCCAGTTCTTCTTCATCCTAGTAAGTAGTTTGGAAACCTTGTCCTGAAGATCATTTCTGAATTTTTCCCACTTAGTGGTAGGTACTTATTTGTAGTGTCTTTTTGAGTTTCCAAGCCGATCTGGAGAATGATTCGATTGTGGTCTGAGGTAAGTCCACTGTCTTCTGAAGTGTGGATGCTATGCTGTAGTGGAATGTTTTTTAATACAGCGATATCTAGTACATCTAATGTTTTGTTTGGTACGTGGTGATGTATGGGTTCCGTTGGTGCTATAATTAGCAGTTGTTTTTGATCTGCATATTGTTTGAAGTCTTTTCCTCTGGTTTTTTCTATTCTGGAGTTCAATTCCCGCTTTCTGCTGTTTACATCTCCAATGAGTATTTTGGGATTGCTTCCGCTTATGAGTTCGTTCATTTCGTTCACATGCAGTGGTGGTTGTTGTGGTTTCATTGATGGATAATATATGCTGTAGATATGGGTTAGACTTATATTTTTGATGTCTTTTTGCACTCCGGTTGCTTCAGTGATGTTGACCTTGGATGTGTTTGGAAGTGGAACGTGTTCTATGGAGTTTTGTTGTAGATTGTTGTTGCTCCTCTTTCACTGCATGTGCGGTCGTTCTTTTACAACATGTAATTCAAGATTCGGGGAATGTGAGCTGGTTTGAGAAAGTTTTCACCTATACACATAATATCTATGTTGTTGGATAAGACGAAATTCTTCATTAAGATGATTTTCTCTGGTAGCGATTGTGCGTTCCAGTATACTATTTTGACGCTGGTTGGATTTTTTTTGTTGATCTTCCTCATGGGTTGGCTTGTATTAGTTGTTTAGTTGTGTTTTGTCGCTTGTTCGGGCGTGGGATTTAGCTGCTGTATTGGGTAAACATTTCCCAGATTATTTTAGATAGTTCCTCCTTTTTACTTTTGCTGTGGTCTGTTTTTGTGTTCTGGCTATAGGTTAGAATTTGTCTTTGTTTAGGCGATTCCTCTTGGTCGCATATTGGGGCTGTTTTTTTACGTGTTGGTTCTTCCATTTTTCTTCTCGGATTTTCAGGGCAATTCCTGTAGTTCGCAGGTTGTTCTCCGGCATAGTTGGCATATTTTACTGGAGTTGTCTGTGGTTTGGTGCACAAGTGTGTTGAATGGTTACCAGTGCATTTGAGGAATTTTTATTCGGCTTTACATCCAGCTTGAGAGTGGCCAAATTTCTGGCAGTGGTGACATTGCCCAGATGTCTGTTTCATATATAAGCTGTCTACTGTGACATCTAGGTTGCAGCGTTGCTTGAGATTGTATATAGACTTGTAGATTCTGTCTATTTCCAACCATATCTAGTACATCTGATGTTTTTGAGAATACTTCTGCTTATACACTTATACAAAATAAACAAAACAGACAAAAATGGTCAGCTCACCGACCCCGGTACCTCCATTTCTAGAGTTTAATAGATGAACTGTGTCGTAAAATTTCGGTTCACGTTACTCAAAATTTCGTTTTCAGTTTATTTTTATTACTGGCTTTACCAAAACGAGCGAGATTTGACAATGGCGAAAGGGTGAATATTAAGAGGAAAAAGGAGGAATATGTTGTTAAATTGAGCGAGCTGCGACAATGCTGAACCGCATAACAAATTTGTTTCTTAATTCAAAACCTTCAACCTAAAAAAGTAAATCCGTACCCGGTTTGGCCGTCCCTCCAAAAATGTCGCCCCGGGCAATAGCCCGGGTTGTTAAGACGGCCCTGGTCGTAGACTAAGAAACGTATTCATTTATGCACATTGGCAAACATCAACTCACCTGATGAATAAATCAGCTTTACTACTGTAGGTGTTCCATGGAATTTGCATTACCGTCTTCATTGATGCCACCGGAAGGAATTTTGCTCTTGTTTGCCTTTTGTTAATGAAGTGCAGTCGTATGAAAAATGATGACATAGCTAAATTCTGTAATAAATTATTTCTATTTTCCGTAGTAGGGATGAGCATCATTGTCACTTTAAATCATATAAATAGTAGAGACTGTTTTGCAAAGACATCTCCGAATCGTCTCTTTATTCACACACAACCCAGCCTCAAATCTTTTCCTCCTTACCACCATGATTATGAAAGCAGCAGTGGTAAGTAAAATAATCAATATGTGTGTTTTGCTTGTTTACGTTAGTTTCAGTAGCTTACGTTGCTTGTTCTATACTGCAGATTGTTTTTATTGTTTTCTTTGTCTAAAACCGTCCTTTCGCGTAGCCGAATAGTTACATTAACGAAATTGATTTCTGGCTTGGTTCTTGTTAGTACGTTACGTATCCAGGGAAGAAACAAAGTTTTTTCATACTGCATGTGAATTGCATACAGTCTGAGGTAGCCCTATTTCTTCCAGAGGTACGTATACTACTTTTGGTCATGTTTGTGCGGATAGCTCATTATTAAATTGGTTGTTGGCGAAGTAAGAGTAAATGATTTAGAGGTTAGAAAGTCATTGTCATTGAACAAGTGATTTCTGCGCATCCCCATAAACTTCAGAACATGAGCTCAATGACTAATTTCATTGCCTCCCGATCGAAAAACGGCTGAAAAAAGGTCATCTTCCCTATTTCATAGCACGCAAAACGAGTTTTCCGCGTTAACATGCCAAACACATTGTTTCGGCTGTTATGTCATTATCAAAGTGAAACGGATAATACAAATAAAGTGGTATTTATAGAATAGTGTCGAAACGTAGCACAGTAGCACAAATATACTATATACATACACAAATACAGTTTGTCCTAGTAGCTAACATCAATAACGGGGAAATCGTTTGGTCATTACAGTCTATAAAATAATTATTATTTATATAATGTTCGCTTAAGCCTGTATTTTTTTTTGCAATTTAAAATAGACTTTTTATGTTTGACCCACATAAATAGATGGACGGTTTAAACGTTGCCATTTTTGCCGAGAATATTTTTTATAAATATTCTGTTGTTTACTAATACAACTCTAGATACTTATACAACAGTTACCCCATACCAAAATGCAACGCTATGTTTGACTCTGATAATCTGCATTCGTCTGTAGTTGTGTTAAACCTAACTTCTAAAGTTTTTCAATTTGCATATTTCTTTTAATTAATAAATGAAGCTGTTTCTACATTGCTTAATTAATTCCGCCTTTTTTTTATTAGATTTCAGTATTTTGGTCCTTCACGGTCGCATTAGCTGCAAGTTTTGACAGCGCTTTCATAACCCAAAATTCACCTTCTCTTCCGGCACTACCGATATTCAGAACCGAACAATTCCAAAATCAGGTGCCTATCTTACGTTATAGTAACGATAACAATGAGGGAGGAAACTACAGGTATGCTTACGAAACAGGAAATGGAATTTCTGTTCAAGAAACGGGACAATTCGCCCCATCTGTTCCTGAAGGTGGTGCAGTTGTAGCCAACGGTGGATTTTCTTTTACTGGAACTGATGGACAAACTTACAGTATTTCATACGTTGCTGATGAAAATGGCTTCCGACCAGTTGGGGCACATATTCCAACACCACCTCCAGTTCCAGAAGCCATTGCCCGATCTATAGCAGCAGCCGGTAGAAGTTTATCATATGATGGTCAATATCAACCATATTCCTATGGGCATTACTAGCTTGCTTTTTAACGATTTATACAGATACATGTTATAGGTACTTCCGATTTATAAAATTATTTGTTCAATTGTCAGAATAAAACGTTTTTACATTAAGAAGATGATGTTTATATAATATCCAAATCCTGGCTGAGTATTGTCATCTTATACACTTAATATTTCATATTTCAACTCCGCTAACTGAATCGACGACGTAACTTACATGTATGTAAAATATCCCTACATATATACATACTATAGGGGTATTTATATTAATTACAAAGAATATTCAAATGATGACATTTATATGATTTATTTTATCGATGCTGTGTTTTCTTCCGGGCTTTTTGGCCGTGGTCCGTGGAATCTTGCTTTTCCAGACGTTTCGCCGTTCTTTGTTGACGGCATCTTCAGTGGTGACTGGGCAGTCGTAACTGATGCAGCAAGATTTCACGGACCACGGCCGAAAAGCCCGGAAGAAAACACAGCATCGATAGACGCCGGCCGTGAAAGCCTAAGAACTACAGATTTATTTTATGTTGAACAAAACTCAACCTGAAAAAAAATGAATCTAAGATAACAAATGTATAACTAAGTAAATTACTTACGATGGCTTGAACCTATCTCATCAACTAATCCTAAACAATAAAAATGAAAGCACTAAATTACGTATGTATCAATGGACTGATATGTCTGAGATGACACACCTGTAAAATAAACAAACAGAAATATATGAGCTACTAATTAAACCACCAATAAATAAATTAAACGAAATGAATAATGAATTATTCCATTTCTGCAAAACCAAACATTCTGTCGCGATTTACTTAAATATGGTGTATTTCCGAGGACC
>NW_020442450.1:892508-893711 GCF_000699045.2 Agrilus planipennis | reverse complement strand
GGAGGTGTATGTCCAACCAGCCTTAGGACTGACGACCTTATGATGATGATAATCTCTATTACGAGTACTCGTACTCGTAAGTACTAGAATGTAACGCAGTAGTCCGTTTCTCCCTAACGTGTGGTAAAGATGTACATCTTTAATTCTTATGGTGTTTTTTTAAAAAGGTTAGTACAGCTTCGAAGCCACATTGTATCGATACAAACACTGTGAATGATAAATATTGCTTCAAATAAAAGTTAAATTTCTCAGTGTTCATCAATCTCGCATAGTGGATGGGAAGAACCAAAGCATAAATTTCTTTGATTGCATATATAGCTTGTTTTATCATTAGATAGCCTAATTTTGTTTAAAATTAACAATACCAATACACTAATAAATCCTTACTTTTTTATGTGCACCTGTTTAGTAAAAAAAAAATAATATACGTTACAGTAGTTTTAAAAAAGTGGTCCTTCTCACCCGACTTTACCCTATACGACAATGCTACTAACCTAAGATTATAAACTTCAAAACCACTGTAATTTGCTGGATACATTAGCAACGCGGTGTATTCCTAACTATTTAGATAATGCAAGTATTTCATGAAATAGTTTTTATTATTAACAGCAGACAGCCGGCAACAATTCATCCTTCATTTCTAATGGCTTCTGAAACGTTCTTAAAATAAAGCTTTCATAAAATAATTGCTGCATTTTAATCATAGTTCTTGAAAGTTACAGTAGCCTGTTTAATACTTGAATACTTGATGTTGTAAGAAATGATTTGAACCGTAGAAAATACATGGACAAATGGACGTTACTAGCACCAAAGTAGGAAACGAACGGAAGAGCATTTATAAGACCTTAGTTTAATAAAATATCTCAAAGAATTCCAAATATGCAGAGCTCTAAATTCCCGTTTGGATGATTCATTGCTTATTTAGAATCCGAGAACAAAGGAGTAAAAATATTTC
This sequence comes from Agrilus planipennis, assembly GCF_000699045.2. Taxonomy (NCBI): domain Eukaryota; kingdom Metazoa; phylum Arthropoda; class Insecta; order Coleoptera; family Buprestidae; genus Agrilus; species Agrilus planipennis. The sequence continues at coordinate 892,756 of NW_020442450.1, read as the reverse complement.
TTTGTTCATGAAAAATTCTAGTTAAGTCCTCAAAGTGGTGCTTTTTCATTTTATAGTGAATTTCAAAAAAAGTATTTTAATTAAAAATAATTCCAGCCAGTCTTTCGTCAGCGTGACTAATTGATTATAATAAATTCAATTGTTAAAATCAACAAACAATTAAGAAAAGTAGCCTATATTGCATACTTCTGAGAGCTTTCCCTTCAAGGATGTAAAACTCCATCGAAATCGGTTCAACCGTTTCGAAG
>NW_020442450.1:880046-888184 GCF_000699045.2 Agrilus planipennis | reverse complement strand
CGAGGCGAAAGGAACACAAAATTTTATGAATTTATAGTGGTTATTACGTTATCGAGGTTTCAGTTATCAAGGTTCTACTGTATTTAAAAATAATTAAGAAAAAATCAATTTTTATCCAATTTTTTTAATGTTTAAGTCGATTTTGCTATTATTTCCGTGTTGAAAACAAACAGTTCATTGAATAAAATTTGAAGTGGTCTGTATTTTGTCGAAACTGCCAAACGCGGATCGTGATTTCGAACTTTTACCTGCTGTCTTAACAGCGCGTTTTAGAAAATACCACAAATGGCGCGGTAAACGCCATCTGTAGTACGATCCTACATTTTGGGATTACGTACGCTCCAACAAGGTCCAATTAAATATATGGATATTTACTTGCTCAAACGATCGGATTATTTTATTCGATTATGGTAACGTTGATGTTAGCTACGCCGGGATTCGTTTCAGCAAGTAAATATCCATATATTTAAATGGACCTTGTTGGAGAATACGTAATCCTAACATGTAGCATCGTACTACAGATGGCGTTTACCGCGCATTTGTGATATTTTTTAAAACAGTTCATTGTTTTCAAGTGCCGAATTCATAATCCCTTAATTAATTGCCAAGCAGCGCAATAATTAGCAAATGCGTTTTCTTTTCGAACCAAAAACTTTAGACTTTGTTTTAAACTAGTTTCTTACTCAACAATCCTGCTTTGTGTTTTCGGTTAAGATTTAATCCTGGGTTCTACTTGCATGTTTAATTAACCACAAAAGGCTTCTGCCGCTGTGCTTTCGAACAACTTTCGAATTTACGGTCAGACGGAACAATCCAAGTTTCCCATCAGATTAAATTAGTGGCATTTTGAATTATGAAGTATCAGCTGCAGTCATGCCATTAGTTGCAATAAGATGGGATTTTAAATGGAAAGTTACTTTTTGCAACTTGCTCGTAGGTAGGTACTTCATTTCAAATGAATAATGCCCTGTTAAAAAAATAAAGGAACTAAACACAGCGGCCAAAAGTAAACGCTCTAAAATAAATTATTAATTTTTGCTTAAAAGATCGCCTTTGACGCGACTGTATGAAAATTCGGTACACTGAAAGTAAGCACCAGTTTTGATACAAAGCAATGTTTTATTCACGGTTTATCATTGTTTGAAAAATTAACAAGTCGTACAATATCAACCATNTTTAATGTATAATGGATTTCTTAAGAAAAACATTTAGTCATTTGCTCATCTTTTAAAAATTAGGGTTTTTATAGACCAATAGTGATGCTTACTCTATCACCGGCTGTGAAAAGATTGAGTCATCATCATCATAAAGTCGTCAATCCTAAGACTGGTTAGACACTTACCTCCACTGATTCCTACCTTGAGCTAAACTTCGCATTTCCCTAAAACTAGAACAACCCACATTCTTAACTATTTGCGAACAGCAATTTAATCGAGGTCTACTTCTACCCCTCATAACTCCCGTTTCTGCCTCTAATATGTCTCTGACTAGACCTTCATGCCTGAGAAGGTGACTTACTAACCTATCTCGCCTATTTCTTATTGACATCCATAGAGTCCTCTGTTCTCCTATTCTTTCTAATACCTCTTCATTTCTAACCTTTTCTATCCACGGTATCCTCATCATTCGCCTATAACACCACATTTCGAACGCTTCTAACCTTTTCTTTTTCGCGCCTTCTGTCCATGTTTCGCACCCGTAAGACTCATATTTTCTTTCTGTTTGCTGTTTGAAGTGATTGAGATACAGTTAGCAATAAACAATTTCTCTATATGCTTTCTTATTTGCATTTATCATTTTAATTGGAAAAAGGATATAACAATGTCAAAATAGTTTGTTTAGCGTGAAAGGTCACAGCCAAAATGGGGTTGCAAATGTTTTTTGTTTTTTTGTTTTAAAATCAACAACAATCTTTTTAAAAAATATTTACAATTCCATTTTGTTTCTGATTTTTTACTTCTTCTTGTCTTCTTCGTCTTGGTCTTGCTCAAATAATTCTAGTCTTTGTTTTGGTATTGCTGAATGTTCAAGTATTAAAAGTATTTTTTAAGTGTGAATGATGTATTATTCTACTTGATGGAAAAGACGTTAGGCTACAATACTTTATGAACATCAACCCTTTTATAATATGACAGTCCTGGTAAAACTGAAATATGCAAGCACTTTGTCAAAGAGTACACACTCTTTTGTTCCACACTAATTAGCGTAATTTTATTCTCAACAAACTTAATAAAGGAAAACCAATTTCAGAGTGCATTCTAAAAGATACGTACAGGGCAATTAACTCTTATTTAATCTTTAATTAACGCTAAAGGTTAGTTTTGTTTTTGAAATCAATTATTGGGCAGTTTATTGTATAGATGTAGGCACCGGGCATTTCAGATCTACTTGGACAAATTTATAAATCTGAATTCAAGACCGCAAAATAAGAAAAATGTTTCCTATGAAGATGTATCCCAAAACGTTCCGGAAAGGATAAAATTATTAGCAATCCCTAGCAAAAAAAGCGTGGGGTATTTGTACTATACTATAATACTTGATATTTAGTACGCTAGTTATGATAATAACATGATATTTTTAGCCACCCTCTTCATCCCTCGGCACGTTTCTTATCAATATATTAGATTGGGTGGATTTTATACGGATACAATTATTAAATTTGGGTTCTGCAAGTCGAACCCTGTATAGTTTTAATTAAAAATCATTTCATTCATTTCAATCAAAATTATACATGGCAACCATCTTGTGAAATAACGGAACCCAAAAATTTTTTTGAAAATTGCAATCGCCACATTATGCTGATGTCATATGTCGTTTTTTATCTCAATCGGTTTATTTTAATTGAAATTACTGCACATGGCAGCCATTTTGTTAAAAGGCAGAATTCAAAAAAAAAATACATCGTGTAATTATACAACACGCTACTGAAGTGAAACTTCTTCAAACACACAAACATACCGGGTAGGGGTTAAGGAATTACTTTAATGGTATTATTTGTACACTATGAATTTAAATTTTACACTATACATGCCGGAGTTGCCTGTAACGAACATAGCATTGAAGCGCGCTCATGGCTCAAGCGATCCCCACTACGAACTCGACTACGTGGCCGAGTAGAGGGGGGACATCCGTTGCATGATTTCGTTACAAAGCTGCTCGCATGAAACGAACTTACCCTACCGTGCAATCGTAAAGTCGCAATCGCCGCACTCCGCCGAGGCCATATATCGATTTTCATCTCAATCGGTTTAATTTGAGTAAAATGAGTACACATGGCAGGCATCTTGTAAAATGGCGGAACCCAAAATTTGTTTAAAAAATCGCAAACGTATTCTGCCGATGTCAGATAGACATTTTCATCCCAATCGGAGAAGATACACATTTGGGAGGGAGAGGGGTTATGTGGTGGGAGATCAATCGGGGGACACTACGTAGTTATGGCTCCTACGAGGAGTTCGGCCTTCAACCTCACACCCTGCACAGCCTCGGCTCGCACTGGGGGAAGATGGCCACATGGTGGAGGGGTTAGCTATATTTTTGTATTGTAATCGGTCTTTAATACGTGTACAAATTTTTAAATCAAATAGACATCTTCATGTGGGTAAAAATTGCGTTGAATAATTCAGTTGCATAGATATATACATACAGATCAAGTTAATAAGAGAAAATATACACTACCCACACGGAGTTTTGGAAAATTGTGTGATTTAGTAAGACGGCAAATGCTTATTAGTATTAGAATGCCCAAAAATCATTATTCATCATTTAATTAATTTTTATATTTCTAAACTTCAGAAAAATGAAAACCATTTAGCATCATCATTGGAAGGGCATAATTATTTAACGAAACGTTTTTGAATATAGCTTCAGAGAAACTGTTTCTCTTACTTAGTCTTAAATTTAGATTTAAGTTTGGTCAGTTAAACCTGAAACACCCGGTATATAAACACATTAAATTCTGAAAGCCCTTTAAGCAGTTGTTCATTAGCGACCACCAGGGCCTGATTTTCTCTTAGTGGCACCCTGGGCACCGTAAAAAATGTTAACCCATTACCCATATTTTACACAAAATGAATGAGATCTCAGAATATTTTTTGACTTTCCTCTATAAAATCTTTTCAAAATTGGGAAATTATTGATTTTAGGTCGATTTTTGAAAATTGAGTATTCATCAGAACTCGACGTTTTGAGAACATAGAAAGCTGAAGCTCAAAAAGCTACCCGAATGCTGTAAGTAAAGCGTAGATTTTTTTTTTATTTCGAAAGCAGTAGTTCTGGAAGTCGTATGTCATGGTTATTTAAGCATTTATAAAAATGCTTCTTCAAATAGAAACACCCACAACGCTGCAAACATGAAAAAGCTTTCCATGCTTTTACAGTAATGGGACTTTTATAAGGTTACGCCTCAGCACAGTCTGATAGAAGTTACATTGCATCGTGGTAGATGGATCTACTAGGTAATATCCAGTTCCTACTATCCTAAACAATTAAAAGTTTGTTACAATTCTTGTATAATGCCTTTCTCCAGGATCCAGTCTTGTAACTTTTAACGAGTATTGTAAGTTCACTTAATAAAAACTTTAACACGACATGTGCAGCTAACATAGTTTCAACGTTTACCTGGATAAAAACAAGCCCGCCCGAGCAAGGTAGCAAACTATCAGAGTGTTCCGGAACTATTGGAAGGAACAATGTTCCTAAGTCGTTGTTCTAATGTTAGACATTTTTTTACAACTAGGTATTTATAATTCTAAGGTTTTTTGTTTCATCATCTACCTCTACCCCTCCTAACTCCTGTTTCTGCCTCTAATATGTCTCTGACTAGACCTTCATGCCTGAGAAGGTGTCCTACCAACCTATCTCGCCTATTTTTTATTGACTTCCATAGAGTCCTCTGTNTTCTAAAAATAGAGCGATTTAAACTATAAGAAATTATTTACTTTAATTACTACTTTCGCACTGCTGATTGCTGTATTAATCGTATTTACCTACAGATAATAATTATTTGTGTTGTTGGTTTACGTACGTAACGTAAATGAAACAGAGATATAAACGGCGTTGTGGCTGTGTATCTTCATTTTATTTTGTAGATCGTGTCTTTGAAGGTTTGCAAACAGTTGGTTTAGCAGGAAATTACGCAGACGGTGTTTTGAATATTTAGGTCGTCGAAATGAAGTTTGGAAACTGGCACCGTGGGCTCTTTTACTGAATCTAAAGCTCATACATATTAGTAGAACTAATTACAAACTAAACGGATTGCTTTAATTACGAAACACAGCTGACCTTTAATTTTGAAAAGAAAGATGGAATTAATAATAGCCGATGGTAAATGGTAAAATGTTATGGACAAACAAAGTAGAAATGCAACAGTTTAGAGCTTCGTATTTCGTCGGGTTTATAAAGTCGTAAAAGGTAGTTTTATGGTTGAAACAATAAGAACTTTAATATTTTGGATATGGTTTTAAGTATTTTACTCGGACCTTCTGATCCCAGACTTGATTACTTGCATGGCAGAAAGATACATTATTTAAGACACAAAGTAAATAAGCATATCTACCTATGTATATACACCAATATTTAGAATAGATATTCAGACTGGACAAAGGCTACATATTATTTCGTTAAAACAAAAGAATATGTTAAAATGAATTAAAAAATTGATAAAATATAATTTGCAAACAAAATTGAATTCCAAGTTGACAAAGCTGAGGGCACAGTTGGTTTATTATAATAGGAGAGGAATGAAACTTATCATTTAATAGATGCTTTGTCATAGACATGCACAAAATAAAAAGGTATTGAATCTGACGGGAATCAACAACGTAAATACATATTTATCTTGGACTCTTGGCTCTCTTTATATGTATCTTTACTTCAATTTCTTTTTCAATTAACTTTAAGCAATGCCTACAAAGTATTAATATTTTTCAATACTTTTATGGTTTATTTTCAACGTTTATAATAGGGCGACGCTACAGAACATGGGGGATTATTAAATAACACACTGTATACTTTCTTAATTCAGCTGGATTTTCTTCCTAACAAGAGAGAAATGGATCAGAAGATGTTACATAATAATTATTATTAGTACCCTAAAGTATACGAAAAAAGCATATTCATATTAATGATATTTATTAATATCATATCATTTATGACTTAAAGTCAATAAAAATTGCAATTTTTGAAATTTGTTAAAAAAAATCATAGCATTGAAAATATTTATGTTATTATGAAAAGTGACAGGGGTAAAAAAGCATAATTAAATGATTCAATAAATTAAGTAAATACATAAGAGCAAAAATTAATTTCAGATTTCAGGCTTATTGCTTCTGTATTTCATTAATAAAATTCCTTAACAAAACAATATGATTCACAGCTACCTTTTAAAATGCCAGGAAATACTCTCAAACTCTAAAATAGTACACTTCCTCCAAAGTATTTCGAATATTCAAATAAAAGCCTACTTTCCATAAAATATGATTTTCTTTGAACAATAAAAGTTTCAGTCCTAACGGCCCACACGCACATCTCTCCGTAATTAACTTGTTGAGACTGAGATAAAATGAACCAGAAAACCAGAACGGAATCAGAAGAAATATAATTTATCATATAAAGCTTTTACTTAAAAGGTTGTTGGGCAGTTCCTGTTTATTTAAGAAAAATATAAACAGTCATTCAGGAAAATTTCTAAAATTAGCTGAAGGCTTCATCTGTTGAACTTTGCTTCAAAGAAAATACCTAATGGAAAGACGAAGTAGAACTAAAAGAGCTACTGGCTGCTTGGGGGCCCTAAATCGACATAGTAGAACGACATTGCTCGTACACTTTAAATATACACATTACATACACGGAGAAAATGAAAATGGAAAATTTACCTAAATATTAAAGCGATATTTACAATTTATCCCACTTGTCCGTCGCTTCGTAAGCGAAAATAATAAAAATTACAATTTGGACCCGAATTTGTAAAAATAAAATCCCAGCAGAAAATTGATATTACTAATTAAATAGTAATCATTAAGAAACTTGAAATAATTTTTAAAAAAACATGTCAAAATTGAAATTATTACAAGTTACCTTATAAATTCGACTATTTCTACGGTAAATTCAGTCATTTACAATCGAAAATTGTAATATTTGCGTTGTCATAAAAATTTAGTTTTCTTCGTGTATTCGTACCTCAAAAACAATCTTGAAATAACCGAAAGAAATGGACAAAATTGCCACCTTTCTTTTCTTTAGATTGACGGGGAAAAACAACAAGTGATATAATAAGTCTGTATTGCAAAATAAGTAACACAACATACCCATTAAACGATTCTCTTTCGGTCCAACGAATATTTCCTGCTTTTCTTTAATTTGAAATATATACATTCCACGTTTTCGATTTCCCTAACTATATATGTAAACGTCCTTTGGGAATACGTTATTAAGTAGAAAGAAGGATGTAGCTCAGGGAAAAGAACGTGCTCAAAGGGTCTACTTTTGAAGTTGACGTTGCATAAATTACTTCTTTTTAAGAGATAATAGAAAATTGCATTTAACTAGACCAGCAGTAAATAGAATGTCTTATTAATGTAGTATGTACTACACCGGTAATTAAATAACAATGAATTTTACCAAAGAACTAACAGAAGCAACGAAAAGGCAAAAGAAAATCAATGGACAGAACCATGCTTTTTGAGTGATGATTTGAAAGTAGAGAGAAAATCTTAGATATTACAGCATTTTTTTCACGATATCATAAGCTCGTAATTTGCTAATTTATTCTTTGTACAGTAGAACTTCGATAAGATAATGACCAAGGGAAACGTAAAATGATTTGAGTTGTTGAGGTTTTACTTACTAAGGGTTTAAGTTTAACCGTTAATAATATGGATTTTCAGTGACTTAGCAAATTTTTCACCTTTTTCCTTTAGTATAGGTCCACTAACACTAATGGTTTTACATATTTCTACACTGTCTAAACCATGTAAACAAACATTTTTCTAAATTATGAAATTCAGCAATTCTTCTTTTACACAGAAAACATTCTTCCGATTCAAACTACTTTTCACTGCTTACTGAGGTGCGATGCCCAAATTATTCGTTTAATTTATAGAGGTTATTACGTTATCGAGGTTTCAGTTATCAAGGTT
>NW_020442450.1:863267-874109 GCF_000699045.2 Agrilus planipennis | reverse complement strand
GTTCGCGAGCATAGAAGTGACTTCTTTTTATTAAAGGCGACACGACCCTGCGCTATCCTCAGCTTTATATCCCTACTACTCCTTCCATCCTCACTTATCTGACTTCCTAGGTATCTAAAATCAGCCACTTCTTCTAATTTTTCGTCTCCTATCTTTTTTGTTTATGTTGTTGCAAATGTGGAAAATCATTCCATCCTTATTCTAAACTTATAAATTTATTGGATTAATAAGTTTTAATTTCTTTAGCAGTATCTACCAAATAAACCGTAAATTCTCGCCTTTGTATCATTTTGCTTTACCCCTGAGTCAAATTATTTACTTATCACAAAAGTTTTTATGGTAATCGATAACATTTGTTTTTGATTATACATATAAATAATTAGGTATAAAATGTAAATAAAATTAAAAAAGTATTGCTTAAACTCTACATCCGAATTGTGGATTCACTTCGTGACAAAGTAAAGTAGGAAAACTTTTTCGATTTCCCAAGAAATACTTAAAAGTGAAATATAATTTATTACCGAATAAGAATTTAATGCGACAGATAATAAAAATTCCGAATGATGCCATCTCATCCTACGCATTCTAAGTTTTCAATTAAATCGTGCAATGAATTTTTCATCTTGTTAAATTCCCTTCTCAATATTTATAACGTTGATTTTAAGTTCGCTTCTTGACAAAGCGGAATATTATTCGAGTGCCGAGGATAAAGAAAATTAATTATTAACTAATTAATTTTATTCATCCTATAATAAAGGCTGTCCTACCCAATTTTGCTTCAGACTAAAGCAATAAATTACTCAAATAACCATGGAATTTCGCTCAGGTATGTAGCAAACGATAATGTAGATATTTTTAGGGAAATTATCATCAATTAATACTTTCTTTCATATCTTGATATCTTATAAACAATATTTAGGCGTTCCTCTACAAATAACACTGTAAATTAATAAATACCAGAACAAACAGAACGTTTAAGTTACAAAGTACCTACTGATATTAATTCCAACATAATGATCATTTCGCCACCCAGTGGCTTCTTCTGACGGAGAAGACAATCGTAATTGAATGGCAAAATGATTATTGTATTGACATTACCAACATTGCTTTTAACTTAAATGTTGTGTTTGTCCCCGTTTAGTTTTGTGGGTAAAAAAGTTAATGCAGGCATATTATTATATCATGTACGTTGTGCTGTTGTGCTTATTAGGTATAAGAAAATCGGTAGTAGCTGGCAAAACCACTGCGGTGAATGGCTCATGTCTTCGTTATGGCAGTCTCGTTCAAAATGTCGTTAAAATATTAAACTAAGCAAATTTTGATTCTTGGCTGACGAAATTTACACGAGAGGGTTGAGTTGAAACTGTTCAAATGAGCCTATAATGTTCATAAACACAAAAAGTATGCAAAAAGCATAAGAACTATATCGAAGTAAATAATTTAATATAGTTATCATTAAATAATTCAAAATCCAAAAAAGACTTATCCCAATAATATCTTAATTCCAATTTTTATTAAGTAGACTTTTTGTTACGTTATTGTTCTTAGTTTGAAACCCATTTTTTTTCTACATAGCATGGGTACAAAAAAGCTATAGAAGCCTGATCACATTTTAGGATTCGCTCTCGCACTTCCATGAGATAGACCTACGTTCCAGCCATTGGACTGTTGACAAGGTGATATTTGGCGCAATTACCTATCATATCAATCAAATTTGTTGCTTTGTTCGTAGAATCTCATTTTGTAAACCTCATCGAAATCGTTAGAGTTGTTTTCGAGATTGTGATTACAAAAAAACAAACATTCCTAATATAATAGTGTAGGACGAATGTTTCTGATAAGGATAGTACTATTTCAGAAATCATCATCATTATAAGGTCGTCAATCCTAAGACTAGTTGGACACACCTCCACTCTCTACTATCCCGAGCTAATTTTCGCATTTCCTCAAAACTAGAACAAAAAAATGTTCGTCATGTGGCTGTTAGACTCATAACGAGTATGTAAGTCTTATTGGTCGGATGAACGATACCTACAGATAATTTTTTTGACCAAAGTGTCTGCCTCAGATTAGTAAGTTGCAATCATTCATTAAAGCTAAATGTATTATTATTAATTCAATATTTTCGATAAGCAGGGTCTTTTGAATTGATTATTGTAATTGCCCTAGACAAAAATTTTCGGTCTCTCAGAGTCTTTTTTAGAGTCTTTCAGCGTCTCTGAGAGCGTTTCTCACAGTCTTTCACAGTCTCTCAGTTTGCCCAGGTGTTTTTATGGATCCCTCACAGTCTCTGTATGAGAAACTCGAACGATAAAATTGTTAATTCAGAGATTCGAGTCTCTCACAGAGAGATTGAATAAATAAAACTGAAAAATTGAGAGACTCGAGTCTCTCGTAGAAAGACTGGGATTTCTGAAATATGTTGAACTTTTAACCATGTCTATCGAGACACCACTTACTGAGAGATTCGAGGCTCTCGTTCAGAGACGCTAAACAGTCGACAGTCTCTCTCAGCGATACCAGAGAGACTCGATGAGAGACGGAGACTCGAGTCTCGCTTTCAGAGACTCTGAGAGACTGAATATTTTATCTCGGGTGGACGAATAGAATATGATAAGGATTGATAATACGTAATAGGAAAATATTAAAAGTAATGGTTATGAGCGCTTGAAGTAGTTTTTATAATAGTGTTTTGTTCTAAGATCTAAAATAAAATTTGCTTTACTTTGTTTTCAACCGACTTCAAAGAGAGAGGAGATATTAGACTTTATTACCCTTAGGTACCTTGTACATCAATGATATCATCTGAACTAGTTCTAGTCTTAAAAATTATTTTCACCTTAACAATATAGTTTTTGTTGGAATTAAAGATCAAATTTTGAAAATAATCATGAAAAATATTATTACTAGATACTATTCTGTATATTTTTTTCAAATCGACAAAATCATGAAATCAATATCCTAGGCAACCTTTCGCAACATAAAACAACTCTGTTCAAAGAATGTTTGTACGAAACTATGAAATGGAAGAAAATGTAAGCCATGTTAAGTTTGTTTCGTTTGCTTTTGCATTTTATCAACGTTTCGATATATTTCGCGTAACCCATAAATAATTCTACTTGTTGAGTTTCAATCACTCTCAACGTGGTGAAATGATGCAAACGGGAAACGGCTACGAATCTCATTCGACGAAACTGCAATGGCATGTCGTCAGCTGGTTCAAAACCAATATCGAAGCTTCTGCAATCTCCGTTCAGTTATTACCAACGGTCTGATCACCGTAATCACATTACGTGTCGTCGATGTGTTGTAATGTGTGAAGCTAATAACTTGTCGGCATAATGATGTGTGCTACGATTATACATGTTTGCCAGTACATGTGTTAATATCCTAGAAGGCTTACCAGAATAGCGGGAGCATTTGATGACTTTGCTTTTAGATTTTATTCAGCTAAAGTAGAAAAAGCTATCACAAAAGAAAAATGACCCTTAGGTACCTATACTGAATGAATGTAAATGAATATGAATAAATGTAATTTCACAAAATTTAATACTAAGGCGAATGATGAGTATACCGTGGATAGAGAAGATTAAAAATGAAAAGGTATTAAAAAGAATAGGAGAACAGAGGACTCTAAAAATGTCAATAAGAAATAGGCGAGAGAGGTTGGTAGGACACCTTCTCAGAGACATATTAGAGGCAGAAACAGGAGTTGAGTACAGTTAGGCCTAGATTAGATTACTGTTTGTAAATAGTTAAGGATGTGGGATGTTCTAGTTTTAGGGATGTGCGAAGTTTAGCTCAGGATAGGAAAGAGTGGAGGTACGTGTCCAACCAGTCTTAGGACTGACGACCTTATGATAATGATGACTCAATTTTTTCACAGCCGGTGATAGTGTAAACATCACTATTGCCCAAGAAAACCCCTAATTTTTAATAGATGAGCAAATGACTAAAAGTTTTTCATAAAAAATCATACGCTTATTTTGTAAGTAAATGAACTCGATATCTGTTTTATGAATTTCAATGAAATCAAATACTACGACAAAGTATTTATTTAAAAAAAGTATTTCCAAAATACGTATTTTGCATTTAGTATTTAAAGAGTGGAGGTGCGTGTCCAAGGACTAATGACCTTGATGGTGATGAAACATTAAAAATAACGAACGTATCCCTTCAAAAATATATAAAGACGAATTATATTTTAAAAATCTAAATTATTTGTTGTTGTATGTACAGGATAAACATCAAAGATTTCAGGCCCTTCGAAATTTGACTTTGGTCCGCAGTTACATCGCAAGAAAAACGCCCTTCTTAATTATTGTTTTACCTACTACATTGTCCTCTAAATTTTTCCTACGAATATTCAGTTTTCACAGTGTTCTCGTGGTGTTGCATTTGTTTTCGTTCTGTTTTAATTTTTATTCTTTATCAACATATTGAATTTTATAAAAGTTTTACACATTAAAATGTAATAGCGCCCATTTGAATCGAAAGTTCTTCAAAGTTAAATGTTCAAATGCTCGAAGAAAGTTTTACTTGGAATGTTTGTTGTTTTTCATGTATTTACGGTTATGGTATTTTTTGCATCTAAAAAAAGTGCAAAAGAAAGAAACAAAATAAAAGGATAAAGAAAACGGAAAAACTTAGGATAAGCTAATCTCTATACGGAAAAAAGAGCTTTTACTTTGTGATGCGTATGATTAAACTTGAAACCGTTTTTTTCCAGAAGTAATCGCAGTCAATTTTTAAGAAAAGGTGATTTCTTTCAATACTCGTTTTATTGGTAGGTAGGTAGGTATCTATGGTTTAACAGTTTACAGTTTTAGAACCTTAAGGAGTTTCAGATCGTACGTTGAGGGGCGTGGAACGAGAAAGGGTGCTCTTATATAAGAGCACAGTTATAACGACGTATCATATTGGCAATCCGTAATAAAAACAGTTATCAAGTTACAGATGCTCGATTGTGACATATGATGTCATATGTTTCACTACATAGTATAAAACAAAATCGCTTCCCGCTGTGCTATATCCATGAAATTTGAACTTGGACCCCTTATCATTTCCTGACCTAGTTTAAAATTGAGGTATTCTAGTAGATTCTCTTAGATCGAGTACGCAACGTCTGCGGGATTAGTATATCTGCTGTATGTAGCTCTGTTCCTAATTTCTAATTTTTCTATTAAAATAAAGTTTTATATTGGTTTTATTAACGTATTAAAGTTTTCTTTTTAAAAAATTATGTTTAAAACCTGAAGATATAACACTGTCTGTCTGTCGGATTTTGATGCGGTTTTTTTTAATAGATAGAGTGATTTAAGAGGAAGGTTTATATGTACAATACATGCATAATATAGTAGAGAAACACTGATAATTTTAGAGGTTTCTAACGTGATGCCGTAAATAAACACATTTTTTTGCGCTTACATTGCAAACCCTGACTGAACTCTACGAGATAGATCAAAATAATGTACTACAGTATTGTACACCTTGAAAAGGTCTACAAAAAAGAAATCCTTCGGATCAGGACCCCATTCATTTTCAACTCGGGTAGATGTGGTCTCTATTTTATTTATTAAATTGTTTGACAAACTATTCGATTAAACTTGCAGTTCGACCGCAATGAGTATATTGCATACTTTTTGGATAAAAATAAGAACAGCAACAAAAATTTATCGGCTTATTATCAAAATCAATCTGCTTAACATTATAAATTTAGAAAATATACTCATTTTATGGCTTTAATCTATTAGATATCATTTCTCAACGTAAACATCCAAACTGAACAGGCATTCATGAAATAACTTCAGCGAAGCAAAACAAAATCGATTGCTTTGAATGTAAAGGTTTAATCGAGTCTTGTTCGATTAGAATTTCCCTGAGGAATATGTGCTGGAATTCGAAACGGTTAACGTTTGTGCAAATTGCTTCTGACGCAGATCAGCAGGAGAACCAATTAAAGTTTTCAAACTTTACAAGGTCCCAGCAGAGGAACTCCAATTAAATGATGGCTAATAAAGGTCCGTTTACTATTCGTATTTTCTGAACGAACAAAGTAAATTAGTAAATTACACCTGTCTACCTGCCAACTCGTTCCCAATCCTCTGGGCAGATTGTATAAAACTTTCTTATTTCCTAACAGGCGAAATTAAATCAAGAATTTAACGATCGGATTACATACGTACCCATCAAATTTATGTACTTACCCCTTTTTAACAAAAACCGTACGGTTAATCTGTATAAATTTTGTAGACATATATATATATAGGGTGTCCCAGTTATAATAATTAATATTTATACCACACATTCCTAAGGATATTTGGAACATAAAATGTTATAACACTTTTGACTTTTGAAACAAAATAAAAAATTATAAAATTATAACAGTTTTGATGCCGGCCCTGCACAATCGCAAATTAATTACCATTGCCAGCTGATCGTAGAAAAATTCACCTTCAGTAGATCGGAATCAGCTGCTTTTTGGGGTAATGTTATTGTTTATGTTTGGTATAAAATTATAACAGTTTTGATGCCGGCCCTGCACAATCGCAAATAAATTACGATTGCCAGCTGATCGTAGAAAAATTCACCTTCAGTAGGTCGGAATCAGCTGCTTTTTGGGGTAATGTTATTGTTTATGTTAGGTATTAAGTTACGGATCAGCGGAAGAAAATGCACTCGCGTTTAGGTCCATTAGATGACTGAACATGTTAGAAAAACTACGTCATGGACTTAACGTATCCCATGACGGCTAGTGTTATGTTATTTTAAATAGAAAAGAAATTTTAACGATTACGGAATCGTTAGAAGCGGGTGCGCAAACAACCCTCACCACCCAGCGTTTGCTGAAGATTTGTAACATAACGTACTAGTGTACGAAAACAAATGTATGTGTTATGGTTGTAAAAGTTGAGAAAAGATGCAGACCTACTTTGACCATTCGCATGTGTTAAACGTTACTTTTGCCTGGCAGGGCTCATTATCCCCACGTGGAGGAATACAAGGATGTGTCCAGAAGGACCAAGTTGGTTATTTTGTTTTCATTAAATGTAAAAAGCTAAATACTGATATAACCTCATATTGTTGCATTGCTGGATGTGACTGGAATAAATACACATAATACCGTAGTTTCTAACAGGTTGTTTAGTTCGCTTTCGATTGTTGTGGAATTTACTTGTTTGTTAGTGTTAGTTTATTTATTTAGTGGTCATTTCATAAAAGACTATTACAATAGCGACAATTCGTAGTGTGATAGTGCATTTTAGTAAGGTTCTTATTCAACCGTCAGTTGGTGGTGAGTTAGATTACCAATGCCTATCGTATAATCCGAAATATTCCCGGTATCTGGGCCAAAATTCGAAGCAACTGGGTACGCCACTGTCAGTGTTACATTGAAGCGAATGGCGGACAATTTCAACATTTTTTATAAAAGGTACCCTTTTCTTTTTCACTTTTACTTTTTTGTGGAAGTGCATTTGGCTTCTTTCCGATAGGTACTTGTTACATTCACACTAGATCAGCTGAGCGACGTTAGTCGCCTAGATCCAGGCCCGTAATGAAACAAATTATACGTTCAAATTTACAAAGACGATTTGCGAGCTCAATTGTCACTGGATTGAAAAATTGTAACACAATTTTTTTTTGTATTTTGTGTGAGGAAGCCATGGTTTCTTTTTTAATTATTATAAATGGGACACCCTGTATACAGTAAATGCAGATTATCCGGGCCAAGGCAGATGATGATAAAGATGATTATCCTAGGCTTTTGGTAATAAATTTAAATTTTAATTCTTAGTTCGTGAATTATCAACTAGAGGGTTGGGTTGCAATTGTTTATACGAGCGTATACTGTTTATAAACGCTCATCGTCTGCAGGGTAGTAAAATCTTACTAATAAGTTATCGTTAATCAAAACCTGATATACAGGGGCGCAACAAGGGGGGTTCACGGATGCCCGGGCACCCACTCGATTTGGATTGGGCACCCAGTCAATCAAGAATTATATATATAAAAATTAATCCCTATTTACCTTGGTCGCAGCATCACGCGTGAACGGCTGGACCGATTTCGCTACTTCTTTTTTTGTTGTGTTTGATATTGTAAGGAGAAGGTTCTTATGAAAGAAAAAAACATGAAAATTTTTGCAGTAAATTAGAAAATTTAAGAAAACTAAATGACCATAACAACTTGACGTTCGATATCGGAATTATGTTGATATACTAGCTGATCCGATAGACATTGTCCTGTCTTAACTATGAATATTAAATTTGAATAAGTATAATTAATAAAAAAAAATATTTACTCAAAAAATAGTGTTTATTATACCAATGCTCTATGCTCAATTCTTCATTTTATTTTTTGGTGTGTATATGAATAGTTTTGTTGGTATGCCGACTTTGGAACAGGCCATGTGAAAAACATGGATTTTCTTGAGTTTTTCTTTCATAAGAACAAATACAACCAAAAAAGAATTGGCGACACTGGCCCAGGTGTTCACGCGTGATGCCGTGAACAAGGAAAATAAGAATTCATTTTCATACTTTCATACATCATACAGCATTAGAATAATAAAACACTATGTCTTATCCTATCCTATCCATCGAAACTGCCAGACGCGATCGCGATTTCGATCTCATCAGCGCATCGTAGACAGCTCCGACAGAACACAGACCACTTCGAATTATTTTATTCGATTATGGTAACGTGCGTATCACGTTGAGGTTAGCTACGGCGGGATTCGTTTCAGCAAGTAGATATCCATATATTTAAATGGACTTTGTTGGAGCATACGTAATCCTAAAATGTAGCATCGTACTACAGATGGCGTTTACCGCGCCATTTGTGGTATTTTCTAAAACGCGCTGTTAAGACAGCAGGTAAAAGTTGGTCTGTGTTCTGTCGGAGCTGTCTGCGACGCGCTGATGAGATCCAAAAAGATCGAAATCGCGATCCGCGTCTGGCAGTTTCGACAGAATACAGACCACTTCGAATTATTTTATTCGATTATGGTAACGTGCCTATCACGTTGAGGTTAGCTACGCCGGGATTCGTTTCAGCAAGTAGATATCCATATATTTAAATGGACCTTGTTGGAGCATACGTAATCCTAAAATGTAGCATCGTACTACAGATAGCGTTTACCGCGCCATTTGTGGTATTTTCTATTGGATAGCAATAACTGTTCTTCATCTTTGAGATACAGTGTGAGTTTTATCTACCAGTAGGTACTACAGTTATTGATATCTGTTAAGTACTTTCCAAATTCGATATCTGCAGTCCTGCAGGTATTGTCGAGATATTTAGTTTTAGTTGTTTTTTACCTTTAACCTTTTAGCAATTTTTACTTATCGTAAATAATATATAAGTGGTTTATGCAGAATAAACATCATTTTTGAAGTTGCTGAGAACCAAGCAGAGATATGCTTTTAGGACTTTCAATTAAATGGTAATAAGAAGACAAAACAAAAATGTTTGATAAACGCTATATTATGTTTTCAAGTTGTTAGCGAACAAAGCCTTGAGACAATATATCATAAATCTCAACAGTAAATGTTTGTTCTATCAACATCTTCATTTCATATCCATATTTTAACACTAAAGGAAAAAATCGTTTAAAAGCTAGTTACTTAACGGATTTCTCCAATATTTCCAAAACTATCTATCGCAGGAAATTGCTATTTGAAAATTTACCCTATTGTTTTTTGTATTTTTAGTTTGTTTGCAAGTATAAATAGATACTATCCATTTAAGTATAATTTACAGAAAAATTTTCTCCACCACAGAAAATTTTGTTTTACTAATTAAGGAGCGCTTTAACCCTTAAAATGTGAAAAAGGAGTGAAAAATAAATAGAATAGTACTAAAGGTACTCACATTTTTAAATTGTATGATGGAATCGTCATTCTCATGGCAAAAATTCACAAATTTATATATACATATAAATAAAACTTCAAAGTAGAAATTTACACGATATACACAACACAGTAGTTTTTTTAAGGGGGTTATTTCATTAACCAATATACAAAACTAGGTTTTAACTAACTTTTCTATCCCTCGGGAACAGCATTCTTTTGTGAATAAAAGGTACGTTATGCCCTTTTCTGTACCCCTGTACAAAATTTCATGATAGGTTTTACCCGCGGTTTCACTGGCTTTGATGTCCTAAATACGCGTCAAAGATCATTGACGACGACATGTGACTAACTTTTTATCCCTCAGGAAAAGCATTTTTCTGTGAATAAAAGGTACCTTATGTCCTTTTCTGTACCCATGATAATATGTGTACAAAATTTCATGATAAGTTTTATCCGCGGCTTGAGAACAATATTTTTTTCTGAATAATAGAACGATCGGTTGAATAGTTAAGGCGTGAAATGATAGCAAACAAACAAATACACACTCATATTCACACTTATAATATTAATTAGGAGTGTATAAAATTTTATTGAAGTACTTGAGAAAATTACTGTGTAGCGAAACAATTATCGTGTATTGCAAATATATTATGAATACCTACAGTTTTATTTATTCATCATCATAAGGTCGTCAGCCCTAAGACTGGTTGGACACGTACCTCCACTCTTTTCTATCCTGAGCTAAACTTCGCATTTCCTTAAAGCTAGAACAGCCCACATCCTTAACTATTTGCGAAGAGTAATCTAATCTGGGTCTACCTCTACCCCTCCTAACTCCTGCTTCTGCCTCTAATATCTCTCTGACTAGACCTTCATGACTGAGAAGGTGTCCTACCAACCTATCTCGCCTATTTTTTATTGACTTCCATAGAGTCCTCTGTTCTCCTATTCTTTCCAATACCTCTTCATTTCTAACCTTTTCTACCCA
>NW_020442450.1:851592-858652 GCF_000699045.2 Agrilus planipennis | reverse complement strand
CACGTTGAGGTTAGCTACGCCGGGATTCGTTTCAGCAAGTAGATATCCATATATTTAAATGGACTTTGTTGGAGCATACGTAATCCTAAAATGTAGCATCGTACTACAGATAGCGTTTACCGCGCCATTTGTGGTATTTTCTATTGGATAGCAATAACTGTTCTTCATCTTTGAGATACAGTGTGAGTTTTATCTACCAGTAGGTACTACAGTTATTGATATCTGTTAAGTACTTTCCAAATTCGATATCTGCAGTCCTGCAGGTATTGTCGAGATATTTAGTTTTAGTTGTTTTTTACCTTTAACCTTTTAGCAATTTTTACTTATCGTAAATAATATATAAGTGGTTTATGCAGAATAAACATCATTTTTGAAGTTGCTGAGAACCAAGCAGAGATATGCTTTTAGGACTTTCAATTAAATGGTAATAAGAAGACAAAACAAAAATGTTTGATAAACGCTATATTATGTTTTCAAGTTGTTAGCGAACAAAGCCTTGAGACAATATATCATAAATCTCAACAGTAAATGTTTGTTCTATCAACATCTTCATTTCATATCCATATTTTAACACTAAAGGAAAAAATCGTTTAAAAGCTAGTTACTTAACGGATTTCTCCAATATTTCCAAAACTATCTATCGCAGGAAATTGCTATTTGAAAATTTACCCTATTGTTTTTTGTATTTTTAGTTTGTTTGCAAGTATAAATAGATACTATCCATTTAAGTATAATTTACAGAAAAATTTTCTCCACCACAGAAAATTTTGTTTTACTAATTAAGGAGCGCTTTAACCCTTAAAATGTGAAAAAGGAGTGAAAAATAAATAGAATAGTACTAAAGGTACTCACATTTTTAAATTGTATGATGGAATCGTCATTCTCATGGCAAAAATTCACAAATTTATATATACATATAAATAAAACTTCAAAGTAGAAATTTACACGATATACACAACACAGTAGTTTTTTTAAGGGGGTTATTTCATTAACCAATATACAAAACTAGGTTTTAACTAACTTTTCTATCCCTCGGGAACAGCATTCTTTTGTGAATAAAAGGTACGTTATGCCCTTTTCTGTACCCCTGTACAAAATTTCATGATAGGTTTTACCCGCGGTTTCACTGGCTTTGATGTCCTAAATACGCGTCAAAGATCATTGACGACGACATGTGACTAACTTTTTATCCCTCAGGAAAAGCATTTTTCTGTGAATAAAAGGTACCTTATGTCCTTTTCTGTACCCATGATAATATGTGTACAAAATTTCATGATAAGTTTTATCCGCGGCTTGAGAACAATATTTTTTTCTGAATAATAGAACGATCGGTTGAATAGTTAAGGCGTGAAATGATAGCAAACAAACAAATACACACTCATATTCACACTTATAATATTAATTAGGAGTGTATAAAATTTTATTGAAGTACTTGAGAAAATTACTGTGTAGCGAAACAATTATCGTGTATTGCAAATATATTATGAATACCTACAGTTTTATTTATTCATCATCATAAGGTCGTCAGCCCTAAGACTGGTTGGACACGTACCTCCACTCTTTTCTATCCTGAGCTAAACTTCGCATTTCCTTAAAGCTAGAACAGCCCACATCCTTAACTATTTGCGAAGAGTAATCTAATCTGGGTCTACCTCTACCCCTCCTAACTCCTGCTTCTGCCTCTAATATCTCTCTGACTAGACCTTCATGACTGAGAAGGTGTCCTACCAACCTATCTCGCCTATTTTTTATTGACTTCCATAGAGTCCTCTGTTCTCCTATTCTTTCCAATACCTCTTCATTTCTAACCTTTTCTACCCACGATATCCTCATCATCGGCCTATAACACCACATTTCGAACGCTTCTAACCTTTTCTTTTCCGTCGCTCCCACTGTCCATGTTTCGCACCCGTATAGCGCCGAGCTCCAAACGTATATGTTTAACAATCTTTCGAATTTCTAAACTAATCGTTCCTGAGCATAGAAGTAACTTCTTTTTATTGAAGACGACTCGACCCTGTGCTATCCTCTGCTTTATATCCCTACTGCTTCTTCCGTCCTGACTTATCTGACCTCCTAGATACCTAAAACCAGTCTCTTCTTCTAATTTTTCGTCTCCTATCTTTATATTCGTTCTTTCCCTACTTATTCTTCTCTTGCATACCAGTATTATTATTTTACTTTTATTTATTTTCATACAATACTGTTTTGTCAATACCGCTTCCATTTTATTTAAAGCCATCTCTGACTCCTCCTTGCTAGACGCTAATACTGCTATCATCTGAAAATCTAAGCATACTAATCTTTTGTCCCTCTATATTTATCCCTATAGTTGTACTGTCTTTAATGATGTTGATCGCGTCTTTAATGTATTTATTATATACTCTATATATAAACTGCTGTAATGTTTGTTAAATTTTGACGCTCTCTTACGAAAACGTGAATATGTATAACGGCGAACATAACTGATGGGTGGTCTCAGCTGAAAACGTGAAAACGCTTAGATAGCGAAATTTAATTGCTGCCGAATTGTTGGCAGATTTTCCAGCAGAACGAGTCTAACGAAGGTGCATTTTGGACCACGCCATTTGTTCGTTCTAGCGCAATTCAGTTGAGCGTTATGCCACACACGTCCGCGTCCAAGTTTTAATAACCGTATATATGTATATTCAAGGATATAAAGAAACACATATTTCACGAGGTTTACTCGCTATCATCCACTCTCGAACAATAAAGTGCCGTTCGAGAGCCTTTAAATAGCTGTTTAGTAGTTCTGCGGACAAATAGAGCACGGCTCCAGTACATTGAGCCGAAATGGGCCAAGAAACGCTGTTTACAAGAGTAATATCTAGGAATACGAGGGTTGGTTGCGGTAATGTCACTGCAGCGTCTTGTCGTTTATTTCGAGCAACTGTAATAAACTATCGGAGCATATATATCTGACCATTTTTGTATAGTGTCAGAAGTCCATTTGGTGTTTTACAGGCGAAATATCTTCTGTCTCAAACAGTGGCGGTTCGTAAGTATATAAAGCAGGCGGAGTTGTGATTTATTTGAAACACTTGCTTTTAAAATGCAAATACAAAATTAAAAATACCCATTTTTATTTTGACAAAAGAATTTTGTATTTTATTTAAAATACTTTTCCAAACGTATTTTCCATGCTTTTAAAATGCAAAATATATTTTTATCGTTAAAAGTTTTGCTAGAATCACCGATCAAACATTATATAAAATGATGAATAAAAGTTGCTCACATTGGCCATTGAAGGTATTAGTAGTGTGGCGATATCCACCACATGTTTGAAAATTGTTTCGTTTTGTTTACATATTTTAAATACCTTTCTAAAATATTTCTTTTCTATTTTCGATTAGTGTCTATAAAAATTCCTTCCTTTTGTAAATAATCTATTGTATCTTGCTTATCTATTTAAATAACTCTATTACTGTACTTTCCTATAATCCCTGTAACATTTCATCTTTTGTGTACTAACCGCATGACGTCTGTACCTTTCATTCCTTCCTAATTACATTTTTACAATCGGTTTCTTCGGTGGTTGACCGGCCATCAATTTCTTGGTATTTCTAATCTTAAAGTTTCCATATTTTAATGCTTCCCTACTCGTATCTACTACCCTCTCTATTCCTTCCTTGTAGAACAGTTTTTCATTTTTCATAAAATACCAAATCAGTTCGTCTTACGCCTTCAGCAGAACAAGTCTCTTCTCTTCTCCTTTCGTTACGCCAGTTGTTGTTAAGTTGTAAATATATGTTGTTGTTGTCTAGTTTTAATTATTCGTTTTCTAAGTCCTCCTCAAAACCTTCTATAACAAAGTGACCCAAACAAACTTACGAAAGTAGCTTAAAAAGGGAACAAAGAGACGTTCCATGAATGCCTTCTAAATCTATAACTGAAGAGAGCCCAAAAAATTCTAAACTCCTTGGAAATGGATAATCTAATATGTTGGATCGATATTGTTTTCCGGATTTAATGTCATGTTCCATGGAATTTTGAAGTTCCAAATTGATATCAGCATCTCCTTAATCACCAATTATCGTACCTTTTGCAAGGAACTACGAAATTCTATGAATTACGACAAAACAGTAAGCAATTTTTCATCAATGTTTTCTTATGACGTTATCACGTAAAATTATCGTCCGTAAACCGACTTTATAGACAACCAATGTTTTTCGTTTAGTCTTATCTATTTGGTCCTGGTTTTACATATTCGGTTTTGGTTTTAGTCTTCGGCTTGTTTGTTCGGTTTTGGTCTTGGTCTTGCTAGCAGAACAGCCTTGGTTTTGGATTTTCGCAAGACCAATTCTAAGACTAGAAGACCAACACAAATTTGGAAATATGAATACATGAATTCACATAAAATTTTTGAGCGGGAATGTTTCAAATTCTTACAGACGAGCATGTCGCGAGTGTCTATGTATGGTAGTGAGTGATATCAAATAATAGATTAATTTATCTGTATGCACCACTTAAGTTTAAAAACATAAAAAAAACATCCTAACAATGTCCATAATAAAATAATTCGAAGTGGTCTGTATTCTGTCGAAACTGCCAGACGCGGATCGCGATTTCGATCTTTTTGGATCTCATCAGCGCGTCGTAGGCAGCTCCGACAGAACACAGACCAACTTTTATCCGCTGTCTTAACAGTGCGTTTTAGAAAATACTACAAATGGCGCAGTAAACGCCATCTGTGGCACGATGCTACATTTTAGGATTACGTATGCTCTAAAACGCACTGTTAAGACAGCAGGTAAAAGTTGGTCTATGTTCTGACGGAGCTGCCTGCGACGCGCTGATGAGATCCAAAAAGATCGACATCGCGATCCTCGTCTGGCAGTTTCGACAGAATACAGACGACTTCGAATTATTTTATTCGATTAAGCTAACGTACTTGTCACGTTGAGGTTGGCTACGCCGGGATTCGTTTTCAGCAAGTAGATATCCACACAAGTGGACCTTGTTGGAGCATACGTAATCCTAAAATGTAGCATCGTGCCACAGATGGCATTTACTGCGCCATTTGTAGTATTTTCTAAAACGCACTGTTAGGGCAGCAGATAAAAGTTGGTCTGTGTTCTGTCGGTGCTGCCTGCGATGCGCTGATGAGATGCAAAAAGATCGAAATCGCGATCCGCGTCTGGCAGTTTCGACAGAATACTGATCACTTCGAATTATTTTATTCGATTAAGCTAACGTGCTTATCACGTTGAGGTTGGTTACGCCGGGATTCGTTTTCAGCAAGTAGATATACACACAAATGAACCTTGTTGGAGCATACGTAATCCTAAAATGTAGCATCGTGCCACAGATGGCGTTTACTGCGCCATTTGTAGTATTTTCTAAAACGCACTGTTAGGACAGCAGGTAAAAGTTAGTCTGTGTTCTGTCGGAGCTGCCTGCGACGCGCTGATGAGATCCAAAAAGATCGAAATCGCGATCCGCGACTGGTAGTTTCGACAGAATACTGATCACTTCGAATTATTTTATTCGATTAAGCTAACGTGCTTATCACGTTGAGATTGGTTACGCCGGGATTCGTTTTCAGCAAGTAGATATCCACACAAATGGACCTTGTTGGAGCATACATAATCCTAAAATGTAGCATCGTGCCACAGATGGCGTTTACTGCGCCATTTGTAGTACTTTCTAAAATGTCCATAATGTTATGGAAGTAGATTCTCGACTGAGGCATTAGAAACTTCTAATCCAATGCTTCCTAACCTTTTCAATTTTATTACTTCTATGACCTATGTATTATATTAGGGAAACTTTGCACCCTCCCTTTAAAATGTTCTCTAAAATTTTATAGCAACTTCAACGGTCGTTGGAATGGAATGAAAGTAATTTCTTAAGTAATTCTTTATACCCTTTCGATTTGTATAAGTCGTTTTTCTTTATGTATTTCCTTTTTCGAGAGAGGAACATTTTTCGAATTCCATTTTCCTCGGAACCAGCAGTGTCGAAAACCAAAGGAATCAAGCTGCTGCAATTTAAGCAATGAATTTTCCTGGTCTAATGATGATTAACTGTTTTTATATTTAATTATTGACTATAGAATGTATTATACATGATCAGCTTTATCACTCCATTAAAATATCTGTTTTACCCTCGCGTATTACGTATTTATTCGTAGGTTCAGAAAGTAGATTCTGATTAAATATTAAATCGTTCACACGAAGTAACCTTTTCAAAATTTGCATCACAATTAGTGGAACAAAAATAGAAATAGGCGGGTGCTCCTGTGTGACCCCTTATGCACCATCCGCCCCTGCTGTCGAACTGTGCTTCGTTCTATCTTTCTCCTGGATAATGTTTCGCGTTCATTATGTACACATGAGAACAATGAAAACTGATTTTCGTAGGTAAACATAATAAAACAGGATTTCATATGTGGGTAAATGTACGTTATGATGAAAATCCGTTTCAGTTTCAGGAAAATTTACAGGAGAAAAATGAAGCTGCAACAGATACCTAGAAACGAGTAGAGTGCAGTTTTTATTATATTTCTATGTACATGCTCATGTGTATTTTTTCGAAGTCGAGCACGTTCATATTGCATATGTGTTGGCCTGAATTTCATAAAATATTTGTTGATTGGGATGAAAAAGTGCACCTGCATCTGTGTAAAATCTATTATTCTGGAACCCACTGCTACTATCGTATAATACTTTTCATTATAATCATACAGTAGATGTTTCATATAAGCTAGTACGGTTACTTCCGGGTATTATAATAAACCTTGCATTTAACTAGACAAACTAGATGAAATTGTGCATACAAAAAATATTTCATTTATTAAAAATATTAGAACAAACAGAATAGCTCAAAACCCCAACGCCAAAACACGACACTGTAGTTGTCCGAAGCACTTTTCGGTAACAAAGTTACCTTCTTCAGGGACTGAAGTAAACTAAACCTAAATGAGAACTAATCCTAATTTATACTGATAGTTGTTAAGGTTCAGTGAACATGACCCGAAGCCAACAAGGTAGATGTTCAATGGACCTTAACATCATCATCATAAACGTAATTAAACTAA